>NC_141024.2:36961250-37292500 GCF_052040795.2 Danio rerio
GTCTGTCATGACAGCATGTTTACACCTGCTATTAAGATTCGTTTTAATAGATTTTTAAAGTATACTGCACCATGGTTACACCCCTAGCTTAAAAAAAGAGCAAATAAACAATAAAATATAGTGCTTTAATTTTTATTGTTATGATCCTAATATAATTTTGTATATGTATATAATTAATATATTTAAAAAGATTTTAAAATTATCAATTATTTTAAATACATAAACACTGTAACTGTTCGAATGTATTTACCTTAAATTGCCAAAAATAAGTGAAACTTTGTTTAAAAGTGCAAACAAACAGGTTTGGTAATATATATATATATATATATATATATATATATATATATATATATATATATATATATATATATATATATATATATATATATATATATATATCTTTGTTCTACGCGTTATACCATTTCATCACTATCCATCACACATTCTGTCGCATATCTGTTCATACTTCATATTTGTCATTACAGCAACATAAAAACACTCCATTAGGGTAACATAATGTTAACACTTGAATATTCCTTCACAAAAGGCATGAAGAAAGGACAAATAACACATAGAACCAAAAAAATGTACAATTTTTACAATATACGACTTGTCTGTCCTTAAATCTCTCTCGTATTGTCATGAGCTTGACGTTAACTTTTACTATGGAATTAATATGGAATGTTAGCACAGCACCCTTTAGCCTTATGTATAAAATATAACTGCCTCATACGTGCCACGAAACGTAATCGCATCGCAATCCTAAATACTTACGACACTCACGGATCCCTTTTGAGCTGAAACTGTTTAAGTTGGTTTAAAAGCTTCGGCGATCGCAGAAAAAAAGCGACTGCTCTGTCTGGTCACGAGACGCTCGCTAATGGCGGACCAGAGCTGATCTCCTCAACTGCTTTCTGTAGGTTACCTGTTAATCCTTTTTAAAACACGCATATTTTCGTCACAACCAGCGTTGCTAACGTTCAACGGTAACTAATGTATTTTAATGAGGCCAAAAGGTTTCGTTTTCTTTTCTTAAAATGCAGACCTACCATTGTACTGTGTTAACGTTAACTTACATCTATTTGAATGGATTGCGCGCGCTCTCGCCCTCACAGTGCATCATTTGAAATGGCGCGGCCCGCTCTTTTAGAGCATAAAGCCCACTTAGCAAATCATAACAACAAGAGCATTTATTAATAGTTGTTAAAATGAACTAGCCAGCTGACTTCACAGATATTAATCTGAAAATAGCTAATATAGTAAAGTAGACACTGCTGCAAATAACATGCAGTGGTTAAAAATTTAGTCACAACATAATGGGCTAAAAATTACAACGGTTCACAAAACAGCAAACAATACACAAAGTGCAGGGAGTTTACTGATACCATACAAATAAAATCAAAGTAGTAATTAAAATTAAAGGTTTACCTTGATTTACCGAAGCAGATCTCCTCAATCTGAACTCCTGCTCGTGCCATGCATGCTTCTGACTTCAACTGTATAAACATTTATTATCGCAGTCGCGTAAATGATTAGTTAAAGCCTTTTTATGTTTATTCAGATCTTATTTTCATTCAGCTACAGCAATAGCTGATGCCTTCATCCATATTAAGGATTTCCTGGACTGTTCTGCTACTTTTGTGAGGCATATCTGGAATTTCTGCTCAATGAATGAATGAAACAGGCATTACTTGCATTTAAAGTGCTACAATGCCCACATCACCTTATTTTGAGGAAAACTGAAAAAAAACTCCCTCAAAAGAAATTTGAAGTAAACACATTTCTAGCATATAAATCTTTATTTTTATTTTTGTACTATTTTTGATAAAATTTTTATTATGTCAAAAATAGTAGCCTATTGAATATCAATATTTTGCAAGGTAATGAATTTAGAAATTCCAGTATCTTGACAACACTACACCTTAGTTAATTTGTTTGTAGCTTTGTATCACATTGGATAACAACTCACAATATAAAATAAATCATATTTTTTAGATTTGAAGACATGCAGACAATTACATTTTCAAAAAACAGAAACTGCAAATCAGGAGAGAAGATAGGAGGCTCAAGAGGTATGATATGGCTCACAACAGACTAGTAAATGAGAAGTGGGACAATTAATTAATGTTTTTTTTTTTTTTTCCTTTTTGGTGTTACAAGTCACAAAGCTTCAAATTGTATTGCTAAAAGTCAACGCAAAACACCTATTTATTATTAAACCATTTATAAATCTATTATAAAAGTAGATTACCTTTTGAAAGTGGTGATATTTTAGCGGGGTGAATTAGAACATTATTTTTTAATGGGGGGGGGGGATTGGGGGTCTTTGGGGCTAAGCCCCTTATCCCTTTCGACCCTAGCAACGCCCCTGCATAAGAGTAAGGTGACCGAAAGTCACCCAAAAAGCCTAGCTGCTGCACCCTTAAGTCCAACTGCTTCCACTTGACCAAAAAGCTATCTTACTTCCAGATGGTCACGTCGCTTCTGGTAATGATTGAATCAGGAGAGTTTCACTTTAAACCTTTTCCTTTTTCCAAAGCGAGCGCTTTACCATTTGAGCTAATTCCCCTCAGAGCAATCAAAAAAATGGCGATTTTCGACGTGGTCAAATTAGAAAAAAAAGATCACATTTGCTCTGTGGTGGCCTCTTTGCCCTACCTGCCGTTTAGTCGTCAAAATGCCTGGAATAGTGCGCTTTTCTTTTGAAGGCCCTACCTGGTCCTGCTCCAGTAAACGTGTGAGGAGTCCTGCATGCCGAATGACGAGTTGCTCAGAAATCAATGCACATTGGCACTGCCTTGTATTGACATTCTGCTACTTTCTGGCAAGGCGTTTTTTTTTTTTTTTTTTTTTTTACATTTTTTTCTCTTTAGCCCGGGCAGTACCAACTAGAAGACTTGAGGTTCCATGGTGTAATGGTTAGCACTCTGGACTCTGAATCCAGCAATCTGAGTTCAAATCTCGGTGGGACCTTGTTTTTTTTTACCAGCACCACACAAAAAAAGCTCGAATAGCATTCATATCTCTTGAAGGCCGGAAAATGACAGTTACTCTGAGCTTTTAAGGAACCATGGCAGCAAGTGGCCGGTTAGCTCAGCTGGTTAGAGCGTGGTGCTAATAACGCCAAGGTCGCGGGTTCGATCCCCGTACTGGCCAAGCTTTTACCCTTTAAGGCCTTAGAGGCATTTCAGGATTCTGCTTAGTCTCACAGACACGAATGCTGCAGGATTCTTGTGAAAGGGCAAACGAAATAGCTCAGTTGGGGATGTGTTAGACTGAAGATTTAAAGGTTCCTGGTTTGATCCCGGGTTTTGGCAAAACAGTGCTGTTGTTCTCTTTTGTGCACAAGGGTCAGGTGACTGAAAGTCACCCAAAAAGCCTAGCTGCTTCACCCTTAAGTCCACCTGCTTCCACTTGACCAAAACGCTATCTTCCTCCCAGATAGTCACGTTGCTTCTGGCGATGATTCCAATGGCCTGATCGACAGCACTCTATAATGCTATGTATTTAGCATTTTGATGTCCCACTGCGGACACGCTGCTGAATAAAAGAAAACTGTGACTTGATAGGGCTTTTGAAGGCTTGCAATGATATGTACTACACGGAAACCGGCAAAGCTGACGTAAGTAGTTTCGCTTTAAACCCTCAAGGTGCCACCAGCTTTGCAATAAAAGCCAATGTAAAAAGGCATGAAAACAGAGGTGGAGAATGCAGTCATTGTTCCCGCTACCTCTCGCATGCAAAGCGAGCGCTTAACCATTTGAGCTAATTCCCCTCAGAGGAATGAAAAATTGGCGATTTTCGACGTGGTCAAAATAGAAAAAAAAGATCACATTTGCTCTGTGGTGGCCTCTTTGCCCTGTCTGCCGTTTAGTCGTCAAAATGCCTGTAATAGTGCGCTTTTCTATTGAAGGCCCTACCTGGTCCTGCTCCAGTAAACGTGTGAGGAGTCCTGCATACCGAATGACGAGTTACTCAGAAATCAATGCACATTGGCACTGCCTTGTATTGACATTCTGCTACTTTCTGGCAAGAATGTTTTCTTGTTTTTTTTTGTTTTTTTTACTTTTTTTTCTCTTTAGCCCGGGCAGCACCAATTAGAAGACTTGAGGTTCCATGGTGTAATGGCTAGCACTCTGGACTCTGAATCCAGCGATCCGAGTTCAAATCTCGGTGGGACCTTGGTTTTTACCAGCACCGCACAAAAAAAGCTGGAATAGCATACTTATCTCTTGAAGGCCGGAGAATGACAGTTATACTGAGCTTTTTAGCAAACATGGTAGAAAGTGGCTGGTTAGCTCAGCTGGTTAGAGTGTGGTGCTAATAATGCCAAGGTCGTGGGTTCGATCCCCGTACTGGACAAACTTTTACCCTTTAAGGCCTCAGAGGCATTTCAGGATTCTGCTTAGTCTCACAGACATGAATGCAGCAGGATACTTTAAATGAGCAGCCGAAATAGCTCAGTTGGGAGAGCGTTAGACTGAAGATCTAAAGGTCCCTGGTTCGATCCCGGGTTTCGGCAAAACAGTGATGTTGTTCTATTTTGTGCACAAGGGTCAGGTGACTGAAAGTCACCCAAAAAGCCTAGCTGCTTCACCCTTAAGTCCACCTGCTTCCACTTGACCAAAACGCTATCTTCCTCCCAGATAGTCACGTTGCTTCTGGCGATGATTCCAATGGCCTGATCGACAGCACTCTATAATGCTATGTATTTAGCGCTTTGATGTCCCTCTGCGGACACGCTGCTGAATAAAAGAAAACTGTGACTTGATAGGGCTTCTGAAGGCTTGCAATGATATGTACTACACGGAAACCGGCAAAGCTGACGTAAGTAGTTTCGCTTTAAACCCTCAAGGTGCCACCAGCTTTGCAAAAAAAGCCAATGTAAAAAGGCATGAAAACAGGGGTGCAGAATGCAGGCATTGTCCCCGCTACCTCTAGCATGTAAAGCGAGCGCTTAACCATTTGAGCTAATTCCCCTCAGAGCAATCAAAAATTGACGATTTTCGACGTGGTCAAAATAGAAAAAAAAGATCACATTTGCTCTGTGGTGGCCTCTTTGCCCTGCCTGCCGTTTAGTCGTCAAAATGCCTGGAATAGTGCGCTTTTCTTTTGAAGGCCCTACCTGGTCCTGCTCCAGTAAACGTGTGAGGAGCCCTGCATGCCAAATGACGAGTGACTCAGAAATCAATGCACATTTGCACTGCCTTGTATTGACATTCTGCTACTTTCTGGCAAGGCCGTTTTTTTTTTTTACATTTTTTTCTCTTTAGCCCGGGCAGCACCAACTAGAAGACTTGAGGTTCCATGGTGTAATGGTTAGCACTCTGGACTCTGAATCCGGCGATCCGAATTCAAATCTCGGTGGGTCCTTGTTTTTTTACCAGCACCGCACAAAAAAAGCTGGAATAGCATTCTTATCTCTTGAAGAAAATGACAGTTACTCTGAGCTTTTTAGCAAACATGGCAGAAAGTGGCCGGTTAGCTCAGCTGGTTAGATCGTGGTGCTAATAACGCCAAGGTCGCGGGTTCGATCCCCGTACTGGCCAAACTTTTACCCTTTAAGGCCTCAGAGGCATTTCAGGATTCTGCTTAGTCTCACAGACATGAATGCTGCAGGATACTTGTGAAAAGGCGGTCGAAATAGCTCAGTTGGGAGAGCCTTAGACTAAAGATCTAAAGGTCCCTGGTTCGATCCCGGGTTTAGGCAAAATAGTGATGTTGTTCTATTTTGTGCACAAGGGTCAGGTGACTGAAAGTCACCCAAAAAACCTAGCTGCTTCACCCTTAAGTCCACCTGCTTCCACTTGACCAAAACACTATCTTCCTCCGAGGTGGTCACGTTCCTTCTGGCGATGATTCCAATGGCCTGATCGACAGCACTCTATAATGCTTTGTATATAGCGCTTCGATGTCCCACTGCGGACACGCTGCTGAATAAAAGAAAACTGTGACTTGATAGGGCTTCTGAAGGCTTGCAATGATATGTACTACACGGAAACCGGCAAAGCTGACGTAAGTAGTTTCGCTTTAAACCCTCAAGGTGCCACCAGCTTTGCAATAAAAGCCAATGTAAAAAGGCATGAAAACAGAGGTAGAGAATGCAGTCATTGTTCCCTCTACCTCTCGCATGCAAAGCGAGCACTTAACCATGAGCTAATTCCCCACAAAGCAATCAATAATTGGCGATTTTCGACGTGGTCAAAATAGAAAAAAAAAGATCACATTTGCTCTGTGGTGGCCTCATTGCCCTGCCTGCCGTTTAGTCGTCAAAATGCCTGGAATAGTGCACTTTTCTTTTGAAGGCCCTACCTGGTCCTGCTCCAGTAAACGTGTGAGGAGCCCTGCCTGCCGAATGACGAGTTACTCAGAAATCAATGCACAGTGGCACTGCCTTGTATTGACATTCTGCTACTTTCTGGCAAGGCCGTTTTTTAAATTTATTTATCAATCCATAATGTTATTATTATTAGTGATGGATTAAATTGTGACCCTTATATTATTGGTTTATTATTAGTGATGCAATCATGCGTGATCCATATTGTTTTATGCTTTGTGATTAGGGATGTATTATGCGTGAGCATTATTAGATAAGTTTTTGATTAGTGATGTTGTGATATGTGAGCGTTATTATACTATTTGTTTATAATTAATGACTGATGAATTGATCCTTCTATTTATTATTAGTGAAGTGATTCATTAATGTGTGAGAATAATGCACGGGCATTATTGTAACTATGATAGTAAATGATAATATAAAGTGAAGTAATGTATAATAACTGCATTAAAATGTTTGTAGTAAAACTGTACAGTGTGCTTGGTCGGCTAACATTAATCTTAACAAACAACGTCATATAACATCTATAACAATCATATAATAATTGTGTTGTTGTAATTAATGTTACTGTAATGGTTATTCATTTAAACCAACTTGTTATAAAAATACTTACTTTGTAATTGTTGTCCGAATTAATCCCCAACGAAATCTGTTAATACAGTACAAATCATGAATGTTATAAGGGCTCTGATTGGCCATAGCGTTCATTGTAACTCGGAACATGATTGGCTGCCGTAACCAAGAATAGGGTGATTCTTGGTTCCAGCTCAGGACAAGTTTGGCCAGCGTAACCAAGAATTAAAAAAAATCTTGGTTCCAACTCGAAATGTGATTAGCCGGTGTAACCAAGAATAACCACGAATTACAGGTGGCAGTATGCGCCACTTGCCCAGTCTGCATCAGCAGTGCTCATTAGCATGCTGCTTGGAAAGAGGACAAGGCTCGGTCAACATGCAGTTCCTTCAACGCTTGCTGTGCTTTCTTGTCATGGCAAGTTGTGGTGTCGATAGGATGCTCTAACACAGAGCATGTGACAGTCCCTCCCAAGAAGAACTGTGATCCAGGCTCTGAGACTTTCTCTTCTCCAAGAGGAGGTTGCAAATGTTAGTTATTTTTGTCAGAGCAGCTGCAGCACACCTGGGTGGAAGCCCACAGCTAGGCTTGATGGTCTAGCCTGGTGGTCTAGTAATTAGGATTCGGTGCTCTCACCGCCGCGGCCCGAGTTCGATTCCTTGTCAGGGAACTTCCTTTTCACCTCCATGGTGAACTTCGAGCAGTGGTGCCGATGATATCTTCGCAAAGGCAAGAAAGCGGCTCTGAGCACAAAAGACATCCTTTGAGCTGGAGTCAAACCTGGGACCTAAGAATTGGTCCTACAGTCCTCCACTCTACCAACTGAGCTATCGAAGTCTTATGTAGCTGTTCCACAACCACACCCTATAAGATAGCTGCAGTCCGACTGCTGGCCAAAAAAGATAGGAGCAAAAGAACTCAAGCCTTCCCATACCGGGAGTCGAACCCGGGTCACCTGGGTGAAAATCAGGAATCCTGACTGCTAGACCATATGGAAATTGCCACTTTTGAAACCCAGTCTTGGCACAAACTCCAGTTCTTTCTGATAGCTGGCACGACCCTGCTCCGCTTGAACAAGTGCCACTCATACACTTGCGCATTCTCTCATACACAGTTTCTTGGTTTCCATAACCGAGAATCTTCTGATCCGTAGTCATAAGCGCTAACCTTTGTGCCACTCTGTTCAGCACCTTGTTAGCACATTGCTTGAAGCAAGGACAAGGCTCTGTCAACCTGGAGTTCCTTCACCACACATTCTGCTTTGTTTTTTATGGCAAGAGGTTGTGTGGATGGGATGCTCTTATAGGATTCCTGACAGTCCCTCCATAGAAGACCTGAGATCCAGGGTCGGAGACTCTCTCCTTTCCAAGGGGAGGTTAAAAGTCTTTTGTGTCTCTGTGTCAGAGCACTTAGGTGTTGCTGCAGCTCAGAGACCTACAAGTGGAGGAGATTACACAGCAAGTTGGCTGGATGGCCTCTAAGGGGTCGGCAGTTATGCCAAACGTAGGCTGGGTTTGCGATTAATGTAGCTGTAGTAGACATTCATAAAAATAAAAAGAATTAAAACTGGTTACTCTGAGGTTGTGTTTAGGGTTGGGGTAGGTGTAAAATTGAATAAAACATAGCGGGTTACTGTGAGGTTGGGCCTAGGGCTGGGGTAGGTGTGATTTTAATAAACTGCAATAGGTTGTATTCTGTGCCATGTACAAGACATTGAATCAATGAAACCCTCATGGAGGTTTGTTACTGTGAGGTTGGGTTAAGAGTTGGGGTAGGTTTTGTTGTAAAATAGCAATCAGTTTTTTATTAATTTTGTCTCTTTTTCTTTTAATCAAACAATTATTTGTATTGGTCATGTAAGGGTCATATATTAACTGAACTTCTAATGTTGTGGGTGAGTGCTGTGCATACTAATTAGCATTTTTGCAGAAGTAGATAGATGCGAGTCCAAAATTAAATTCAGCTCTGCAGAAACTTCCTGTCTGAAGAGAGGTGTTAAAACTGAACACAGAACACAGAAAGATGTATACTTTGTTGTTGGGCAGAGAATTCGTAGAAAAAGAGGAAGTATGTCGAAGGGGCGGCCAATGGAGGACTGAACAATGACTGACAAGTGACGTTACACCAAAACTCCACCTGTTAAGATCAGTTGTGTATATATGCTGAAGTCAGGAAATGTATGTTAGTTGCGAACCTCTTGAATGTAATTCTTTTATTGCATTGGGGTAATGTAAACCAGAGCTCTGTCATCGAATTATTCATTTGTATCTAATATATTACTAATATTTTTAGCATTGAAGAAAACCCTCTCCAGACCTTTTCTTATTGAACACGCATGGAATTGGTAAGATATTCCAACAGTAGAGCATGAGACTCTTAATCTCAGAGTCCTGGGTTCGAGCCCCACGTTGGGCATTTCTGTTACTTTTCTCTCTCTCAGCAAACTTACATTAGGGTTCTTATAGCAGACCTTTTAAGACAAAGTTCCGCCTTTCTACCACTGTAGGTGATCTTTCCCTAAGTCTCTGTGGCTCAATAGGTTAGCGCGTTCGGCTGTTAACTGAAAGATTGGTGGTTCAAGCCCACCCAGGGACGATTTAGGCATTTTGCTGCCTTGCAACTGCTAACACGTGCACTGGGCATATATCCAGGGCCACATTCTGTCCAGCGTTACAAGATGAAATCAGGATTTAGCAGAAGATTTTCACGGGTAGGGAAGGTATAGGGAAGGCCAGTATGTGCTTATTGCAAAAAACGTGGTCATTTAATCAACAGCTGTTTTTTGTTGAATAAAAAGAAGCCTAAAACTGTGGCACTGGTAGAAAAAGTCTCAACATCAAACCTTTTTCAGTCAGGGTGTGTTGATTTGGAGATTTACTCACCATTTATAATGAAGGGAGTTGTTTCCTTGTCAGACAGTGATGTAAAAGTTCCTGTAACCATCTTGCGTGATACTGCAGCTTCTAGATCTATCATTCTACAAAGTGTGTTGCCTCTTTCTGATAAAACTTCGTTAAACTGCAATGAGATTGTTCAGGGATTTGGAATGAAACTTGTTAACCTGCCAATGCATTCTGTCCAGCTTGAGTCGGATCTGGTGTCTGGTCCAGTAGCAGTTGCAGCATGCACAGCTTTTCCAATAAAAGGAGTGGATTTTCTCTTGGGGAATGATCTTGCTGGGGGCAAAATCTTAGTGAGTCCTGAAGTAACTGCTGTGCCCTTTTTGTCTGAAGGCCCAGATGAACTGCAGGTGAAGTATCCAACAGTGTTTCCTGTATGTGCTGTCACTCGGTCAATGGCTAAAGCTAACTTGATAGACTCTGATGGCTTGGAGGATAGTTTTATGATAGATCTTGACAGAGAACCTAAAGTAGACTCTGATAGTGGCCCTGTTCTGAGTTCTCCATCTTCAGTCTCTGATTTTACAGAGTTGGATGGAAAATGTGAAAACTCATCAGCTGACAATGTGCTAGAACGTTCTGAGCTGTCTGAGAGCTTTAGTGGGGTTCGTATGTCAAAAGAACATCTAATTTCTGAACAAAGGAGTGATGATTCGCTCGTTTCTCTGTATGAATTGGCTGTCCCTGAAGAGAAGCTTATCGACAATGTGTCTGGTTATTTTGTCAAAAATAACATTTTAATGCGCAAGTGGACGCCATCTTCTGCTTCTGTGAATGATGGTTGGAGCACTGTAACACAAATTGTTGTTCCAAAAAAGCTTCGAGGTGAAATACTCAGTTTAGCTCATGACAACCCCTTAGCTGGTTATGTGGGTGTCACCAAAACCTATGATCGTATTTTGCATAATTTTTTTTGGCCAGGTCTAAAACGGGACGTGAAGTGGCATTGTAGAACATGTCATACTTGTCAAATAGCTGGAAAGTCAAATCCACCGATTCCACCTCAGGCCCCGTTTACACTAGAGCGTTTTAGTTTGAAAACGGATAAGTTTTGCTACGGTTACGCCAACCGTCCACACTACGCCGGAGTTCAAGAGCGCCGAAAACGGAGCGTTTCGAAAATGCTGGAGAGGCCGTTTTCATTCTGAAACGCTGCTGCTCCGTCTCAGTGTGGATGATGGAAAACGGAGACATCTGAAAACGGAGGCGGGGCTGCTGACATTCGCCTCTCTGATTGGGGCTTTTCCTGAATATTAAGTAGCCTAACACACACAGTTTAGTCCTCCATTCTCTCCTTGTAAGTTCAGACTTCGCAAGTTTGATCAAGGCTGCAGTCTCTTCTTCTCAGTTTGATATGGAAAAGCAGACTATACCGAGGACACGGGTAAATCTTCAAAGGGAACAGTGTACTTTATAACTTCATTCACATCACCCTGGCTACGTCGTTTCACTTTCTCAACAATAAAATGTAAACATGATTTAAGGAACTGCCTATTTTCATTTTAATATTAGCAACTTAGACAGCAGACATGTTGAGGCGTCGTGCTGCATAAGATGAGCGTTATCTTCACTGTGTGGATATTTATAACAAAACGGAGCCGATAACAACTGCCTCCTTTCAATTTCAGTGAAAATACGAAACACACCCTCTCTTTTGCTGAATATCAGTTTTAATAATCGATAATGGCCATTATAAAAGTATAACATACAATAAGTTTATACATTTATAGGAAATAAAGGCAAGCGATCAGTCAATATACAGAATAGGCTACGGTTACATTAATCATTAACTTATCTTTGCGCTCAGCCAACACGTTACCTGAGAAAAAATAATAGATTCCAATGACCAAAGTCAGGGAATATGTCGTTAGATAAAGACAACAAGATGAATGAAATATCCCGTTCAATAAATATAGTGAGATTAGATCCAGCGGGAGATGCTGGATGAGAAGTCCGACCAGCACAGCTCTCATCTGGGTAGATGGGCTCCAGCGCTTGCCCGAGAGTGTCTGTGTGGTCACGTGATGTGCGTTTTCAGCGTTTTGGTGTGGACGGAGAGCAGTTCAGAAACGCTGGGTAAAACGCGAGTGTGGACGCGGATCGTTTTCATTCTAAAACGCCGTTTTAAAACTAAAACGCACTAGTGTAAACGGGGCCTTACCCTTTATATCCTATTCCAGCTGTAGACTCGCCGTTTGATCATGTCGTGGTGGATTGTGTAGGCCCATTGCCTCGGACCAAATCTGGCAGTAAATTTTTGTTGACCATTATGTGCGCTTCAACACGTTTTCCTGAGGCCATACCCATGCGCAAAATTACGGCCACGTCAGTAGTAAAAGCACTGACCAAGTTCTTCTCACTGTTTGGGCTTCCCAAGGTAATTCAAACGGACCAGGGGACAAATTTTATGTCTCGTGTTTTTAAACAGGTCACCAATCAGCTGAAAATATCCCATAACTTTTCAAGTGCTTAACATCCTGAAAGCCAGGGCACATTGGAGAGATTTCATCAGACCCTTAAATCAATGCTTCGTGCATATTGCCTGGAGTTTGAAAAGGATTGGGATGAGGGTGTGCACTTGCTTTTGTTTGCAGCTCGAGAAGTGGTGCAGGAATCTACTGGCTTCAGCCCAGCAGACTTGGTGTTTGCACATAATATCCGTGGCCCTTTGAAATTGCTGCGAGACAATTGGTTGAATGAATCAGAACAAAAAAATATACTGGATTATGTTAGCTCTTTTCGGCACAAGCTACATCGTGCATGTGATCTGGCTAAACAGAATTTAGCAGTTGCTCAATCCAGGATGAAAAACTGGTTTGATAAGAACAGTGTGGACAGACAGTTTAAGCCGGGGGACAAAGTTTTGGTATTTTTACCGATTCCTGGCTGTAGCCTTCAAGCGAGGTATAGTGGACCTTATGTCATTGAAAAAAGGGTAAGTGATAGGGATTATGTGGTCGCTACCCCCAACCGTGTTCGTCATAGCAGACTCTGCCACATCAACATGATCAAACCTTATTATGATTGAAGGCAAATGATTCCTCACAGCTCTAAAAAAATAAAAACAGCTCCATCTATGCCTAACAATGAGTGTTCAACTGTCTCAAGTGTGTTACAGGTACAATCATTTTCCGGGTTGTCATCGGGTGCTGACAGTGCCATTGAGAACTCTGAGTCGCTGTCTGATCTTGAAGCTGGCGGCGACATTGAGAGTCCATCTGTGGCTACAGTTCAAGGATGTTTAAAAAATTCTGAGATGCTTGCTAATCTTGACTCTTGTTTTTTGCATCTTTCTGATCTACAGAGAACAGACATAATTAAATTAATTAAGTGTCATGTTTCCCTGTTTTCAGATGTTCCATCTCAGACTCATGTGCTGCAGCATGACATCGATGTTGGTGCTAATGCTGCGATTAAACAACATCCATACCGCGTCAACCCTGTGAAACGTCAGCGACTACAAAATCAAGTCAATTATATGTTGGCGCATGGTATTGCAGAACCTAGTATTAGCTCATGGAGCTCTCCCTGTCTTTTGGCTATGAAGTCTGATGGATCTGAACGTTTCTGCACAGACTGTAGAAGGGTTAACAATGTCACAAAACCTGACTTCCTCGTATGGAAGACTGTGTTGACCGTGTGGGGTCGGCTGTGTTTGTGACAAAGTTAGACCTTCTTAAAGGATTTTGGCAGGTGCCATTAACTTAACGTGCAAAGGAAATCTCGGCATTTGTTACACCTGATGCCTTCTTACAGTATACAGTAATGCCTTTTGGGGTACGCAATGCGCCCGCGACATTTCAGCGGTTAGTTAACTGCGTGTTGGGGGGAGTGCCAGGATGTGAGGTGTATCTAGATGACATTGTTGTTCATTCAACAACGTGGCAAGAACACATCCATCAGTTGACACAGGTTTTTGAGAAACTGACTGATGCCAATTTAACAGTTAATTTGGCCAAATGTGATTTTGCAAAAGCAACGGTAGTCTACTTGGGTAAGATTGTGGGTAGTGGCATGGTAAAACCAGTACACGCCAAGATTGAGGCTATCACATCATTTCCAGTGCCTTCCACACGTCGCGAATTACAGCGCTTTCTGGGAATGGCGGGATATTACCGTAATTTTTGTAAAAACTTTTCGACAGTAGTTTCTCCTCTCACCGACCTATTAAGTCCGAAGTCGGTTTTTAAATGGTCACCGGAATGTCAACATTCTTTTGAGTCACTTAAACACCTTTTAATGCATGCACCCGTCTTGGCGGCTCCAGTGTACGACCGTACATTCAAATTGGCTGTTGATGCTAGCGATGTAGGGGCAGGCGCTGTGCTATTGCAGGATGGGCTTGATGGAGTTGAGCACCCAGTGTGCTACTTTTCAAAAAAATTCCAGAAACATCAAAAAGCATACTCCACAATCGAAAAAGAAGCTCTGGCGCTGGTTTTGGCCCTCAACAATTTTGAAGTTTATATTGGATCTTCATCTTATCCAATAACAGTCTACACTGATCACAACCCTCTCATCTTTATTCATAGAATGCGTAATTCTAACCAACGCTTAATGAGATGGGCTTTGTTTGTCCAAGCCTTTAACTTGGACATGAAACATGTTGCCGGTAAAAATAATGTGCTGGCCGATGCAATGTCACGTATTACCATATGGTGATGGGTGGTGTTTATTGTCTTTTTGTTTTGTTTACCAGTCACCATTTTGGGGGTGGAGGTGTTGCGTGTGGCGTCCACTCCTGCCCTTAAAAATTAATTGATCTTGTTTGTCCTTTTCCCTTTTCAGTTTTCTATTGGTTAATCCGGTGGCGTCAGGCCTTTAAAACGAACGGAAGCGGACTTCTACGACCCTCATTCCTCCACGTCACCACAGTCTTTGACGGCTTTATTGTTGTGTTCTCCTTTATGCTTTCCTTTTGATATTTGTTTGGAGTGGGGAGCTCCAACCTGCTTTAGGTTTGTTTGGTTGTTCTTTATTATGTTGTTGGGCTCCCCATCTCTTGTCAATTTGGATTGTTTTGTTGGTTATGTTATATTAATAAATAATTTAGCTGGAGAACTTTGGCCGTTGTTTATTATGTTACGTTGTCTTTTGATCACGAGTCTTATTTAAGTTATAGGGACCGTAACACATGCAAACACAGAAATGCCAAGTGACCTAGCCTAGGCCTATTGAAAATGAAAAGGGTGGTCTGTATTGCTGGTGTATATAGGCCTGCAGTCCGCCAAGCCTGAGCGAATATTAAAACGTCAAATAACAGATACATTCCGCAAAATAACAAATAAATTAGGCCTTCGAACATAGGAAATATATTTTTTACTTTTTTGTGTGTGTCTGTGTGCGTTTTATATTTGCTATATGCTGTTGTAGCGCTTTGACATGTCTGCGTCTTTATTAGGGAAAACACAAGACATTTGCACAATATTCAAGTTAGTGCAGGCATCCGCTCCTCTGTAACACATGGAAATGCAAGAATAACAATGATTCTCGTTATAAAATATACTTATCTAAAGCTATACAATGCATGGCTACTTGTGGCCAATATCTGCAACTTGGTGAGAGCCAATCAAAGAGGTTTGATCAACATTCTGTTGGCTTTCATTTGCATACAGGAGGCGGGGATTGCCTATAAATATTCACCTCCCGCACTGTTTACTCGCAGATCACCTGTCTTGGTACACTTCATTCGTCCAGCTGGCAACAGTGTATATCGATATGGCCAGTCCTGCCAAGGCTCCGAAGGTTGAGGAAAACATAGTAGAGGGCTTTATACACAACGTGTCGCCCAGACGGCAGTCTAGGCGAAACAGCCCCTATTTCTCAGCAATAATTCAGAGCGCCAGAGAAGAATATCACAGAGTGGTGGTGTTCGCCATAGAGAAGCAAGTCGTGTTCAACTAAGCTGTGAGAAGCGGCAACGGTGTCCGTCTGCGCAACATCAGACGCAGCCTGAGTAAGCCCGACCTCACCCTTCTCGCAGATCAGTTTTGACAGCAGCACGATTTGTGCTGTGGCAGCGAGGCTGCCTCGGTTTGACTAACGGCGCTCTTGCTTTCTGTCTAGGTTTCTTGGATCCGTAGGCTTCAACGTCGTCTGCTCCGCGAACACCAGTGTGGAGGCTGCCAACCTGCCGTTTCTGCGCTGCGCACCCCCAAACTGCAAGAAGATGACCGTGGCCGAGGTCAAGGCGCTCGGTCCCGGGCAAAAGGTGAGTGTTGTTGCAGTTGGTTTGAGGCACCTGCAAAGCGGACAGCGGACTTAACCTGTCTTTGTGTCTTACAGGTGGGAGAAGTGCGCGCTTGAGTTCAGCGAGAAGGATGCATGAGCAGGGTGGTCAGCGTCAACGGCGCTGACTGTGAGCTGAATGAGTTGAGGGTCAGCTATGTCACTGGTGAAATTAAGCTGACGCTTTGGGACACCTACGTCAATGCGGCTGAGTGCTCCAGATCCTACTCCTTAAGGAACGACGTGACGCCTAGGAGAGAAGGGTGCATCTGTCTCACCACAGGTTCCTCCAACATTGTGGAGGAAATCGCTGAGGTGGAGGAGAGCAAAGGGCAGGCAGCCAGAGGCCAAAGTTCTAGTGGTTTGACGTGTCTGTGTGTTTATTAGGGGGAAAAAATTTATTTGCACAAAGCTCGAGTTAGTGGACGTGTTTGTCTTGCTTTAACACATGGAAATATGAGAATCATAATGATATTCTTGATACAATGTCTTCCCATCAACATATATAATGCAGGGCTACACGTGTCCACAGATTTTCTTTTGAATGTTTTTTTTTTTTAATCATTATTATTATTATTATTATTATTACAATACTGGCCAGGGAAAAGTTGTTTTAATTTAAAAAAAAAAAGTAAAACAAACTTTGCAAACCAAAACAGAAAAAAAGTAAATCTTTACTTTTAAACTTATTTCACTGTTTTATTCACAACTTGTTATAGTTAAAACGTCTTGCAGTATTTTAGACCTTGCTTATTCATTCATTTTCTTTTGGCTTAGACTGTTTATTAATCTGGGGTCACCACTGTGGAATGAACCTTCAATTTATACACCATATGTTTTATGCAGCGGATGCCATTCGTGCTGCAACCCAACACTGGGAAACGTTCATGCACACTCCTTCACACACATACACTACAGTCAGTTTTAGCATATCCAATTCACCTGTTCTCGTGTCCTTGGACTTTTGAGGGAAACCGGATCACCCGGAGGAAACCTAGGCGAACACGGCGAGAACAAACATGCAAACAAAGAAATGCCAAGTGACCCAGCCGAGGCCTATTGAAAATAAGAAGGGTGGTCTGTATTGCTGGTGTATATAGGCCTGCAGAAATATTCCATCTTTACATCAGCTGTTACAATGATGCTCTCCTTCGTCTCAAAGTTCTGCCTTATCTTTATCTTTATGCCTTATATCCATTGAATTGTCAGCACAAACTGCAATCGTACTTTGTGCTGTAGCCGACAGACACTTACAGTATGGAGCAAAATCAATGCCAAAAGTCTTGAATTAAAAAGCTTGTTGAATATCACAAACTGAAAAAAATAATACACCGTATTAACAAGTTCTTGCATTTTAATGACTTGAATTCCAGGGTTTGTATTTTTAGGTCCTGAAATTTAACATATCTGTTTATTTAAGCTGTGAATATTTCAACGAAAAATATTTCAAACACCTTTTCATACTTAAAAATTCAATAATTCATATTCAGTTTTCAGATTTCACTTACAAAATATTCAATACCCTTTAAAAATGCAATGTATAATATTCAAAAGGTCATTTTCAGTTCATTTTATTTCAGTTCAAATATTCGCTTCCATAAATTCAGTGGATCAAATTCGACTGTTAAAATTCAACATTACATCCGGGAACCGCAGGAAAAGCAATAGATTGCAGATTGAAGATCGCCAGCTGCTCTAGCTTTCACCAGCAGGTGGAGATGGAATAATGTAAGATTTTTAACCCAGTAAACAGGCGAGAAAAAGGCTAATAAAGGCACAACAGTAGAATTTAATATTAATATCAATGCTTTGGACATTATAAATGATAAAAAGTATGAGTAAAATGAGTAAATGAGGTTTTAGTCATCTATATTTGCCCTTATGTAACGGAAGCCAGCTGGTGATCGCGTGAATCTCAGTCCTCGGATCCAGTGACAGACGTTGTTCTGCAATCTTATCGGAGCTTGTCTCCCATGCCGGCTCGCTCCCTGCTCGGACCGGTGCAGTTACTTGCACATAAACCGTCTTTTGATGAATATGATGTTACACATTGTCTATCTTTATTGACTCTTTCTTCCATAGACCCGAAGTATTATATTGAAAGAATATAAACGTAAGAGAAACAGGAGAGGAAATATTATAATAATACAAAATAGATAAACATTGACAGGGCTAAGAACAATTACGAACAAAGATATTCAAAAGCAGAGAGATTTTCTTAGAATGTTACATAAAACAGTTTACTTGGAACTGTTAAACAGAGTTCAGGTATGATTTAAGGTTGGTTATGGATGGGGCGTGTAATTTAAAACAATTTAACATAACGTGCGAATGCATTAAAGGAGCGTCTTCAGTTATTCACACAGAACCGTCTAATATGGCATAACTATAAGGAGTAATGTTTGCGCTGTTTTAACGCAGCTATGTCAGGATTGGGATAGGTTATACATTTTCATCATTTAAATTATTATTATGATTGTTAATATTATTATTGTATGACATGTATTTGGGCTATTGCTCTTAAATAAGTCATCTGGGATTCTAAATTAATATTTCTATTTATCCTTTTTTATCACTCTGCCTGTCTTTCTCTTCTTTTTTTTCTAATTTTTGTGGTTCTGCCACGGTTAAACGTTTGCAAAATGTCTTAGTTTGTCCAGAATATTGTTTTATTGTTATGTAGCCTATAGGCGAGAAAAATGTATTAACGCAAATGTGGCAATGTCGCAGCCAATTATAAGTCATAAAATGAGTCGTCTGTGGTTTGATAATAGGCAGTTATAACTGACTTTAATTTGTTTTCAGTATCAAATAAGAAAACCGTTATTTATAACTTTTCAGCGACCGTTTGTATTTTATGATTAGCAATGTTGATCTTTTTTGCAGTTATTAAACATATACACTTATTTAAACTGGTTTAAATTTAATATAGTTGTCACTTCAGCAAGTTTCATAAGATTAATGTTTAGAATGCGTGGTTTGACATGCGTGGTTGAGGGGTTCCTGCAAAGCAGCTCAATGTTCATCCTCATGGGGTATTACTGAGCTTTAATCGCCATCTACTGGAGAGAATGTATTTGCTCAATTATACTATTAACTCTTTTCTGCAAGTCTGTTTTATGATTTCACAAAGTCAAACCATTATGTTTTTATTTTATATTTTGAGATGATCATATTTAAATAAACAATTGCTAGGGTAGCTAATAGTTTCTTTTTTTCTTGTTATTTAAAAAAAATCAGTAGCCTATAAAATCATAATTTTTGCTTGACAAAGTTATTGGTTTAGCATTCGCGATGCAGTTTTGCTAAATGAGTGTTGGATACTCATAAGCTCACACTAGTTAAATCAATTATATTATCAGAAATGACAGATATAAGAAATCCATTAATATTCATCACTCTTTTTACAATTATACAAGCAACATTTTGCGCTGACGTCAGCTCCACTTTCGGAAATGGTAAACAGCGAGGTGTTATTCATATAAGCCCAAGCATGACATATGTCATGATTAATATAATAATCGAAACACTCTTGTAGGCTATTCTTAAGCTTGGCCAAATGTCATGACTTTCACTTTCACTTTACATTATTATGCACAAGCCCAGATATCATGTGAAACTTCGGAAGAATTCCCATCATATATTGGCAGCCATCCAGCATCTCTTAACCAGTTTGATGTGCGGCGCTGGCTCTGACCGGCCACCGGAGCTCGTGGCCACTCGTTTGACTTTGTCGTGTGCAAGCCGCACAGCACATGCATAAAAACGTCAATCATTTCATTCATTCATCAATTCTTTCATTTTCCTTCTGCTTCGTCTCTATTTTAGAGGAAAAGCAATAATCTGGACAAACCAAAGACATTTTGCAAACGTTTAACCGTGGCAGAACCCCAAAAAATAGAAAAAAAGAAGAGAAAGACGATAGCAAAGTGATAGCTAAAAAGGATACATAGAAATATTGATTTAGAATCACAGATGACTTAAGTGCAATAGCCCAAATAAATCTCATATAATAATAATATTAACAATCATAATAATAATTTAAATAATAAAAATATATAACCTATCCCAATCCTGACATAGCTGCGTTTAAAGAATAACTGAAGACCCTCCTTTAATGCATTTGCATGTTATGTTAAATTATTTTAAATTACACGCCCCATCCATAACCAACCTTAAATCATACCTGAACTCTGTTTAAAAGTTCCAAGTAACTGTTTTGTGTGACATTCTCTTAAAATCTCTCTGCTTTTGAATATCTTTGTTCTTAATTGTTCTTCTGCAATGTTTATCTATTTTGTATTATTATAAAATTTCCTCTCCTGTTTCTCTTACGTTTGTATTCTTTAGCTGTCAAAATAATACTTCGCGTCTATGGAAGAAAGAGTTAATAAAGATAGACAATGTGTAACATCATATTCATCAAAAGATGGTATATGTGTAACCGCACCGGTCCGAGCAGGGAGCGAGCCAGCGATACCGGCATGGGAGACAAATGCTCCGAGGATGCTACAGATTGCAGAACGTCTGTCACTGAATCCAAGGAGTGAGGTTTACGCGATCACTAGCTGACTTCCGTTACATAAGGGCAAAAAAAGATGAATAAAACCTCATTTACTCATTTTTTATCATTTATAATGTCCAAGGCATTGATATTAATATTAAATTCTACTTTTGTGCCTTTATTAGCCTTTTTCCTCGCTTGTTTACTGGGTTAAAAATCTTACATTATTCCATCTCCACCTGCTGGTGAAAGCTAGAGCAGCTGGCGATCTTCAATCTGCAATTTATTGCTTTTCCTGTGGTTCCCGGATGTAATGTTGAATTTTAACAGTCGAATTTGATCCACTGAATTTATGGAAGCGAATATTTGAACTGAAATAAAATGAACTGAAAATGACCTTTTGAATATTATACATTGCATTTTTAAAGAGTATTGAATATTTTTTAAGTGAAATCTGAAAACTGAATATGAATTATTGAATTTTTAAGTATGAAAAGGTGTTTGAAATATTTTTTATTTAAATATTCACAGCTTAAATAAACAGCTATGTTGAATTTCAGGACCTAAAAATACAAACCCTGGAATTCAAGTCATTAAAATGCAAGAACTTGTTAATACGGTGTATTATTTTTTTCAGTTTGTGATATTCAACAAGCTTTTTAATTCAAGACTTTTGGCATTGATTTTGTTCCATAGACTAACCATGATCTTCTCTTTGGATCCTCAATTAAGTTTCCGCTGCAAAGAGGCATTGCACAGGCTGAAAGTCTCCCTTTGACCAAATGTTGGCAACAAGCCGGGAGACTTATCTACCTAAGGTAGTATCGAGCTATACTCCCTGAGCAGTCCTAAAGCAGTTCCAGCGTACAGATCGGGCCACTGTGGCCGATGGTAAAGCACGATTAACTAATTAGAAAGCATAAAACACTTAATGTGCGCAGTGAGAAAATGCTTTAGTAAGCCTACTTACTAAAGCACAATTTTACAATGCTATTGCTCTGTTAATGAGGATGAATTTGAGAATTTTCAATTGTGAATATTTTTCCTTATATTCAGCCTTCACATATCCCAACTTATTTTTTTATATTAGAGTTGCCACAGCGGAATAAACCGCCAACTTATCCAGCATGTTTTTACGCAGCGGATGCTCTTCCAGCCACAACCCATCTCTGGGAAACATCCATCCACACACACACACACACTCGTACACTATGGACAATTTAGCCTACCCAATTCACCTGTAACACATGTCTTTGGACTGTGGGGGAAACCGGAGCACCCGGAGGAAACCTTCACGAACGCAGGGAGAACATGCAAACTCCACACAGAAACGCAGAGGCTCGAACCAGCGACCTTCTTGCTTCGTCGCCTTTACATATTTAAGTTTTATTAAATATATTAAAGTTTCATTCCATATGTTCAGACTTTCACTCAATATATTCAGGCTTTCATTCCATATATTCAGACTTTCATTCCATATATTCAGACTTTCATTCCATATATTCTGGCTTTCACTCAATATATTCAGACTTTCATTCCATATATTCAGACTTTCATTCCATATATTCTGGCTTTCACTCAATATATTCAGACTTTCATTCCATATATTCAGACTTTCATTCCATATATTCAGACTTAGAATCCAACTTGAAAAAAAAAAAAAAAAAAATATATATATATATATATATATATATATATATATATATATATATATATATATATATTTTTTTTTTTTTTTTTTTTTTTTATTGGCATTGATTGATTTGAAATTCAAATGGCACTAACATGACTGTGTTTTAATTTCTGTAATAGATATGTTGTTTACATGAAATCTGTATAACAAGTTAAACAAAAATTCTAATATAAAATAGTTTTTGTCTTGCGTTTACATATATTTTACATTTGAATAGCGGAAATGACAAATTTCAGTCTTTTAAATTTGATTAATCGCGATTAATTTTCAAAAAAAAGGTGTGATTAATTAGTTATTTTTTTTATCGATTGACAGCACTAATATATATATATATATATATATATACAATTTTTACTCGTTCAAACTAATTAATTAAAATGTTTTATTAATCAATTTTTTATTTTATTTTTAATTAAACAATTCTTGAGATTTCATTGGGACAACTTAATTTTGTATGTTCAATTTACATAAATTTGTTAAAAGTGTTAAGTTAATTTAATTTGTGTTGCGACAACATGAAAGAATTGTGTTGACCCCTGCAGTTTTATCAGTGTGTGTAATGTGCACAAATATAGATATCGGTTCATAATATAGTTGAAACACATTGTCAGATTTTGCTGTATTTGGCTGAACCATTCTTGGGTGGCTCGTCAATGTATTAGATGACTCTAATACATAAAATAAGTAAGCTGACCAAAGTTCTTACGGGGAGAAGACTTTATTGAAGACAAAGAATAGTGCAGTTTCTCAGCAGTGATGTTAACTTGTCTGTCTTCAAGTAACTTAATCCAAAGTACAGTCTGTGAGAGACTACTTTATAACAAAGGATGTAACCCTTCTGAGATAACCCAACTACTTTGGTTGGGTCCCAACTCCTAAAGTTCATGTAGACCATTTGGTTCAGACCTTCTCAGATGCAGATACTTGTTTGCATATGAAACAAGCCACACAATCTATCAACATATAGAGTTATTTTGCATTCTTGCAGTGCGGCAGCACACTACAATCTGATCTGACCCCTGATCTACACTATAAAACAGTAAAATCTTCACCCCTTTTCAGTTGTTGAGTTTAAATCTTCAGGTATTCAAAGGGTTTTATTTTCAGTAACTGGATATGTATTCAAGAGTTCACACTTGTTCCGCGAGAGAGCTCTAAGCTCATTGGATCCTCGAGCCCTGGGCTCCCTTCCGTAAACAGGGCGAGAGGGGAGTTTGAACGACTTGTTTCTGTTCTAATGAAAGATATAGAGAACGCTAAAGGGAGATATAAGACTTACTAAGAGCTCGACTATGGTGCCAATTTAGAATGTTCAGTTTACCTAGGTCATGTGATTTTGGACTGTGAAAGGAACCCAGGGGAAACCCACGCGAGCATCGGGTGAATGAACAAAACTCCACACAAATGTTAACTGGTTCAGTGGGGACTTTAACGTGTGACGTTCTTGCTTTAAGGCAACAGTGCTAACCACTGTGCCACCGTGTTGCCCAATCTAGAAAGGAGGGGGAGTGGGGGGATTCCTCAAGATGAAGATAACTGAAGTAAGAAACCATAGTTATTTATATTGAATCAGGATTCATCTGATTGGTGAATCATGCGTTAGCTAATGCAGGACCAGCCGTGGACAATCATAAGCATGTGATCCTCTCGAAAGGATTTCGTCATTTCTCACATGAATGAACAGCCAAACTACATGAAAAAGCTGCCGTTTTGAATATACCCGTGTTTGTGTGGACAAGGTCTCAATGTTGAGGGCTCTGCTCTCCATTGTGAAGCTTCATGTGAGCACTGAGGCTTCTTTTATGTTTAAAGGCCTTTCCACATTCACTGCATCTAAAACGCTCTCCTGAGTGAGTCTTCATATGGTTCTTAATGGAGTCTTTGTGTGTGAGACTCTTTCCACACTGATCACATGTGAACACTATGGTTCCAGTGTGAAGATTCGTGTGATTCATGAGGCTAGCTTTGGCTCTGAAGCTCTTTCCACACTGAGCACATGCAAACGGCTTCTCTCCAGTGTGAGTTCTCATGTGGTTATTGAGTGTGGTTTTATATGGGAAACGTTGACCACACTCAGTGCATCTGTAAGGTTTCTCTCCAGTGTGAGTTCTCTTATGGTTATGGAGTGTGGTTTTATGTGTGAAACTTTTACCACACTCTGTGCATCTGTAAGGTTTCTCTCCAGTGTGAATTCTCCTGTGGATACTGAATGTGGTTTTATATGGGAAACTTTGACCACATTCTGTGCATGTGTAAGGTTTCTCTCCAGTGTGAATCCTCATGTGGATGTTAAGGTTGTGTTTTTTAGCAAAACTTTTTCCACACTGTGTGCAAGTAAAAATTCTTCCTTCATTGTGAGTTCTCATGTGAACTTCAAGGTTGCTATTTTGCTTAAAACTCTTTCCACACTGTTGGCATTTGTACGGCTTCTCTCCAATGTGAATTCTCATGTGGGCCTTAAAGCCATGGATTTTAGGAAAACTCTTTCCACACTGTTCGCAGGTGTAAGGTTTCTCCCCTGTGTGAACCCTCATGTGAACATCAAGCTTTGGCTTTTGACTGAAACTTTTTCTACACTGTTTACTGCTGAAAAAAGATTTGGATTTCCGAGGTCTTCCGCGTAATGAAGTCTTTTTAGTGAGTGTGGGTTTTTCATCAGTCGTTATGTCTTGATGTTTCTCTTCCATTTCATTCCATTGAGTCTCTTCTTTCAGCACCATCAGGTCTTTAAAAAAAAAAAAGTGAACTTTAGTATGAAGGCACAAAGCGATAAGCATGAAATGGATGTTTCACCCACAAATGAAAATGACTTTACCATTTACTCTCTGTCATGTGGTTTTAAACATTTCCTTTCTTCTGGAACACAAAGAAAGCCAGCGTTTTTTCCACAAGATCTTCTTTTGTGTTTAACAAGATCAAGAAACTTGTAAAGATTTAAAACCACATGAGAGAAAGTAAATAGTGAGGCTATTTTTATTTCTGCGTCAACTATCCCTCTAAAGTTCCTATTATGAACCTTTTTTTACAAGATATAAAATAAGTCTGGTATTGCCAGAATGTGTCTGAGGTTTCAGCTCAAAATCAGATCATATACCTTAAACAAAATAAAGAATATTTAATTTTGGGGTCAGAGGAAAACCAAGCTGTTTTTGTGCCTGTGGCTTTAAATGTAAATGATCAAATGCACTTGCTCTAGATTACTCATGTTGTGTTTCCTCATGTGCATTTTCCACTGGATTTAAACATTTGCAACTTGCTTGGAAGACCCGAGTGAGACAATTCCTGCATGTTCATGGCAAGTATGCATAACTTACGCTTATTTTTGTGAGTTTGCATTCTTGTATTTAACTTGTGTTATATAACAAATGTTTCCCAGTACTGGGTTGCAGCTGGAAGGGCATCCACTGTTTAAAATAAATGCTGGATAAGTTGGTTGTTCATTCCGCTGTGGTGACCCCTAATGAATAAAGGGACTAAGCCAAAGGAAAATTAATGAATGAACATATGCAAATGCTTAAATGTCATGTTTGCTGTAAACTGGAGTGATGAGGAGATGGCAAGATGACATACTTTGCTACTTGTTTTCATTCATTTAAAGAGCTCTATTTTGACGGTCTATGCGCAAAACGGAAAGCGCAGGGCACTAATGCATTTAGGGTGTGTCATAATTTATATTTTCTAATATAAGGACGGGAAAATCCGCTTTGCGCCATGGCACATGGTCTGAAAGGGTTGAGTTTATTTTCTTAATGAGTTATAGGTGTGTTTTGAGAATAAACCAATCAGAGTCTCATCTCCCATTACCTTTAAGAGCCAGTTGCAACGCGCCATCAGAGCATTGATATTTACATGACATAAAGTAAGTTCACTTTCACTTTTGCTCTTTTGGAAAGGGAAACCTTAACGCACAGACATCAATTAGCCTATAAATAATTAATTACGTTTGTTAAGCGCAAAGATTTGTTTCAAAACGATTTCTAAATTCAGTTCTAATTTCCAGCAAACGAATAAATGAACAATAAAAATTAAGTGTGCTCAAAATACTGAGTTATTTCCAAATACACATGCTGTGCCCCATATGGTCTAAAACCTGACAGGTGGACAAATCTAAGCTTGTTTTTAATAAAACAAATATAAATATAGATATAATAAATAATACTGCTAATAACAATAACATTATACAAAAGCAAATTGAATGAACTGAAAAAGCTTCCCGAAATGAAGAAAGTATGAAGGCAGTGGTTTTTAAATTCATGTAGGCTAGAAATTAATATGTTTTGTAATAATTTAATCATTTATATTTATATCCTATATATATCCTTATTATATAAATCCTTAATATATTATATCTTTTTCATATGTAAAGATATTTGCGTATTGCTCTGCATCTTGTGTGTAGTGTGTAAGCCATGCGCACTTTTCGCCAGACAATAGACAGACTTTGTTCTGGTCTAAAGATCAGACTATTTACAGTTTCTCAAAATAGCAACGCGCCAAAACACGCCTGTTTTTTTAGACCAGGACGCCTGTGGGCGTACATTTGAGCGCAAATGCATTTGCTATTTAAACAGCGTGGCGCAACACCTTAAAATGACCCTTGCGCCGAGCTGAAAGTAGCAAATAACAATTGTGTCGTGCTTTGCGCCACATTGTGCCTGGTGTATGATAAGGCCCCAAGTGTTTACAATTAACAATCCTCAAGCCTGAGGCTCCCTGCCATTTGCAAGGCGAAAGGGAAGTTTAAGCTCGGATAGATCTTGAGAACTAATCTACTCTAGTAGCTAATAAACAGAAAGTGATTGCTCTTAAGAGATAACTACTTACTAAGAGCATGTCTAAGGTGCCGATTTGGATTAGTCAAGTAACTTAAGTTGCATGTTTTTGGACAGTGGAAGGAAACCGGGGAACCTGGAAGAAACCCACGTGAACACCAGGAGAATGTGTAAACTCTGCACAGAAACGTCAGCTGGCTTGGTAAGGACTAGTAACCTTCTTGCTATGAGGCAACAGTGTTAACCTCAGGGCTTTTGTGCCACCGATCTAGGAAAGGAGAAGAAGTAGGGGTGGAAGGTGGGATTCTTTGAAACGAAGATGGCTGTGATATGGAACTCAGGGTATTTATAGTGGTTTAGGAATCGTCTGATTGGTGAATCCTAAATTAAATAGTGCGAGACCAGCCGCAAGCAATCCTAAGCATGTGATTCTCTCGAAATAAGTTTATAAACAAACTTCACTTTTACTTGTCTTTGTTTTCTTGGCTTTGTGCATGTTCTGATGCTTAGATGAAGACCTACGTTATGACATTTTATATACCCGACAAGATGCAGAAATGCCATCTAAAAAGGTTACCTGCTATTTGTCCAATCAGGGACAGTGACAACGGAAATATACAAATAATAATATTAACCCGGGGGTTTGCGAATGTGAAACGTCTGGTAATTAACACCCAGGTATAGCATGAGCAGTGTGGATGGTAACTACAGACAACTCAGGATTGTTTAACTAGGGTTAGAATGACCCAGGGTTAACAGTTTCAAGTATGAAAATGCCTAAGAATACTCAGCATCAGCTCTCAGGATAACAGGAGTACAATGACAAACAGCGACATACAAAAATTGTCATTTGTAGCAGTGACCTGGGGTCCGTTCTTCGTGCTTGTTTAAAAGATCTAAGATGATTTGGCAGATCCTGGATCTTTTAATCTTGATAACTGATCTCTGGCTAATTTGGTTCTTCAAACAAGTTCAAGAATCAGATTAAAATGTCTGGATGAACTGATCTGAGATCTTTGTGTGTTGTGAAGGACAGATTTATCGATCCTCTAAATCATGATCAGCAATGAAACGATTGGCTGACAGCACAGCAGTGTAATGACATCATCTGATTAATATTTAATTATTCATGTCAACTAAATTACATAACATTAGCAGTAAACAGTTTGCTAAATATGACACGCAATAACCTTCCACATTTGTTGTGAGCTGCAGGCTTTACTTTTTCATGCGTCAAGAGTATTCATCATGTATTTCAATGCATATCAATGTATTGAGGTCTACATTTAGAGAATATTTGCTTAATTATAGTAGTCTAGGTCTACTCATTTTTTTTTTTAAATCTGCCTAAGGAATAACTGTATAAATTAATTTCGCATCAAAAAGCATTTTCATATCAGTAAAGGTGTCAATGTGCTGGAGATACTGTTGTCCTGAAAAATTGATAACATAAAATAAAAACCCTTGCATATACCGTAGGGACAGTACAGCAGAAAGTATTGGCAGTTTTAAAACCTTGACTTTTCCAAACTGCGGTATAACTTGAAAACGCAATTTTTTACTACCGCGGTGGTAAGTCACCAACAACCACCGGTGTGGTGGTGTTTATTTAATTTATTTAGGGGTGTGGGGCTTAAATTCATTTTAGCACAGATGCAACTGCCTTTCATTTTCACATTCGTTTTTCAGTTAGGGATTAGGTCTATTAGAGTAACCTAATAAAATGTTTTGTTGGACACTGCACAGTAGTCTACACTATTATTATTATTTATTATAGTCATTATATATATATATATATATATATATATATATATATATATATATATATATATATATACACACACACATTACATTATATTTAAAACTAATAAGCTATACAATTAATAAAACAAAACCCTTTTTAAAGTTTGCTTTCATTTTGACATCGCTAAAAGTTGTAATAAGAAACATCCCCTTATGCAGCAGCAGTCTTAAGTTAGGACACTTAAAAATGCCTTTTTGGGTATAAAGATGATCAGCCAGCCAAGTCAAGTTTACAGTGTCATAAATTAATGATTTATGATCATTAATATTCACTAATATTAATTGCATAATATTTACTCTTCTCTCTCTAGACTTTGTTTTAGGGCTTGTTCTTTTCTGCACAATATAGGTTTATTGCAAGTACGAATCAGATTATGAAGAATGATTAAGAGCTTGCATTTTTTATTGCATCCTTTTCGCAAGTTATTTTATTTAGCAGATCTCTACACTGCGGAGCGGGGCATTCTTAACTACTAATTATGTTGCTCCATTTCTCGTCAATGTCCTTCATGTATCTGGCCATTATTTAGAAATGCCGCTGCCATACCTGGCTGACTAGCTGGGCTTTTTGCGTTTAAAAGAAAGGAGTTGATTATAGCCTACATGGCTTTTTTTCTCTCGCCGCCATCAATCGCCACTGGTTTGCATGGTTCGGGACCTGTGGAGCTGCACATTGATGGATTTGCTCTTCAGTGTTTGGATTCTTCGCGGTGAAAGTGTTAAAACACTTTTTAACACTCAAAAAACTACAAAAAGCTTAATACAAATTAATTGGTTCACATTTCTCGGTCGGCAAAAATCCAGAATGTTCCCAGATGTCAGACTGGGTTTTCCAACAAGAATCAGGGTTGAACTTGAACTTGCTGTATCGCGTCTAATATTATATTCTAACAGAAATGTAATACTTAACATAAAGGTAACATAACGGTAATTTATGTTTAAAGGTGCGTGACATCACGTGCTACCACCGGGGGCAATGGACAACCGCGGTGGCGCTGTGGTCACAGTGACCATCACAGCCCTACCAATGCCTAAGCAGTATAACACTGTTTTTAGGATTTAAAAATACATTCTCTAAAAAAAGTCTCAAGCAAAAAGATTTCAATGTCGCCACCTGCTGGTACGTGAAGAACATGTTTAATACTGACGAACTTTACACTCAAATCAGGGCCAGATTAAGAACACATTAGCCGCATCTCCACTATCGGGCCAGTGTGAGCCAGGGCTTTTATCAGGCCGGACCAATTGCCTGGCAGGTTGAGTAATGAGGCCAAAGTCATGTCGCGTTTCCACTGTCGGGCTAGTAGCTCGCAGCGCGTCATGCAAACATTGCCCCCAGAACGTCCCCCGAATCAAACGTCACACAACCCGCCCACTTCAGCGGTAATTAGGCAGATAAAACACACCGAGGAATCATCACGAAACCATTAAAATGAAGACAAATGACACGTTACTGTACAGCAGTAAATTATATGTCTATACGCATAAACCTGTGAATTTCCATTTATTACATTTGTTTACTCACCGACCGACTGTTGGCATTGTGCATCGAGTGCTCTCGCCACTAACAGAGCGACCCAACACAGAGAGCGCACACATCCATAATATAAAGCTACAGAAATTCTCCGTTATAACTCAGTATGAAATGTATTTTATAACATCCTTGGTTTGATAAACGATGTGTTAAGTGTTTCAGCACATAAGAGCAAGTAGCCTAATAAAATACAGCCATATTTGTTGCGCTCTGCAGCATTCACTAAAGCTCTTCATTTAAAGTTTCATTTATAAATTTGACCACGTCATATAAAAACATAAACACTTGTTTGAGGATATAGAACACATTTTGTGCTTGGACTTTCCCCAATGCGTTTAAACCGGCGCAGCACAGGACTGAGTGACAAAAAAAAGTAGTCTAGATTCTGCTTTCACTCAACCAAAAATGCCCTGTTTGCATGGTGTGATTAATATCATTGTATCCAAATACTTTATAAATAATATTTCAAACCTTCTACAATATTTATTGTTTTTAGAAAATATCTAAAATCTTTTTTTTTTTCAGACAGGTCTTTGTAAAATGAAAGTTATATGTGGCCTTAAAACGGTTTGATTTATGTATTGTATATAGGCTACCTACATTGTTCTAGCTAGCTTTTGTTTATTTTATATTGGTTTATTTATTTTATGAGATTTTATTATATCCGATATTTGTAATTCTTTAAATTATATTTCAATATAGCTTAGGCTATTCTATCAAGATATGACACTATATTGTTTAAAGTCTACGAAAGTGGGCACGTAATTCATAAAGTTTTATGTCTTTCTGTTGTATTCATGTTGTGTATTATCTCGAAAATAAAAAGAAAAAATAAGAAAAAAGCGGCCTGCGGCATCAACAGAGCTGTGAAGGGAGTGCTCTTTTTCTCGGTCTCACACGCACATACAGGCATTTAAACGTGCACAAACACACCTTTAAAACTTGACAAACTCTCGAAAACCTTTACTGTCTGCTGTGTCTTTAATATGGTGTAAAGATTATTATGCGTTATTGAAACATCAAGGAGGACACAGCAAAGAATGTCATTATAAATTAAAACTACTTTATTATTTTATGCAGCAGCCTTACATTTAAAAGGGAAACATAAGGGTGATCATACGCAAAAAGACCCCAGACTATAAGGCTAGATGTTTTCTTTCCCTTATTTCTTTATTTGTTTGGCGCATGTACTCATGTGTGATCAGAAAACTGCCCGACTCTCCTTTCACACCGCTCTGAAGCCCCAGCTGGCCCTCCTTGGCCCAAGGTATTCGGCGGGCTGAAAAGGCCGGCCGCTGGCCCCAAGAAAGCCCCGATTTGGCCCGATAAGGCCTTGGAAGTGACTGTGGAAACGCGACTGGCCTTGGCTCACCCTGGCTCGCTCGCTTTAGGCGCGATATAGGAAACGCAGCTATTGAGCCCAGGGGCTATAGCAAATCCTATATATATATGAATACAGTTGAAATCTGAATTATTAGACCCCCTGAATTATTAGCCCCCTGTTTATTTTTTCCCTAATTTCTGTTTAACAGAGAGCAGATTTTTTTTAACACATTACTGATCATAAAAGTTTTAATAACTTATCTCAAATAACGGGTTTCTTTTATCTTTGCCATGATGACAATCAATAATATTTTACTAGATATTTTTCAAGACACTTCTATACAGCTTAAAGTGACATTTAAAGGCTTAACTAGGTTAATTAGGTTAACTAGGCAGGATAGGGTAATTAGGCAAGTTATTGTATAATAATGGTTTGTTCTGACAGGAAACAAACCAGGAAAAATATAGCTAAAAGGGGCTAATAATTTTGACCTTAAAATGAGGTTTAAAAATATTAAACTGCATTTATTCTAGACGAAATAAAACAAATAAGGCTTTCTTTAGAAGAAAAAATATTATCAGGCATACTGTGAAAATGTCCTTGTGTAACAGGGTTAAAATAATGTTTAATTGTCTTTCACCAAAATGGGTTATTTTGTTTATTTTGTGGCTGTTGACAGACCTCTTGTGGCAACAGTGTGTAATTGTTTCTTTCACCTTTCACCTGCAAAGCCCCGCCTACTGCAGAAAATGGTTGCTGAATGCAGAAAGGCGGTAGGTAAAATGTGCTCCAGCTAAATGTGACAAATTTTGTATTTTAACACATATTAATAACACATACAAGTCCAATATGAACATTAAGTGATGTTTTAGATCAAATCTGTCAAGTGATTGCCGTGTGTGACAAACTTTGTGTGGTTTAATTTGCTCATGCTATGTGTAGCTGGAATGATGACATTAATATGTGCAGGGGTGATTTCTTACTATTTGTTTGGTTTTTTTAGATGCATGTTTAAATGCATACTGTTGCCAGAGGATGTATATTTCTGTTACAGGTATGTTGAACTTTTGTAAATAAATAATGTTTTGTTAAAATGACTTTATGTGGCAACACAGCAGAAAATGGTTGCTGAATGCAGAAAGGCGATGCATGGGACTTCCGGTGTGGCGGCGAAGCTGATGGCTGTGTGAAAGAACCTCTCTTAATCGGTTGATTCAAAATCCCCTAGAAGATTCACGCAAGAAAACGAAGACAAACTGAAAATTAACATGGAAGGGGAGAAGCACAAAAGGGGTAAAAACAAGGTAGGCTCGAAGCGGGAAAAAGGAGAAATAACCGATGATACTGACGGCGGTGAAGAGAGCCGCGAAAATAATGGCGGTGCTGGAAAGGCCAACGTGGAAGCAGCTAACTCGGATATTAGTGCTATTAGAGATGACATCCGAGCATTCAGAGCGGATCTTAAAAATGATATGAATGACTTTCGACTCTCTCTTCGGGAAGATATGCGTAAGGAGCTGATCGAATTTAGGGGGGAAATTAATCAGAAACTTAAAAATCTCTCAGACGATCTACAAGCCGCCAACTCCAGAATGACTGAAGCAGAAGAACGTATAACTGATATTGAGGAATGGGACGCGGCGGCTGGTGACGCTCTCTTTAGAATGTTAGAGAGCCAGAAAGAGTTGCAAACAAAGTTAACCGACTTAGAAGTTCGCTCGAGGCGCAATAACCTCCGTATCTACGGAATCCCGGAGGGATTCGAGGGAAGCAACCTGATGGAGTTCGTAACGAGACTAATTAAAACGGAGCTCGACCTGCCACTAACAGACTTGGAGATCGGTATACAGCGATGCCACAGAGCACTTGCCCCAAAGCCCCCCCGCGATGCACCGCCGAGATCACTGGTAATTTGCTTTCTACAACACAGAGTAAAAGAACAGGTGCTACACACTGCATGGAAAAAGAAAGAAGTCCGACTTGAAGGAAAGAGGATTTATTTTGACCACGATTATCCTCCGGAGATATTAAAGAAAAGAAAGGCATACGCGGGGATATTAAAAGAGCTCAAAATTAAAGGGATTCGGTTCCAAACTCCACACCCGGCCAAACTGAAAGTTTTCTTTGGAGATGGCACCCAGATCTACGAGAGCGCGGCAGAAGCTGCAAAAGATTTGAAGAAAAGAGGATTTTCTGTGGGAAATGTGGAACAAGACCCCGAAGAACCGAAACGCCGAAGTCTCCCTAACGTTACCTGGGAAAGAACAAGCACAAAACGTCATCGCAAATCAGTGGACCAAGAACGGATTAGGGAGAAGTTACAGAACTTTCATCGCGTCGCACATGAATCGTCTGAAAAGTGAATATATTATTCTCACCGAGAAATAACGTAAGTGACTGCATAAAAGACATTTGGACCATACTATTACTAAGCCTTTAACCGAACACTGAGGAGCTGAATGCTTATTAAGGCATATGACGCGTTACTTCCTTTCGGACAATAACATATTTTGATTAAAAATAAGCAATCGATGGAGCAGTTATTTTATCTCCTATATTTTCGTTTAAGTTTGATTATCTAATTGAGCCTACCAAGGATGAATAGAGAAACCGATTAAGCAAGAGCAGATTTTTCTGATAAACTTTTCTTTTGCACCAAAGAGAGGCCCTTGACGGTCACAGGGACATTCTCTCAACTAGAAGGTTATAACTATAACCTGGGACTTGGAAGCCCTTTTTTCTCATACAGTTTGTCTTGTTATGAATGTTCATACTTTGTTTGTTAGGTTGTTGTTGGAAATGTTTTATAAAAGTGAGCGGTTTAAAATGAATATATATGCGTGGTCAGGAATATAAATTAGTCACGTTGAATGTCAATGGCATACATAGTCCAATTAAAAGAAGTAAGATAATTGCGAAAATGAAACAAGAAAAAATACAAATAATTAATTGGCAGGAGACACACCTATCACCTCAGGAACACGAGAAATTAAAGGGATTTGGCTTTCAAAATACTTTCTATTCATCGCATAAATCAGGACGTAAGAGGGGGGTAGCTATTCTGATTCCTAATTCAGTGAACTTTGAACTTATATCAGAAATTAAAGATAAAGAGGGTAGATATATTTTAGTTAGGGGGAAATTAGATAATAAAGAAATTACATTATTTAATGTGTATGCTCCACCAGGAAGTACCAAAACATTCTTTAAGAAAATATTTAATTTGATAGTCACAGAGTCACACGGTACTTTGATAGTAGGTGGGGACCTAAATGTTCACATTGAACCCAGACTTGATGCAACTGGTCCCAACAGAAAGAAAACTTCAAATGCTAAAATGATACAAAGACTGCTTAAAGAACTTGGCATGTTCGATATATGGAGAGAGTTTCACCCTAAGGAAAAACAGTTTACCTTCTATTCAACATGTCATGCAATGTACTCAAGAATTGATTATTTATTCATGAATAATTCAGATAGACATAGAATTAAAAACTGTAGTATAGGGATTAGAGATATTTCTGACCACTCCGGGGTATATCTAACCTTATATTTAGATAACCAGCAAAAAGAGACACTCTGGAGACTTAACACAGCAATTTTGAATGATAAAACTATACAGAAACAAATTCAGACTGAGTTTGATCTATATATCCAAAGCAATGACAATGGAGAAGTGTCTCCGAGTACCTTATGGGATGCTGCGAAGGCAGTAATTCGTGGTAAAATTATTTCCCTCACTGCTTATCGTAAAAGAGAAAAACAGAAAAAATTATTAAACCTCCAAAAGGAAATAAAAAATCTGGAAACAAAACATATTAAACAAAAAGACCCACAAATATTGATAAGATGAAATAAAATTAAACAAGACCTAAATAAAATATATGATGAAGAAATAGAAAAACAATGTAAATTCGCTAAACAAAGATATTATGAGATAGGACCTAAAGCAATGAAATTATTATCCTGGAGGATACGAAAACAACAGTCTAAAAACACAATCTATAAAATAAGGAATCCTAAAACTCAAAAGGTGTGTACTGAGTTAAAAGACATTCAGAAATCTTTTGAACTATATTACAAAGACTTATACACCCAACCAACTAGAGCAGAAACTGGGATTATAAAGAGTTTTTTGGATTCACTAGACCTACCGTCAATAGGGGAACAACAGAATAAAGCATTGTTAACTGAAATAACTATAGAAGAATTGGATAGTGCTATATCAAAACTGAAAGCAAATAAAACACCAGGAACTGATGGATATCCATCAGAGATGTATAAAACATTCAAACCTCAAATAACACCCATGCTCCTCAAATGCTTTAATTATGTACTAAGAGGTGGAGAAATTCCAATCTTGGCAGGAAGCTGTGATTTCAATTATTCCAAAGCAGGGAAAGGATAAGAATGAATGTAGCTCATACAGACCAATTTCTGTCTTAAATGTGGACTACAAGCTATTTGCTTCTATATTATCAAAGAGACTGGAGGTTGTCATTTCTGAATTAGTAGATTTAGACCAAACTGGTTTTATACAAAACAGACAGACGCAGGATAACTTAAGGAGAACATTACAAATAATGAGTCATATTACAACAGAAAATATAAGTGCAATGTTGTTAAGCCTAGATGCTGAAAAAGCATTTGATTCTGTTGGATGGGATTACTTGTATCAGGTTCTGGCAAGATTTGGCTTTAACAATAAATTTATTGAATGCATTAAAGGGCTATATCTATCACCAAAAGCTAAAATAAAAATTAATGGCCATCTGTCCAAAACTTTTTACTTGGAAAGAGGGACACGCCAGGGCTGCCCTTTAAGTCCTACTTTATTTGCATTGTTTATCGAACCCCTGGCCCAAGCAATAAGAGAAGAGCCAGAAATAAAAGAGATCGTAATTAAAAAAGAGGAACATAAGATCTGTATGTATGCAGACGATGTTCTCCTGTTTTTGGCAAATCCTAAATCTAGTATTCCTAAATTAATGTCCCTCCTAAACACAATTAACTTCTATTCTGGATATAAGATAAATATTCAAAAAACGCAAACTCTTACTTACAATTTTAGACCAAATTTAGAAATGAAATTTTTTGCTGCACAATTAAAACCTTTACTATGTTGGTGTATACAAAGCTATGAGTCTAAATGGAAAACACTAGAAACTACACAAATAGATCAACCTTTACAATCCTTAATTGGTAATAAAAATCAAGCAGAAAAGTACTACAGTAGATTGAGTACTTGGACCGTGTTTTCTTTGAAGTTATGGTTTAGAATACTGAAGAAATTACAATTAGAAAAGCATAATGGGATATTAAGTTGGATAGCATTCGACCCGGACTTTCAACCGTGTACACTAGATAAGAGATTTAAACAGTGGGTTTGGAGAGGAATCACATCATTCAGTTCGGTGACCTCTAATGGACACTTTATGAGTTATCAGACCTTATCAGATACATTTGGCCTGGACAAGCAGGACTTTTACAGATACTTGCAAGTTAAAGATTACTTTAATAAAAAAATTAAAAATAAATTTAAGGATGATTCTAATTTGATCACAGTATTTGCGGATGCATACATAAAAGAAGAAAACAAAAAACTGGTCTCTAAATTATATGAATGCATACAAAACAGTAAGACTCATTCATCAATTTACATAAAACAAAAATGGGAGAAAGAGTCAAACCAACAAATAACAGAAGAAGACTGGACAGATATGTGTGTCACACATGCAAAAACCACAAACTCGAGAGCTTGGAGAGAGTTTGGATGGAAAAATTTGTTCTTCATAACTCCTAGACTGTCTGCATTGCGTACAGGTGTTGAAAGTTTGGGCTCTTGTTGGAGACAATGTGGAACCTCAATGGCTAACCATTTTCATGTTTTTTGGGCTTGCCCAAAAATACAAACCTTCTGGAGTGAAATAGCGACTGAAATAAAAAAGATAATCGGAGAAGAATTGGACTACTCATTTATAACATTATACCTTGGGAAAATACCAGAAGTTTTTCCAACTATTGACAAGTACCTAATTCAAATCCTTTTGGTAAGTAGCAGAAAAGCCATAACTCGAAAATGGTTGCATGCTGACCCCCCGACAAGGGCTCAATGGATAGGAATTGTAAAGGAAATACACTGTATGGAGAGACTCACTTTTAATCTAAGATTTGACTTAAAAAAGTATACCAAGTACTGGAAAAAATGGTCTGAATATGTCATTGTAAATAATCTGTGATAATGTATGTCAAACGTATCATGACTTGATTTTGTAACTCTTCCAACAACCACTTTTGTTCTGGGTTTTTTTTTTTTTTTTTTTTTTTTGCTTATTTATCTATTTATTTTGATGAGGTTAATTTAATATTTTTATACGTGTATGTATGTAGATGTACGTGTGTTGTATTGGCCTATATAGGTTTGTATGCATATGTATATTTATGTATATATGTATTTTTTTTTATTTGTTTTGTTCCTACTGGTTATGTTCCTAAAAAAATCAATAAAAAGTAAGTAAAAAAAAATAATAATAATAATAATTTCCGAAAGCAAATTAAAGTGTCAGGCTGAAGAGATTATTTATGATATCATAGCCATCCTTTCCTGCTTGTTTTCTAATTCAATATCATATTAGTTATGTGTGAGAAATAAATAATATACATAAATGAGACCATTGAAGCTCCAATAATATAAAGTAAAAACAATATTTACAATGAGAATGTTTGATCTATGGCAGAACTTAAAAACACACAGACATCAATAATTAGTCTTTGAATCTCAATGATGGTGACAAACAAAAAAATAAAAATCAAGTAAAAAAAACACTACTGAAATATCACCTCCCAAAAACAACAAAATAAAGGAAAAGAAAGAGATTGTAAGAACATAAAGCTGCATAATTTATTCATGCTGCAATGCATGCTGGGAGCTTTGTACTATGCTGGCACCCAGCATGCATTAAGGCATGAACTATGCAGCTTTTTTTTTTTTTTTCAGCAACCACGGTTGAGGTTCATATCCTGATTCTTGATGCCTGTGTGTCATAAAGAGTAATCTGGAGCTTGAATGTTTAGTGCATGACACTCTAATTATTAATTGCATCCTAATTTTTTGTTGAATTTTCTATGAAGAGTAGCAGACTGCCAGAAGTATTGTTCCATGCAGTTTTAATACAACTATATTTGCATATCTTTATGAACCAACTTATTAAACACCTGAAATTAAATCTTTAACAATTAAGCATAAACAGTATAGTTTCTCTTGACCTTTCTTGCTATAGCTAATGAGTTTTAGAAACACAGCTATAACAGTCAGAGAAACATTAGGATATAAGAGTAAAGCTTCAAGAGCTCAAATAAGCAGCCTCTGATCTCTATGATGGTGAGATCAAATTAAATATTTTTAATAAAAAAAATATTCTTACAGAAATGAAGTCAAACTGTAATCAGTGAAGCTGCTTATACTATTATTTAATGGAGTTGTTTATTCCTCTGTTTTAATTCAGTTGGTTTGGTGTGAGGCTGTGTCTGTAGTTTTATTTCTTCCTTCAATTTCTTATTCCTTCAGTGATTGTGCTTCTTAACAGCAGGTGTTCAACAGCAGGTGTCTGAATTCACTTATTTGTGGTCATTCCCTCTGTCTAGTGGACTAAACTAATTGACTAATTTAAGGGCCAGGTGAATGAGGGTGTAGGGCGAGATTTCAGACACTCTGATTAGTTTCTCAAATACAAGGGTTTTCTACAAAGGTAGATACATGTTACTCTGTGACAAGGAGGGAAATCAGCTTCTAACGCAGAGAGGGTTATTTTACCTTTATCTAACTCTATAATTTTAACACTTTACTCTGAATTACCACAACACTTGAAATTTAACACCAATGAATTTGCTGTGTAGACATGACTGTAATACTCTACAAGCTGTATCTTCTGTCTGTCCTCACCCCATAACCCTCACAGAAAACTGAAGCTGATCACAAAAGAGCTTTCTAGTGTCTTTTTAAAGCCATTCAGTGTAAAAGCACAAGGCCAGTGCTGCTCCACATACTTGAGTTTGTCCAGTGTGTAGTTTGGATCCTCCAGTTGTTCAGAGAGCAGCTTGACTCCTGAATCTCCTGGATGAATGTAGCTCAGATCCAGCTCTCTCAGGTGTGAGGGGTTTGAAGTCAGAGCTGAAGACAGAAAACCACAGCCTTCCTCTGTCACCATACAGCCAGACAATCTACAAACACAGCAATAGTCCACATCACACAGTTGGACAATCACACATCTCTTTGTGTTGTGAAGATGCAGACTGCTGTTTCTGCTCATGTCAACAGCAGTGATGAACACACACATCCTGATTAGCTCTCCTTATTGATCGAGCCCTCACATCAGCAAACACACTCATACATTCAACAAGGACTCGACATCATCTGTAGAAGTGTACAGAGCAAAGACATTGTTCATAATACACCACATCAAGCTGTAAAGTCTGCTGTGAGGAGGAGGAAGACACACTTGATCATCTTAAAGTCATGTATTAAGTGCTGCTATTCAATGATCCTCCACATAGTTGGATTGTTTTTGTCATGTGAGGGACATTCTACAATACTGATTCAGGATTATTTGTAATGATCAATAATGATGAGCAAAGTAACACTGTAGGATCATATTAGGGTATTAAAGGCAGACAAACAAATAAATCACACTGTTGTTTCCCAGATTTAATCCTATGAACATTTTCCCATTCTTAAACGCATTACTTATTGAAGAATCCACTAAATAAATGCAGGATAATAAACCAACAGATCATTTTCGGCAGATCACAATCATCTGTGGACATTTATAAAGTTAAAGTGAAGTTACATCTGACATTTCACTTTCACATTCACACTTCAGCAGAGAATGAAGAGAATAGCAAACCTGTAAACCCAGCTGAGCAGTGTTCATCTAGTGTCAGAGATCATACATACCTTTTACAGTGTTGATGCTTGTAAAATCATCAATCATCAAAATGAGTGATCGTCCTCTTTACACTCTTAATTGTGCAATAGTTTGTGCACATCAATAATGTATCATCTTAATGTGGTTTTATAGTTGATTTTAAAAGATTATAAGTGTGTTGTGTAGATGATCAACACCTAGATGCAGGATTAAAGCTGGCTGTATGACTGTAAGACATTTACTCAAATGTTACAGAGGTCTGAAATGTGTAATCAGGTGTAGAGCTGGGTGATGTCAAACAATATTTATCAATAATCGCCTTTAAAGACATCTTGATATCTGATAATCTTGTCCCTTCCTCATCTGTCATGAGACATGCCACCGACCTGCACACACACACACACACACACACACACACACACACACACACACACACACACACACCCACACCCACACACACCCACCCACCCACAATCTCTGAAGAGGAATAACTGGAGAAGAAAGAAGCGCTGGTGAACTCCTCTGAATGACCAAAACACCCAGGCGGGACAGAGCAACAGACAGATGCTGAGCTGCTTATCTTGGAGGATGGCCAGCACAAACTCAATGCAGCTTCACACTCTCGTCCAGCCCTACATCACAGCATCATCAAGACGCATTTATTAACTAGTAAAACTGTGGACAAGCAAATATGATACAGCCTATAGATACTGTCTAGCCAGTGCTCAGACTAATATGTGTGTAATGTGTTGAGGCCGCAGCTCATGATTGGCCATCCGCTTTCTCTTTCACTCACACATTCCTCTCCAAAGCGTGTGAGAGGTCTAAACCTCAGATTATACTCATGAGCAAAAGGCCCGATCTCTCCTTCACATGTCTGGTGCTTTGATTGGTTTATTTGTGTGTTAAAGTCATTCTAGATGTCTGTCAGCCTGTTCCTGTGGGTGAGATGGAGCGACTGACACATGAAATAAAGCTTTAGCATATGCATTCATCTACAATCTAAAGGGAAGTGTCGTGTTATTACTAGACCATCTACACTTACAGACTGGACCGACATTTACTTGATCACTTCACTAGATTATCTTCCCTCAATAATGTGGATTATCTAATCTAACCTGATCTAATCAAATCCACATCGCCCAGCCCTAATCAGGTGTCCAGACTTTAAAAATGCTCCCTAAATGTGCAGATATCAGACATACATTATATTATATCACTTTCACTGCTTTCTAACCTGTGTGAATGCTAACTCTTATGTTTAGGATGGAACATGCTAGCAGTGTACGTTAGCTAGCTCTCGGCTAAACATCACTTCTATTAGTTTAGCTTTAGCAGAGAGGAGTCTTAAGAAATAGAGCGGTGTCCCACATGTGTCTGAGTGACATTGACTGATGCGCACTTGAACAGGGCACTCATATGGAGGAGGAGCAATAAGACACAGCCGTAGACAAGTGTATCACACGAGAGTGTCAATGTCCATTCTAGACTCACAGTGGATTTAACAGTGATGTTACCTGTTTTCCAGACAAACACACTCAACCAATGGCTATTGCTGGACCAAGTTCATGTCTGAATATTAGCGAGTCCTAGACTATAGAAAGAAACGTCTTGAGTCTGGACTCGAGTACTACAGCCCTGACAGTCACAAACTTCAGCTTGTAGATCAAACTTTAGTGTATAAAGAGCAACAGAAAATGACCTGATCTTCATTTGTATATTATATTGTGGACGATGATGTAAATAAACTAAAACAAACACAAACCCGCTCTCTTAATGTCTCTTTCACCAGCCTGACAGTCACATTCACACTCATGGAGCATTAGGGGACTTTTATTCTGTCAGCTGAGAAACACCTGATCAATAATCATGAGCGCTGACTCTCCTTCACACACAGCCTTTCTGACAGAAGATCTTCAGTCAATAAATTGCTTCATGTGAATGAGTAATCAGGGTTATTTTCAGATGCATGTGTAGTAAATACATGAGTTTACCAGGTCCCTCACAGTAAACTCCTGAATACAGGCTTATAGTGTGTCTTCATATTATTGTAGTGGTTTAGATAATAATAAGAGTGTCGTGAGACTTTTATATGTTTACAAGAAACTGCAAACTGAACAAACAGCAGAGCACGTCTAAACTTCACCAGGACACAACAAATATACATATGAAAAATATAAAATATGAATAAATAAATCAGAGGTAATTCATTAAAAATATCCTTAAAATAAACGCATTCCTTTAACTTTATGTCATATTTTGGTATATAATATACTCAGTAATACTTTTAGATATATTTACAGATAAACATACATTAGTATAGTTACGATTGAAATCACAACCCTGTAAATGTTTAGTTTCTTTTTCTGCCAATACACTGAAGGGGGCTCCACATTTGGTAACCCAATATGAAATCTTGTTGTAGTTATTATTAAGTGGAGAATCATTTACCTCAGTGTCTCCAGTTTACAGTGTTGACTCTTCAGTCCATCAGAGAGAAGCTTCACTCCTGAATCCTGCAGCTCATTGTTACTCAGGTCCAGCTCTCTCAGCACACAGTTTGAGGATTGTAGAGCTGAAGACAAACTCTCACAGCACTTAACAGTGAGATTACACGTGACCAATCTGAGAAAAATGAATAATAATAATAATAAAAATTACAATGTAATTTTTAATAATTTGTTTAACGCAGTACATAAATATAATCAATCCATCCGTCAATCAGGTGTTTATACTCAGACCTCAGTGTCTCCAGTTTACAGTTTGGACTCTTCAGTCCATCAGAGAGAAGCTTCACTCCTGAATCCTGCAGGTCATTGTTACTCAGGTCCAGCTCTCTCAGGACACAGTTTGAGGATTGTAGGGCTGAAGACAAACTCTCACAGCACTGAACAGTGAGATTACAGCGCTGTAGTCTGTGTGGAGGACAGTAAAATACATTGTATAGTGTGTGTGAGTGTGTATGTATTTATTAGTCCCCGTGAGAGTGATTTCTCCTCACAGGGAAAAGGAAAACACTCCTTTAACTATTCAGAGTTACTTTAATTGATTTAATTTGTCCTTTTAAAGAGAAGATCTCTGGACCAAAATGAGTCGGCCAGACAGATTTATTTGCTATTTCTGAGCAGAATTTTGTAAAAAAAAAAAAAATGTGCAGATTTATGCAGAACGTCTTAAAAGAGTAGCAATCATAACAAAAAACTTATTGTATATATATAAAAAAACTTCTTAACTGTTATTTAAGGTTCACAATGCAAATCTATTTAGATCCTCATAATTGTTAAATAAAGCAAGACTCTCATATAATATAAAGACAGAAAATATGACTTTACAAACTGTATTGTAAATAAATCACATGAAAATTTTCATATTAGTCAATAATATTACTGAAATTAATTTAAAAACTGACGGAATATAACTTTACACACATTAACATTAGTAAATAAAGAGACTCAGTGATGGGCTGAACATCTGCAGAAACACAGCTCATTTACAGATGCCCCAAAAACACCAAAGAACACCAATCAATGATCATTGGAGAAATTCACAGCAGAAATTACACTAAAGAGCAATATTATATCTAACATAACGCTCTGGTTACTAAAGTAACCCTGTTTCCCCTTCGGATGGGGAACTTCAATGCTATTAGTGGATTTATTCATTAATCCACGAATTGGGGGATTTCGTTTCAGAAAGCCAATCGTCTGAAAGAGTATACAACGGGCCAATGAAATGCCAATGAATTGGCAGCGTAAGCTTGCGCACATGTGCCTTATTGCCAATTATCTCCGCATGTAAGCACAGGTGAAGCAAGGAAACGCCATCCTTTTAAGCTGAAGAGACTGATACACACAGCAAAGGAACAGTCATTATGGCAATGCTAGGCTTACTTTAGTAACCAGAGCGTTCCCCTTCGGATGGGGAACTTTAATGCTATTAGTGGATTTATTCATTAATCCACGAATTGGGGGAATGTATGGAAAACGCCATAATGACTGCACCTTGCCTTCGCCTTCGATGAGAGGATAGCCAGGCATAGCATGAGCGCTCCTGCATCAAAGAGAGGCACGGTCTTCCAACATGATCCCTGGCCCTTACTTATCCCACTTCAAAAGAAGTTTTACAGATTTAGATATATTTTTTGGGAAGTCGCAAGGGTCTAGATAATTCTAGGAAAATACGACAGTACGTTGGGAAAGCGGGCAGTCCAGGTAGAGAGGAAGCTGCAGAGGCCATCTGCGACCCAATGGGGGAGAATGATGACAAAAAATACATATGGACTAGCCCTGAAAAGGGGGAGTATGCATATAATAAGATGGTTGGCGGAGAGGGAAGACACGGGTCCACCGTGAGGAGGGACTGAAAAGTGGCTGAATACGCATATGGGATCAAGCATAGCAGGCACCTATACCCAAAACGCGGGCTGACCAGCGGACAGACCTACAACGTGGTGGGCCAGCAAGTGACTCCTCCGCTGAGTCAGTGCTGGGGGCCTCAGAGAAATCTGCAGGGCTTACCTGACGAGGAACTTTACTGACAGATAAAAAGGTGCACGTATCACCGTGTTAGGCGCAGCGAGCGTGTTTCAACACCTTCATCGAATTGTTTCCTCAATCACCAAGGGTTACCTAATACCCTTGAGGAAACTGGCTCCTTGGCTCGGCTCGCCTTGGCTCTGATAAGCGAGAGAGATGGCATCCACTATCCAGTGGGCCAACCTTTGTTTCGATACGGCACTTCCCTGCTGCCGACCGCCATAACAGACGAAAAGCTGCTCAGATGATCTAAAGCGCGAACTGGAAAAAGTAAGGAAAGGGCTGGGTCTGCCTCCTCTGGGGGCAGCGATTGCAGGCTCACTAACCCGCGAATACCCCCCATGCGGTTGATATACGCCACCGCCGCCGTACTGTCTGTCCTGACCAGCACGTGTTGCTGCTCCAGCACCGGAAAAAAATGGCGGAGAGCGAGGAACACTGCCAAAAGCTCCAGGCGATTGATATGCCAATGCAACTGGGTTCCTTTCCACAGCCCCCCAGCTTGTGTTGGAAGCATCTGTTGAGACAACAACATGACTGGACGCCTGTCCTAGAGGCACTCCGGCCTGTAGGAATGAGGGGTCGTTCCAACGGCTGAGGGCGCGGCGACACAGTGCAGTAACAGAGACTCGGTGTGTGCCCGCGTGCTATGCCCGTCTGGGGACTCGATCGTGAAGCCAGAGCTGGAGTGGTCTCATATTGAGTAATCCGAGCGGCATGACAGCGGCTGCGAATGCCATATGCCCCAGGAGCCTCTGAAATAATTTCAGTGGGACCACTATTTTGCTGTCGAGCTCTCTCAGACAGTTCAGCATCAGCTGAGCGCGCTCTCCGGAGAGGCGTGCTGTCATGGTGACAGAGTCCAGCTCCAACCCAAGAGATCCTCTGCACGGGGCGAGTTTGCTCTTTTCCCGGTTGACCTGAAGCCCCAACTGGTGGAGGTGCCGGAGCACCTTGTCTCTGTGCATAATCAATTGCTCGTCAAGATAATTGAGTATGCGGATGCCCGAGAGCCGAAGGGGCGCTAAGGCACCCTCCTCGAGTTTGGTGAAGACCCGCGGAGACAGAGAGAGCCCGAAGGGGAGGACCTTGTATTGCCACGCTCGACCTTTGAATGCAAACCGCAGAAATTGATGGTGGTGGGGAATAATGGAGACATGGAAATATGCGTCCTTCAGGTCTATTGCTGCAAACCAATCCCGAGGATGAACGCACCGGAGGATGCGCTTCTGCGTGAGCATTCTGAACGGCAGCTTGTGCAGACAGCGGTTCAAAACGCACAGATCTAGGATTAGCCGTGACCCACCGCTCTTTTTGGGTACAATACAGTACGGGCTGTAAAACCCGCTCTACATCTCGGCTGGAGGGACCGGCTCGATTGCATCCTTCACCAGGAGGACAGCAATCTCGTCTAGCAAGACAGGGGCGGACAGGGGGCTGACTCTGGTGAAATACACACCCGTGAACTTGGGGGGCCGTTTCACGAACTGGATCGCATAACTGGGTCTAATTGTGCATATGAGCCACCGCGAAGGGCTGACCCGCGCTAACCAGACAGGCAGGCAGAGCTCTCGCTAATGGACTCATCACTACAATCGCTGACGTACCAGCAGTGGGGCAGCGCAGAGTGGGTGTGCTGATCCGGGTAGCGCAAGGGTCCCGCGGAAGAGCTGGAGGCGAGCGATTCGCTCTCACTCCGCACCCTAACTCCGGAGAGGGGGCTCGAGGGGTGGGGGAAAGGAGACTATCCCCCAGCGCTCGTGAGCCACTGGCGAAGTGCACAGAGCCTGCGAGCTGGGAAGCAGAGCATCCCGTACTGGCAGGGTTCGTGCTATCACATCCGGGGAAGCGGAAAAGTGCTCTTTCATTGATGTTTTCGTGGCACTGAAAAGTATCGTTGGAATTGGGGCCCCGCCCTCCAGCGGGGAAGGAGCAAATTTTCTCTTCTCCGGATGACCTGTCTCAGGGACACTTCGCGGTCCGTTTACCGGACTTAACGGCGCCCTGGGCAGGGGGGCTGCCTGCTTCCGAGGTACTCGACGCGCCCGCGTCGCCGGAGGAGCAGGCGGGGCAGCACTCGTAGGCGGACGCCCTGGGCGAGGAGCAGCAGATGTGGATGGTTCGGCGGGCCGAGCGGGCTTACGATCTCGCCGATAGATGACATTGCCCAGCGCATCCGACTGCTCTTTCACTGCCTTGAACTCCTGGGTGAATTCACTGACGGTGTCGCCGAACAGGCTAGCCTGGGATATGGGCGAGTCAAGAAAGCGAACTTTGTCGACTTCGCGCATATCGGCCAGGTTTAGCCAGAGGTGGCGTTCCTTGAAAACTAGTGTGGACATCGTCCTCCCCAATGCACACGCAGCGGACTTAGTGGTCCAAAAAACATAGTCGGTTGCGGTGCGAAGCTCGTGTAACAAGCCTGGGTTGGACCCACCCTCGTGCAGCTCGGCCAGCGCCTGGTAGCGCTGGTAGGTGGCCATCGCGTGCAAGTCGGAAGCAGCCTGGCCCGCAGCCTTGTAAGCTCTAGCTCCGAGGGAGGCAGATAACCTACAGGCTTTGGACGGGAGACTAGGCGGACCCCGCCAAGAAGGGGTGCCACGCGGACAAAGATTGACCACAATGGCGCACTCAACCGGCGGAATAGCTTCATACCCCCTGGCTGCTCCACTGTCAAGAGTGGTGAGGGTGGAGGAACATGCAGCACGGGCAGAGAAAGGTGCCCTCCAAAACTGCATGAGCCTACTGTGCACCTCCGAGAAGAAGGGGACGAGATGCTTTGAAGGCTTCGCCCTCTGGTCCTCTACGTAGAACCCATCTAGTCGGTCCAGCTGCAGAGCTGGGGGATAAACCATCTCCAACCCCACGGCCGAAGCAGCCCGGGAAAACACAGCTAACATGTCCATTTCAGGATCCCGTGGGCGACAGATTATCTCTCGCTGAAACCCTCAGATCTGCCCGAGTGCCCGCTGCAGTGCAGGGGACAGCTGGGGTGGTTCGCCCGTCACAAGGGCTAGCCACGATCTCAATTGCGCAACAGTCATGGCATCGCAATGACGACATGAACTGCCAGCGAGCACCGAATTAACATGCTGGACCCCCAAACATGCAACGCATTGCCCATCATCCGGAGATAGGAAACCACCGCATCCAGAAACGCACAGTCGGAGCGCATCCTGAAAAGGACGTGCTGCACGACTGTGTTGCTCTTTTAGGAAATAAGCAACTTATACGCACCCCTCTGGAGGACCAGACCCAAAGAACGCCAGGCAAGGGAGAATCCCAGCTCGACCCTCTGCCGCCGCGTATACCCACTCTGGACTGGGAGAACTCTCGTTCGCTCAAATTGTTGTAAAAAGCCGGAGGAACCCTCATCGACTCTCTGAGAAGCCTGTAAAGTCTCTGAAGCGAAAAGGATGGCGTTTCCTTGCTTCACCTGTGCTTATATGCGGAGATAATTGGCAATAAGGCACATGTGCGCAAGCTTACGCTGCCAATTCATTGGCATTTCACTGGCCCGTTGTATACTCTTTCAGACGATTGGCTTTCTGAAACGAAATCCCCCAATTCGTGGATTAATGAATAAATCCACTAATAGCATTGAAGTTCCCCATCCGAAGGGGAAACAGGGTTTCCTCATATTTGACTTCATACTTGAAATATAAAATATTCACAATAAATAAACAAGAATAAAATACATTACAGCATATGCTCATAACCTCATCATACTTTGTTGCATTTCACAATGTAAAAGTCATTTGTGGCAGCATTTATTTGATGAAAATGTTTTTATTTTACCTCAGTGTCTCCAGTTTACAGTGTTGACTCTTCAGTCCATCAGAGAGAAGCTTCACTCCTGAATCCTGCAGGTCATTGTTACTCAAGTCCAGCTCTCTCAGCACACAGTGTGAGGATTGTAGAACTGAAGACAAACTCTCACAGCACTGAACAGTGAGATTACAGCGCTGTAGCCTGTATAGAGGACAAAGAGCAACAAAATCAGCAGTAAGACATGAGCAGTGTTGAGTGTTCATGAGTCCAGTCTACAGTGATAAAAGTAACACTGAAAATAAACTATATATATATATATATATATATATATATATATATATATATATATATATATACTGCTCAAACAATAAAGGGAACACTAAAATAACACATCCTAGATCTGAATGACTGAAATATTATTATTAAATACTTTGTTCTTTACACAGTTGAATGTGCTGACAACTAAATCACACAGACATGATCACTGGAAATCAAATGTATTTACCTATGGAGGACTGGATTAGGAGTCACACTCAAAGCTGTAATGAGTTGCAGGAATTGCTGACACACTCAGACACATAAGATCCAGCATTGTCTTGCATTAGGAGGAATCCAGGGCCAACCACACCAGCATATGGTCTCACAAGGAGTCATAGGATCTCATCTCACTACCTAATGGCAGTCAGGCTACCTCATGGTGTTGTACCATGGTGTTGGGTTGCAACCCCCACCTGTAGACATTGGGCCCTTAAACAACCCTCATACCCTCATAAAAAGAAAATATCTCCTTTTTATTGATTGATTGATTGATTGAAACTACATTAAACTTAACCTGTATTTCCCCATTCATGTGACTGTAATGAATTATTGAACAGATTATCAATAACTAATCAGAGAGCATTTTACTGAGCTCAGTGTAAAGTTTACTGTTTAGGCCTACAGTAAATGTAATATTATAGGCATGTCTGTGGCGAGATGGCAATACTGTGTCTAAAATTACACTATTTCTCTAATCAGAAAACAAACACAATTATCCAAGAGCGACACTGTGTTAGATTTGAGCAAATACACATCGACAAATGTCCTATTCAGCTGGAGGAGCACAGGGATTTACAGGTATTTGAGTTATTTTCCAGGATAAACTGTAAAGCAAATGAAGTAGATTATTAAATAAGTACAAATGTTGTTTATGTGAGTAAAAAGTAAAAAAAAATTGTTAAATATGTTTAGAAATGATGAAATAAATGAGCAAATAAGGAAAAAGAACACTGCCGCCGCGTCCCCATGCAGTAATATAATGTATCAGCGATCTCGGAGGGGGACGATATGGCCAGCTAAAGATTTTCTGTTAACCCTCTGGGGTCGAAGACCGGTATACGCGTTTTGACCTGTGGTAGCGTCAAACTGCTGAAATGAACTTGAATAACACTTTCAGTTTTGATCGTACAGATAAGATCAATACATCAATCAAATCTGTTATGTGTCTACTTTTTGTTGTGTACATTCACAACAATAACAAACGTGTGTGCTTTTGCAAAATAAGGAAAACAAACAGTGTAGGCATTCTGTCTTTTCTCTCCCTGTGAACTGCTTTTAGAAATGCATCAGTAAAATGTGCTAAAACTCTGCGAATACAAAACGCACACAGATGAGACATATGTATGTTGAAAACAAACATTGCTTGATAAAGTAATCAGTGTGAAACCAATGCTATGTCTAGTTTCTCAGTCTGATCTCATTAGTTTTAATGCGACCACGCCCACGAGGCATTGTTATTACAAGCGTCTGAAGACACGTGGAGACTGTGGTCAGAAAAACACGTCATCAAAATGAAAAGAAACTCGGCAAATAGTCAACAAAGATGATGATTTCTGATATCTATATAAAGCTTAATATGTCTACTTTTGCATTAACCAATTCAAGTCGAAAACAAATGATCTCTGTTTATGTAATCCGTATGAAAGTAAGGATTCTCCTATATCGCCTCATTACAGCAGCGTGGTCACACCTCTCAGTAAGCGCGCTTCATATGTAAATCCAGATGTGAAAACAGCGGAGGTAAAGGACCAGTGGCAAAGAGAGCTAAAGTACACAAGAAGTACTCTGAGTTAGCTCAGTAATGAGAGTAATGTTGGTCTGTGTCATTCCGACAAACTAATAGATGAAGATGTAGCCTTCAACTTCACAAAATGTTTAAAACGCTACAAAAGTGGACCAAGTAATCTTGCGTCTGTCAGTCTCCACTGATGTCAAGAAGAAGGCCAGTTGTTACAGTAAAATACTGCCTATTTTCCTGCGCTGCTCCCAATCACAAGATACCTGTCTGCATGGCTACATTTCTAAGTGTCCTTTGTAAGTTTATTCTTTAAATAATTACTGTGAATACCGAATGAGAGGATGATCACTTGTGCCAAAAGATGCTGTGATGCGCGCGACTGTTTAAAAGATTTCATTATCGCACATGGTGTTGTTTTTCACCTGCTTTCTTTTGCTCAGTTATTTTTGTTAATATGGATTAATTATCATTCTTTAAAATAACATTGCTCTAATATGAGATTACCAAAACTAACTCAGAATCTTATTATTATAATTCAGACTTTGTATATACTATTCCATATATTATAATGTAATGTTTTTTAACCAATTTAAGATGTTTGACAATGTTAAGATAATATGTTGCATTTCAGCAGTTTTTTTTTTTTTTACTTATTTATAAACTATTTATAGACAAATTTAAATAAAAACTATCCTGGGTTTGAAGAATATTGTTTTCCTGGACTTCACTGAGCTCAAGTAATAGTTTAATATAAAAAATTGTGAATGAACTTGACTGTTCATGTCTTAAATAATAATGTCAAATAACCAACATTTCTCAAAATGGATAAATCTAATTTTGCAACAAAACTCTTCATTTCCAAAAAAAAAAAAAAATAAATGGGATGTCCCGATCCGATATTGATATCGGAAATTCGTCCAATATAAGTCCAAAAAACTATATCAGACTGCGTTAAAAATATAACGCAAATATTATATAAGATATAAGCAGTCCAATACTCTCTAAACTCCGTTACAGCTATTCTATCCAGCAGCGTCCAGAGCCAGCGTGCAAAGCCCACGCGATCACAACACTGCTTGCTAGCAAACTCTCTAAGGTTTAACATGCTCTGTACACTAAGTAAGTTATGGTGTATTACGATAGAAATCTATTGTGACTGTAGCACACGCTGACGCTAGCAACAACGGCACATCTCTAACATCACTGGTTTATTTACTTCACGTCATGCGATCTTTACATTGTTTTGCATAAGGCTGCTAAGTAACATAAGGCACAAAATGGCGATGTAGCACACATCGTGCGAGCCTCAATTCGGTCATGGCATATCGTGGTTCATCCATGGCATATCCAGTTTATACCTAATTCATCACCAGCGCTTCCCACACATAAGACTTTACCTCAGCGGCCCGGTTCTGTGTGCATGAGAAAAGTCTCCGCCACAGACTCGTGGGCTCTGCTGCTGCAGCAGACCCACAGAGACGCGCTGGACACCTACTCTGACTTTAGCTTTGAGAAGAGCGCGAGGACACGTGGGAAAAAAGCCTACAATACATTATCTTTTTCCCGGACATGTCCTCTATTTGGGACTTAAAAATTGCAGTCAGCCAAGATTTCTAAATCGCCGAACATGTCCCGGATTCTGCTTTCTTTAGCTGCGTTTCTACATTATTTTATACGCAAACCTTCAATCTCAATCTCTCAGCAGCACCAAGACTAGAGAGGGAGCAGATCTGACCTGTCAGTGGTGCACATGGATAGTAGGAGTGAAATAGTGGATTTATTATTCTTTGTTTTATTTTTTTACTTGAACACTCTGAAAGGAACAGTGTCATGTAAAATGCTAAACATTTTTGTTGTTTTCATTGTCTGTTAAGTAAGAATAAGAAATCATTATGTTGCTGAGGGCCATTACAGTTTAAAATAAAGAATGGTATTACTTTTGGGGCAGAAGGAAAATTTAATTAGAGACATTCCCATGTTTAACTCTTCTTTAAAAAGCCCAGAAAGATAAAGTGCTCTGATAAACAGTGTCAGCTTTGCACATCAGTTTGCAGTTCTCTTTATTTATATTGTCTAGTTTTCCCATGTGGGCAGTAGGGTGGAATCTGTGCAAATATAATGAATTTTGATAAATAAAATTATTCTTAAAAGTCACATTATTTCAAGTGCTGTGGAGAAAAGGTGTTTCAATCCAGCATCTGCAAGTATTTTTATGTTAAATATAATATGTGCAATATATATTATTATAAAATTAATAATGTTTGGGAACATTGATACAGCCATAATCTTCTTATGATACAAACAGATGAAATAGCTCTGATCATGTAAATGTTTGTACTAACCATACTGCACATTTTTAACTTAACAATAACTTATTTCTGCTGCCCAGTGTGAAAGATATTTTTAGCTCTACTGGATCCAAAATTTATCAAAAATCTGTGTGTGAAATTGAAATTTTGGACACTAAACCGTTAGCAGTTGTTCCATTAACAATTTTTTGTCAGCTCTCAGCAGTTTCTATTATTTGCTGATGGTAAAAAAATGAACTGAAGTGACCTTTAATTAGCATTTTGCACTTTAAAAATGTATTTTTGTTTATTCAATTAAGATATTTTTCAGGGTCTTAATATTTATTCTTTAATTCTTTTTATATATTCTTATGTAAAAGTTTCACATTTATGCAACCAATAGTTAATAAACTGGTTGTTTTTTCCATACTTACTGTTGCTGACTTCTTCTCAGTTTGATCTAGCCGTTCATACATTTGACTCAACAAAATAGATAAAAATAACGTATTCATAATTTGTGCTGATATCGGATTTATATCGTTATCGGACTGATAGCTGCAATATCGGTATCGTATTGGAAGTTAAAATGTTGTATCGGGACATCCCTAGTAGATTTGCTATGTGTAAATTTAAAAGTTTGCAGAGTTTTATAGAGTGTATTGATTCTCACAAGTGTATCTCCAGTTATTTTGTGTGATTTAATATATTTTAAATAAACTGCAAACAAAAAAATATATAAACTTTCCTCTGATTCCTTCTTGAAACTCTTCCTTCCTAGTCACATACCTGTCTGATGGCTCATTATGCAGCTCATTATGCAGGTCTTTGTCTTCAGGTGTGACTCACTGCATAATAAATGATAGTTCACGCATAAACCAATAAACCAATTTCACTCAAAAAGTGACTTAGAAATTTTAAATCATTATATTGTTTTCTGTGAGCAAGTGAACAAGATGATTCTCACATCAGTTTGAAGCAAAAACACTACCAGACTACCAGATCCAGTTCTCAAAAGTCTTGTGCACAAATGTTCTCTGTGTGTTTCACGGCCTTGTTTCAGTGACTTAAAAATTTTAGTTTTTCACTAACCACTAGGGATGTAACAATATTGTAAATACCGTCATACCGCAATAGTAATTTTTTTCAATATTACCGTAGGTGCATGAAGTTTGCTTAGGCGAATGAAGCGAACGGGAGGTAGCAGGAACTACAATTTCCATCAGCCTAGGCGTGGCCATCATCCTTTGCGGTCTGTTGTCACTACAGATCCAGTAATGCTGAAATGGAGTGTGCTGCTAGTAGCGGGGAAGAAAAAGAGCTGGAAATGATCGAACCTAAAGTGGGTTTTAAATCGGACGTGTGGAAGCATATCGGTTTCTTTCTAAAAAGATACGAAAAGGAGAAAAGGTGACAGACAAAGAAAAAAACAGTATGCAGGCACTGCCAGACTGTGGTAAAATATAAGTCGGGGAATACGACTAAAAACAGTCATGGGGACTGCAGAACACAGCACACTTGTTAGATAAATGCAGACATTGACTTGTACCGCAAAGAGACCTCTATCTCACACATGGCTTGTCCTCTTAAGTGGTGGAAAGACAAAGCACAACGTTACCCACTGCTGTCAACCTTGGTTAAATCATATCTCTATAGAGGTTTTTTTTTTTCTGTTGCAGGGGACATTGTAAATACCCAGAGATCCCAGCTTTTACCAGATTATAGTTAAATGATAATTTTCCTTAAAAACCCATCTCTATCTAAGTGAGTGAGTGATTAAATGTTGAATGTGAAGATTTTTTAACAATACTAAATTGAAACTTTATTTTTTTATATACGGTTTAATAGTTTTTTGTTATTAAAATTGAAAAATTTAAGTTCCTGTTTCGAAACTTACAGATAGATGGCTAATTTGTATGTCATTGATATGTACAGTGCTAAGGTAAATAAACACTTTTGGCACTTTTTTCGAGTCTTTTTATTAGTTTTGTTTTTTCCTGTAAATTATTCAATAAATATCGTACCGTGAAATTCTGATACCGTTACATCCCTAATAACCACGCATAAACGTTTCTTTCTCAAAAACACAAACACATACAAACATGCTGCTTAGGTATTATTGTAGCCCAACTTGTGCTATTTACAGTGTTATCACACTTTAGCCATTAATATGTTTTTAAGGCACTGAAAACAACACAAATGTCAGTGCAAGTCAAAACTTCTCCAGAGCCCCAAAACACCTTCAGACCCCAGAGGGTTAAAGCAGGGCAGTGATTCACTAAACTGATCTGAGTCTTCAGTGCAGACTGATGTGTGTCTTCTGTGATCAATGAATGAATACTCACAGAGCTCTTCTGCAGTTTCTCACAGCTGCTATCAGTCTCCGTCTTCCCTCATCTGATGTGTTGAATTTATTAGAGTCTAACTCATCCAGCGGCTCCTCTGACATCTCAATCATGTAGGAGATTGTTGAGCAGTGAGCAGGAGAGAGTTTCTCCTCTGAGTGTTTGTCTGATTTTACAAACTCCTGAATCTCTCTGGCCAGAGTCTGATCTTTCACCTCCAGCAGACAGAGGAACAGATTGATGGATCTTTCAGCTGAGAGAGGGTCATCTCTCTTGATCTTGTCTTTAATGTACTGTGTGGTTCTCCTGATGCTCTCGGAGCTCTTCTCTGTGTGTGTCAGCAGATCCTGAAAGAGTCTCTGATTGGACTCTAGTGAGACGCCCAGCAGGAACCGCAGGAACAGATCCAGATGACCATTACTACTCCTGACAGCTTTATATACTGCTGAACTGAGCAGATCATACAGAGGCTTCTCAGAGCTGGACTGTAGATGTTGATCATATGAATATCCTAAAATCACCCTCAGCGGTACTCTGTTCTCTGTTAAATGGCAGTAAAACACAAAGAAAGCAGCCAGAAACTCCTGAAAGCTGAGATGGATGAAGCTGTAGACTTTCCTCTGATGAATCACAGATTCCTCCTTGAAGATCTCAGTGCAGATCCCAGAATACACTGAGGCGTCAGTGACGTCTACGCCGCTCTCAATCAGGTCCTCCTCATAGAACATCACATTGCCCTTCATCAGCTGTCTGAAAGCCACTTCAGCAAGTTTGAGGATCACTCCTCTGTTGGACTGCAGGAGTTTCTCTGGATCTCTCTCTTCATACTTCTGCTTCCTCATGTTGATCTGAATCAGCAAGAAGTGGATGTACATCTCAGTCAGAGTTTGAGGAATTTCTGCACTCACATCTTCTTCCAGGAGTTTCTGAAGCACAGTGGAGGAGATCCAGCAGAAGACGGGTATGTGGCACATGATCTGCAGGCTTCTTGCTCTTCTGATGTGGGAGATGATTCTGCTGGCTTGATGCTCGTCGCTGATTCTCTTCCTGAAATATTCCTCCTTCTGAGGCTCAGTGAATCCCTGAATCTCTGTCAGACGGCTGATGTATCTGGAGGGGATCAGATGGGCTGCTGCTGGTCTGGAGGTGATCCAGATGAGAGCAGATGGAAGGAGATCTCCTTTCAGAAGGCTCCACATCAAAACAGCCACTGATGAAGTTTCAGTCACAGCACAAACTTTCTCCTCATCTGAAAAGTTGAGTGTGATTCTGCTTTCATCCAGACCATCAAAGATGAACACAACTCTACACTGCTCATAAATCTTGGGCTCCAGATCTTCAAGTTCAGGATGAAAGTCCAGCAGAAGGCTGTGAAGACTGTACTGATGATCTCTGATCAAGTTCAGCTCTCGAAATGGAAGCACAAACATGAAATCTACATCCTGATGGTCTTTTCCCTCGGCCCAGTCCAGAATGAACTTCTGCACAGAGACGGTTTTTCCGATTCCAGCGATGCCTTTAGTGAGAACAGTCTTGATCTGGGCTTTCTCCTTCTTGATCTTCTCCTCATGTCCTGCTCCAGCTGAGGCTTTAAAGATGTCATTGCAGTAGACTGGAGTGTGTTGTGAGGGTTTTGTTCTGGCTCTTTTCTCCATATGTAAAACCTCATGTTCTTCATTCACTCCTTCACTCTCTCCTTCTATGATGTAGAGCTGTGTGTAGATCCTGTTCAGGAGGGTTTGAGTCTCTCCATGGTTGATTCCCTCAAATATTCTCTCATACTTGTTCTTCATGCTGGTTTTGTGCTGCTCTTTGACTCTCTGAAGTTCATCATGTTCTGGTTGAAGTGAATCCTGCTGCAGGTCTCCAGTCTGATCATCTCTATCCACACTGCAGTAACAACAACAACACAAAGAATCAATAAGTGTGAGTGTAAGGGTGCTTTCACACCTGTAAAATTCAGTTGTCCCGAAACAGAGATTACAATTGTTAAATTGCTGCTCTTTGCTCTTGGCGCGGTTCGCTTTCACACTGCAAAGTTTCTAATCGGACCAAAAGAGCTAAAACAAGTCACGTGCGAGTAAACTCTCCTTACATTGGTTGGTCAGAGTGTCAGGGTTTATTTTGCAGCGTCCCGCTAAGCTGTTAGGAGAGGTGGTGGTTTGGTGGTTATTGACAGGATGCGCACGCGCGACATGTCTGAAGAGAGACGCGGTGGGGAGGGGTGAGAAGGGTGCGCGACGATGCCTATTTGAGGACTGGGAGGGAGACGCAAGATTACCGGGAGATCATCACTCGTATGCGGGCATCTGGAGACTCGCGAAACTTCCCACCATACTCATAATTCTCTCTTCATATAGCCGTAAGCCTATTACATATCCAAAAAACACTGTGATATAACCACGCTCGGATCGGATCGATTTCTCACTGCAATCGAACCGCTCCAGGGTTCGTTTCAATCGAGCCGAGACCACCTCATTCAAGCGATCTCGGAGCAATTACTTTGGCGCGTAACAGAGCGCGATTGCCCTGTTCACATATGCCAAACGAACCGCGCTAACTGGGCAAACGAGATACGTTCCGAAACAAAAGTGTAGGTGTGAAAGCACCCTAAAGATTCTCTAGTAAAGCCATGTGTGTTTTCACTGAAACAACAGAGGCACAATACACAGATTTAATCCAGAACCAAACTACAGTAATACAGAAACTGTCCCAGATCAGCAAGAACCGGCTTCAGTCTTCAAATCATTCTCATAGCTCTGTTGTGAAGCACTTAAAACACAACACACTGATCACTTTAAACACCACACACTGATCACTTTAAACACCACACACTGATCACTTTAAACACCACACACTGATCACTTTAAACACCACACACTGATCACTTTAAACACCACACACTGATCACACTGATCACTGTAAACACCACACTCTGATCACACTGATCACTTTAAACACCACACACTGATCACTTTAAACACCACACACTGATCACTTTAAACACCACACACTGATCACTGTAAACACCACACACTGATCACTTTAAACACCACACACTGATTACTTTAAACACCACACACACTGATTACTTTAAACAGCACACACTGATCACTTTAAACACCACACACACTGATCACTTTAAACACCACACACTGATCACTTTAAAAACCACACACGCTGATCATGTTAACATCATACATTGATCACATTAAACACAACACACTGATCACTTTAAACACCACACACACTGATTACTTTAAACACCACACACTGATCACTTTAAACACCACACACACTGATCACTTTAAACACCACACACTGATCACTTTAAACACCACACACTGATCACTTTAAACACCACACACTGATCACTTTAAACACCACACACTGATCATTTTAAACACCACACACACTGATCACGTTAACATCATACACTGATCTCATTAAACACCACACATTGATCACTTTAAACACCACACACTGGTCACTTTAAACAACACACACACACTGATTAGCTGCTGTAGTGTGTAATGTGGTAATGCGGTTTCTTTTACTGAATAATTTTCTGTTGTCATGTTCCTCTGAATCCTGTATTCTGCTGTCTGTAGTCATGAGGGTTGTTGTGATCTTATAGTTGTTAAATGTTTTACCATTAATAAGATAATGATTCTCTGTCATCTCTGCTGTCTTAATCTTTCTGACTGAATATAGTTTTTGATTCACATGATAATCTCCAGATCATACAAGCATCTTAGGGTTCAGGATTTCAGTAACAGCGCTGTAACATTGATGCACTTTATTAAGACAATAATAAAGAGAAGATCTGAATACAGTTTCATCCTAAATCAATATCTCTCTTGCCCATAATTATTTATCAGGTGAAATGTGGCAGGGCTTGACAATAAGGGCTGCCCGAAGGCCCGGGGCCAGCATGCGAGACGCTCTGGACAATATACATAATAGTTACTGGCCCGATCGGGCCAGTGCTGCCTTGTCACTAAAGTTTAATTTGGCTGAGACCAAATTAACAAATTTTGTCAATTGTGTGCAAATACAGGGTGCTTTCGCTCCCAGAGGTTTGTTTCGAAACCAGTCTCATTTGCCCAGTAAGCGCGGTTCGTCTAGCATGTGAATCCGGCAATCACCCTCAGGTCCGCATCAAATTAATTTGTCTGAGATCGCCAGGATGAGGTGGCCTCGGTTCAATTGAGCAGATTGATTGTAGTGAAAAAACAAAACGATACAACGAACTAACAAACCAGGCTGTATCACAGTGTATGATGAATGTGTAATATCCACGTATGGCTATATGAAGAGAGAATGATGAGCAGGGCAGGATGTTATTTCTACCGGTAAATGTACATTTCATGTCCAATGCAAAAGTAAAAGCATGTTGAAATATTACAGAGGGCTCTTTGAAAAATTGACTGAATTTAATCTTACAATATGTTGTATTAGGCCTGCTCTTTTGTTCATTTCTGTACTGACACCTTGAAAGAAAGATCCACATTCTTCTGCTTCATGATCTGACTGTTGTGATGAGAAATGCACCCCTGCAGAAAAATGCATGCACCACCTTTATAGGCTTTAAGCTGCATTTTTAATCTACATTTTACAAAAAAATCAAAGGCCATAATTGATTAAAACACAGTCTTATGTGAATATTACGTTGATGCATCAAGTAAGAACAAGAAGTGAAATGCATTTTAGATCTAGGTTTACAAATAAAAGAAAAAAACTAAATATTGACTGTGCTATAGACTGATGTAATGAGCCTGTTTCTAAACTTAGGCATTTTCAACTACACCACACATTAAACAATTCACTTTAATTTATAATTAATAAATAGATTAATTCAATAGATATATTTTTACAATACTTGACAACTGAAATGAGGCCATGTATGAGAAAGTCTGACCGCTCTGATTTATATTTGGTGATGATGTCTTTGGGTGTCAAAATTAAAGTGCACATTTTTGCTTACAATATATATGTAGATTTTTTTCCAAGTTTAGTTTCACCAATTGTAAACAAATCGTTTTTAAATTGCCAGTTGTATTTAAAGAAAAGTTATGCTGAACAAAGTGTGTGTATACAATTATGTTTGGCTTTTGACACTAAGAAATAGCTATTAAATTTTTTTTGGGGTGGGGCCAGTGAAAATTTTGGCAGGGCAAGTAAAAATCTCACCACTGGCCTGATCGAGCCACTAGAAAAAAATCCTTAGCCTTGAACCCCGTGTGGTGTTTGTCTCACAGAACTTGTTCATTCATCTTGTCTAAAATCTTTCTTATTATCACAAACCCTTTGCTGACTATTGTAAAAGCCTGTAAACTCACTCTACTAACTCTAAATGTTTGAGTATTAACACTTTAATCACTTAATACTACTTCAGTACTTTACTAAATGTCTTGACTGGACTGTGAGAATAAAGTGTAATAATGTCTGATCTTCTAGAAACACAGGATCATATAAATGCTGCAGTGTAATCATGTGTGTGTAGAGATGATCTACCTGACAGCAGGTCGTGTGTTTTCACTCTTAAAATATATTCGTTCAGCCTTAGACCGGTCACTCTTCATAGACACACAGCTGGGCTCTGCTTCTGCTCTCTTCTGTTGAATTGAACTAAAACAGAGAAGATTAAAGTTCAGCGCTGCACACACTGCACAAACCTGATATTAATTATTCTTCATTTACAAAAACACTTAAATTAATTTCCTTTATATTTGAACAGAAACTGTCTGAATGTGGAAAATATCAGCAAACACAGATCAAGACTCATTTCTAGTAGAGAAAGCCCAGCAGAAATGCAGCACTATTAGAGCAGATTAGAGCTGAAACTAATCATCAAATCACTGAATAAAGTCCACAGTGTAGGTGTGGGAGGAGCTTAATCATTCAGGCTTGTCAATCATCATCACATGACTATATAAGCAGCAGTATAAACTGCACTGTGTCAGCTGACTGTTATTCCCGCCTCCAGCAGCTCCCCTTATCCTCCTCCTCATCACTCAGTCTTCAGAAGGTCACTCATTGGGGGTTTGTCTGCAGAGCTCCAGTCCAGACTTTGAGAACAGCAAGACAAGTTCATTTACCATCATCTATCATGACTGAATGAGCAGGAGAACTCGAGAAACATCAATTCTAGAAACCAAATGTGTTGATCAGCAGCATCTATGAGGCCAACACAACATGATGATGACTGCGCTTCAGTGAAAACAGACTCAGATCAGAGGAATGGCTGATCAGTACAGCACAGAAACAGCAGGGGAAAGTGTGCAGGAAAAGCCCTTTATGGCAGGAGATCGGGAACACTTTAGTTTAGCTCACAATTCATACTATTAACTACCGGCTTATTATCTGTGTATTGTGAACATATGAACTGCTCATTAGTAGTCATACAGTATGATCTTATTGTGGATCCCTAACCCTACCCAAAACCTAAACCCACCTTCTACCACACTCACTATTAATAAAGCGCTGATTGGTTTGTTAATACCATCAATTGTGGCCTGAAGTCTAAACCGGAGATCTTCAAGCACTATCCTGCAGAGCTCAGATACAACATCTAACATCTGAAACCCAACAGATCCACAACACTAATTACCTGATTCATTTATTATGAAAATACTAATCAGTTGCAGATATTAAAAAGATGATCTACCTGACAGCAGGTCCTGTGTTTTCACTCTTAAATTTTATTGGGTGATCCATAGACTTGTCACTCTTCATAGACACACAGCTGGGCTCTGCTTCTGCTCTCTTCTGATGAACTGAACTAAAACAGAGAAGATTAAAATTCAGTGCTGCACACACTCGAGTCAACACACCAGATTTACTTAACATTTCATCATTAAAACACTTTTAAACAGCACTTCATGATACTTTTTACGATGATTGTACAAAATCTTGCTGGCTGTGTGTGTTAAATATTCTGACAGATTAAAAACACAACTAACAGAGAGTAAATATAATATCCTGTAGAAAATAATCATATGAAATGTCAAGTGTAGGTCTAATACCTGCATCCTGTAAACAAATCCTGATCTCCAGAAGTGTGTGTGTCCTCCATGATGGACCTGAAGAATTTAGAAACTCTAGAAGAAACTGATGAACAATCACAGATCTCCAGTCATTGATCAGCCTTCATAATTCAGCTTAATGCAGGAATAGATCAGCAGCTGAGACACTCAAATCCAGATTGCTGTAAAGATCGTTTTATATTCACACATCAGACATTCTCCTTCAAAATATAATGTCAGAAAAGTATTATTTACAGATTCGCAATGGGGAAATCATATTAGCGGCCAATGACTATCAAAGTACATCTATGTTCACTGTGAATTAAATAGTGTTAATGTTGTTTTAAAGTCGTACTTTACACGTGATTTTAGTCTGAATATTCTAAGTACCACAGTAAACAGTGTACGGAGCTTTCACTGAACGAATGTGCCTATATAAAACCAACTTTACCTCAATTAAATCCAGAAGCTCATCACGAGTAAACTAATGAAGAATCACAGCGTCATCCGTTTGATTATAATAACATCATACACACATTCACATAAAGCTTACAGGTTTTGTCAAGACATCAAAGATTTAAACCTGTTCTGCGTTGTAAATGGTGGATTCTGTCTGTTTAAAATGGCGACACAGCAACTAACCACTTTCACTTTCGTTTCTGAAGGAGCGGCAGATCATGAGTTCAGTGAAAAACACCCGTCACAAACACCCTAAACAGAGCAGAGAAGAGTCAAACAGCTGCATGGTTATCAAAGCACCTGCGGAGTTACATTTCACTAGGGGGATTTTACCCGAAGCAGTATAAACACTGGACACAGAGAAGACAGAATAAACACATACCTGGATAACCTCCTCCTCCTCCTCTTCTTTTTTTTCTTGTGTGGCGAGTTACAGAGAGCAGCGTAAAGCTGAATACCGCCACCTGCTGTACGGGAGTGGGTATAATAATGTGTACAGTTTGATCAAATCAGTGTCATAGAGCTCAATGTAGATTTGTAAAAAAAATAAAAATGTATATTTTATTTTTTGTATATTTTATACAATGTTATTTTATATAATGTATATATATATATTTTTTTTTTATTTAAAAAATATTTCCCATATATACTCTAATCTTTAGAGTCTAATCACAAGTCTAGCACAGCTTGTGTTATATTACTTTAACTGAGCTGAGGATATTTGACTTACAGTATTCCCATTGAACAGGGGTGTCCAAAATTCGGCCCGTGGGCCATCTGCGGCCAGCAATCAGTTTTGTGGCGGCCCGCGAGGATTTTTATAAATATTAATAGAATCTGGCCTGCTATACAAAAATAGACGTAATTCAATAAATAACCACCGGGTGTCGCTATTACATGCCTTCAATTAGGCATTACTTCTTGTTATGAAGTAAAACTAACCGACCAAATTGAAGGAAACATAATTGATAATCACATTTTGGCGAGTCATGGCGCACCAAGAAAAAGGAAAATCAACAGTCAGTGCAAGAAGTTTCAGTCATGTTGGGGCAAAGAATTTTTCTTCACAGAGGTCAGCGGGAAATGTATCTGTTTAATTTGCCAGGAATCAGTTGCAGTAATGAAGGAATATAATATTAAAAGACATTATGAAACAAAGCATCAGGCCTTCAGCTCTTACACTGGTGCAGAATGAGATCAGAAAGTAAAACAATTAGCAGCGCCCTATCAGCTCAACAACAGCAGTTTTTTTGTGCTATTAAAGTGCAAGAAAATTCTACACTGCACTGCAAAAAATGTTTTTTATTTATTTATATTTTTTGTCTTGTTTCAAGTCCAAATATCTAAAAGATCTTAAATAAAGGAGAATTTTCTAATTTGTTTTGAGAAATAATATGCCAATATTAAGTGAGTTTTTCCTTAAAACAAGCTAAAATAATCTGCCAATGGGTTAAGCAAAATAATCTTGTTTTTTTCTTTTGACATAAGATTATTTTGCTTACCCCATTGGCAGATTAATTTGCTTGTTTTAAAGATAAAAAAAATTGCATATTAGGGAAAATATTAGCATTTTATTTCTCAAAACAAGACAATTTTTTTTTTTGAGAATTTTTAGATATTTGGACTCAAAACAAGACAACATAACATTTAAGTAAGAAAAGCATTTTTTGCTGTTTGGCTAGTTATGAGGTAGCTCAGCTAATCGCACAGCACAGGAAACCCTTCACTGAAGGAGAATTTATAAAGGATGAGTGTTGCAACTGTAATTTGCCCAGAGAAGATTCAAGTTTTTTAAAAACTTAAGTCTTTCTAGAAACACAGTTGGACGACCAAAATAAAATAATTTCTTAATAAAATCCATCCATCCATCCATCCATCCATATATATATATATATGCGTGTCTGTGTGATGTATGTAAAATTTGGCCCGGGACAACATTTTTTTTGCATCTGGCCCTCGGCCCAAAAAGTTTGGACACCCCTGCCATAGAAGATATCTGCTATTACAGTAGCCGCGTTTCCACTATCGCGCCTAAAGCGAGCGAGCCAAGGCCAGTGGCGTTTCTACTGTCACTTCCGGGGCCTAATCGGGCCAAAGCGGGGCTTTCTTGGGGCCAGCGGCCGGCCTTTTTCGGCCCGCCGAATACCTTGGGCCAAGGAGGGCCAGCCGGGGCTTCGGGGCGGAGTAAAAGGAGAGGCGGGCACAGTTTTCCGATCGCACACGAGTACATGCGCCAAACACATAAACAAACAAATAAATAAGAGAAAGAAAACATCTGGAACAAATTATAGGCTGGGGTCTTTTTTGCATATGATCGCCCTTATGTTTCTCTTTTAAATGTAAGGTTGTTGCATAAAATGATAGTTTTAATAAGTCACTTTTCTTTGCTGCATCTCTTTGATGTTTCAATAACGCATACTAATCTTTACACCATATTAAAGACACAGCAGACAGTAAAGGTTTTCAAGAGGTTTTGTCAAGTTTAATAAGTGTCTTTGCGCGTTTAGATGCCTGTGCTTGTGTGAGACCGAGGAAAAGAGCGCTCCATTCATAGCTCTGTTGATGCCGCGAGCGGCTTTTTTCTTTTATTTTTATTGTTTTAATTTATTTTGGAGATAATACACTATATGAATACAACAGAAAGACATTAAACTTTACAAATTTCATGTCCGCTTTTGTAGGCTCAAAACAATAGTGTCATATCTAGATAAAATAGCCTAAGCTATATTGAAATAATTTAACGAATTACAAATATCAGATAGGCCTATAATAAAATCAAATTAAATAAATAAACCAATATAAAACTAACAAAAGCTATAGCTATAACAATTAGGTACTATATCAAACTGTTTCAAATTTATATTTAACTTTCATTTTTCAAAAGCCTCTTTGAAAAAAAGATTTTCTAAAAATAAATAAATAAATAAACACCGGAAAATGTTTTAAATATTATTTATAAAGTATTTGGATACGATGATATTAATCAAATCCTGCAAACAGAGCATTTTCGGGGTGAGTGAACGCAGAAACTAGACAACCTTTTTTTCTGTCTTCCAGCTGCGCAGCACTTTTTTGACGGGGAAAACTGCAAGTTCAAAATGTGTTCTGTGTCCTCAAACAAGTGTGTGTGTTTTTATATAACATGCTAAAATTAAAAAAGGAAATATAAAATACATAAAGAGCTTTATTAGTGCATTGCTGCTGAGCGCAACGAAATATAGGCAATATTTTATTACGTGCTGCTCTTATGTGCTGAAACACTGAACACTTTCCTTTACTTAAGATATAATAAGCAACATCTTTAAATAAAGGGAATCACCTATTAAGTGTCGTAAAGCCTATAGGGAAAAATAATCATGTTTCAGTTCTCTCCGGAGCATTTGGGATGAATGTTGGACAGATTCTGTCTAGATGATGTTATAAAATACATTTTATATCGAGTTATTAACGGAGAATTTTATATAGGTGGTGTTATATTATGGATGTGTGCGCTCCCTGTGCTAGGTCCCTCCGTTGGTGGCAAGACCACTGGATTTCGATGCCAGTCGGTCGGCGAGTAAATGAATATGATGAATGAAAACACACAGGCATGTGCGTATAGACATGCGTTGTACTGCTGTACAATAACGTGTCATTTGTTTGTTTTGGTTGTCCTATTTTAATAGTTTCGTGATGATGTGATGGTGTGCTTTATCTGCATGATTCTCGCTGAAGTGGGCGGTTTGAGTGACGTTCGATTCGGGGGATGTTCTGGGGGCGGGGTTTGCTGACGCGCTGCAAGCTACTAGCCCCACAGTGGAAACGCGACATGATTTCGGCCTCACTGCTCAACCTTCCGGGCGATTGGCCCAGCCTGGCCCGATATAAGCCCTGGCTCGCACTGGCCTGATAGTGGAAATGCGGCTAGTGATGGTGTTGGCTTAGTACTTTCCATTTGCATATGTCACGTTGATCACAATTCCCCTTTTTTCGATCAACTTTATGGGTTTAAAGTTGTTTCTAGAAGTTGTTGCTAGTTCTCACAGATAGTATTTGAGTTAGAATTACATCATTATTATAATAATTACCAGGACTATTTTAAACAGGGTTTCCGCTGGGTCTTAAAATGTTGTAAATTCCAAAATCTAAATTTCTGGCTTTAAAAAGTCCTAAATTTACTGAAATATTGTTTTGTAGGTCCTAAATTTTTTTAAACAAGTCTTCATTTTCCTTTGTTCATGTTCTTTGTTCCTTTGTTTCCTTTGTTCAATCACCAACAATCCATCTCAATACAACTTTCCACTTTATATTCAAAAAGGTCATTTAAACTCCATTTATCATAATGGTTTAATTATTTACTAATGCACTATGCACTAATTTGAAATCTGCTGAATGAAATGGACACTAAAGTAATTAATTATTATAAAACATTGTGCAGTATTCTAAACTATATGATGTTGCTGTGGGACGACATGAGGGGGAAAAAAAATTATAGTGGAACAATAACATTTAGCATTGCACTGACTTCAAGTGGCCAACAAACTAGTCTAAAAATGACTTTTGCTAATTAAGAAATGGATTACAGCATGCTGATGATATGCAAAAAATTGTTAACCCAGGGTCATTCTAACTCTGGGTCATTCTAAGGGTGCTTTCACACCTACACTTTTGTTTCGGAACTTATCTCGTTTGCCCAGTTAGCGCGGTTCGATTGGCATATGTGAACAGGGCAATCGCGCTCTGTTCCGCGCCAAAGTAATCGCTCCGAGATCACTTGAATGAGGTGGTCTCGGCTCGATTGAAACGAACCCTGGAGCGGTTCGATTGCAGTGAGAAAGCGATCCGATTTTACGGCTATATGAAGAGAGAGTTATGAGTAGGGCGGGAAGTTTCGCGAGTCTCCGGATGCCCGCAAATGAGTGATGATCTCCCGGTAATCTTGCGTCTCCCTCCCGGTCCTCAAATAGGCATCGTGGCGCACCCTTCTCACCTCTCCTCACTGCATATCTCCTCAGACACGTCACGCGTGCGCACCCTGTTAATCACCACCAAACCACCACCTCTTCTGACAGCTTAGCGGGACGCTGCAAAAATAAACCCTGACACTGACCAAGGAGAGTTTACTCACACGTGACTTGTTTTAGCTCTTTTGGTCCGTTTAGAAACTTTGCAGTGTGAAAGTGAACCGCTCCAAGAGCAAAGAGCAACAATGTAACATTTCTAATCTCTGTTTCGGAACAACTGAATCGATTCACAGGTGTGAAAGCACCCTAACTCTGGATAAACAGAATCCTGACCACCGTAAAACAGGAAGAAAAAGAAATTGTCTTTCTCGCCTCATTATGGATTTAGTTTCATCGGCTAGACACCGGCCTCACAGCTCCGTGGTTGTCAGTACTGTCACTTATTATTCTGCGATCGGTAAATGTAGCTTGTGTGAACGCTACTTGACTAAAATAATAGCTTTGCTACACAAAAGCTATTTAATTTAAAAAGTAGTGACATTACCACCACACTACTGAGAAATGTAGATAAGCTAGTAGCGTCACTACTTGCAGCGACGCTACTGCCCAACACTGTGTGGTGGCAATATTTCTAATGTAGAAATGTCTTCATTACTGATAGCCAAAGCTGTTTCAGTGACCAAAGAGGTCTCCAGTGTATAGAACTGCACAATAGGTGATTGGTGCTGATGAGCAGTACTTCACACGGTGTGTTTGGCACCCCTCATATGGTAATCCAGGGCCGTAACACCCATCGGTACCTCGGGTACTCTGATTAGGTTTTGCATATAAATACTTGGGCTTGACACATTTGTTTCAGACTGTTATTTGACTATTACATTCTAAATGATGTAAATTCTAGTACATCATTTTTTAACTGTACCTTTAGAACCTTATAACAGCACTAAAAGCAGCATCGAAGCAGTCTTCTTTTAGTGATTCCACCTCTTCACGGAGACTGTCAGACTGATCTGGTGTATTAAAAAACTATTGTGGGTTCTGGAACTGAACAATAATAGTGTTCATGATGCTGGATATTCACTGGCACTAGATCCTCATCTATTTAAGAGTAAATCTCCCTTCTTTGCCATCCTCTGATGCGTTTAGGTTTCGCCGCAAAATTTAATTTTTGCTGTAGAACGCGCAATGCGGACATAAAGAACCTGACTGATATTCTACCGGAACCATGTCAGCAGAGTTCATGCATATCCATAAACTATAACTTCTATGTTAAGCGGTTTTGAAACAATTTACATTGTAAAAGCACTAGATAAGATTAATTGAATTGAATCAGCTTAATTGTGTACACGTTAATGGACCAAACACAATATGATTTGATTTATTTTACATTTAATGTGCATCAAAATTACAGTGTGTGTAGCCAATGTTTCCAGTGTCTTTTCACTTTTCAGCTTTTGATGAGAGTTTTCAAGACTTGATAACAACTAGTGTTTTTTTTTCAGACCTAATTGAAGAGAATGAGGAGAGTAAAGAGGAGGAACATCATGTCAAAATTGAGGAAAAAAATAATTTACAGACTGATGATATTTTGAAAAGGAGAGACAAGAATCATTTCACCTGCACTCAGTGTGGAAAGAGTTTTGGAAGAAAAACCAATCTTAAGATTCACATGAGGATCCACACTGGAGAGAAACCATTCACATGCAATCAGTGTGGGAAGAGTTTCAACCAATCATCAAACCTTTATACACACATGATGATCCACACTGGAGAGAAACCATTCAAATGCACTCAATGTGGGAAAAGTTTTAACCGCTCATCAGACCTTCATCAACACATGAGGATCCACACTGGAGAGAAACCATTCACATGCTCTCAGTGTGGGAAGAGTTTCAGGCAATCATCAAACTTTAAGCAACACATGAGGATCCACACTGAAGAGAAACCATTCACATGCACTCAGTGTGGAAAGAGTTTCAACCAATAATCAAACCTTAATCGACACATGAGGATCCACACTGGAAAGAAACCATTCATGTCTAATCTTCTTGTTTAATCCCGCCCCTTTTCGCAGTGGCGTACAACAGAATTTTGCATACTCAATAGTGATGGGAAGCATAAGAGATGAGTTATTTAATAAATCAAATAGTCTTTGTTAATAGTTTTGTAACATATGATGCTGCCAGCATTAGACACTTAAACACTGTTTAATTGTTGTTTATTGTTTTATAAACATTGACTTGAGACTTGAGAATAGAACAGTGCATTTAAAAAAAAAATAAAATTAAATAAGCTTTAAAACAACATTGTGTGGCTTTACTTGTTGGACTTGGCTTAAGGTTTGTTAGCATTTAAAAACACAAGCTCTGAACCTTTGGTAGGCTGAGTCTGTTTCTTCTTGTGTCATTACTTGTTGTCGCAGGATAAAAGATGCTAAATGAGTAAATGCAAATGCAAACTATCTTTATACAAATATTAGACCAATACATAAAGTCTGCATAGAAAAACATTATCAAACAAAAATGGGGTATAAAAGAACAAATTACAAATCACTTGTAATTGTAGAATTTAATTAATCTATCCCCTAGCTTAGTGTTTGTTTTCTGATAGCAAGCCAGCAAATAGACAAATCAATATATATATATACTAGATATAAACCACATATCCAGTAGGAAAAAAGTAACAATAACTTAGTGAAAATAGGACAGAACTTCTTTTATTTGTTAGAAAATGCTATTTAAGTTCACATTGTTTGATGATTTTATGAAAAGTTTAAAATATAATCATATGATGCAACAAAAATTCAGTTTTACATAAATATTATTGACTGAGGTTCTCGTTGCAGTGTACAGTGGAACTACAGTTTACGATTAGATATGCACATAATAATGTAAGGATGGCTATATCTCTCCATAATATTAAAATCTGCAAACTGTTATGGAACTCCACGCGAGACAAGACCATGAGAATGGTCAGTCACTAAAACAATAAACTTTCTAATGTGAGAAGAAGATCAGCTAGAAAAGCAGTTGTTCAGGTTGTCTCGATCATGCATCCTTAGTCGGCCTCTTTGCCCTGGACTTTACCTTCTCCACCAGAGCAGCTCACTCACATTCCACACCGAATGTTTAAATTCTTAATACGGTGTATCTGTGGCTTTTTATTCATGTTTGGTGTGATTTTAAATGTCTCTGTGTGATTGGTAAAGTAATTTCACTGTAATATTTTACAATCTCCTTTATATGAGTTAACTTGGGTTTTGACTTTGATAAGATCTTTGCCAGATGCTCCACTCCAGGCAAAATGGTCTTCGCATCAACTCATGACCAGGCAAGAGTCTTGGTGAAGCTTTTATTGTCTTGAATTTATGATGATTTGAGTATTTAGGCAAAGGGTGCAGAAGTGTCCTTGGGATCCTGTAAACTGGATACCCCATTGCAGGTTGTGAGTCTCTGAGCTCTGCATCAGGACTTATATGCTGCAATGTGTTTCACATGTTCAGGTATTCCTCTTTAACTCTTAAATGTATCTTTGAGTAATTGATGTTGTACAATCTTGATTGGCTTATTTTGTTTAATTATGTGAACTGCAATGGAAAATCTTTTCCTGACAAATAAATGTAAAATTCTTGTTTAACTCTAATATCTCCCGAAATCATTTAAATGTAGTAGATTGTTTAGGCTGACGTTTCCGCAGCCTACAACCAGGATTAGTCATCTATTTAGGCACAATGGATGGAGCATGGGCACAGCATTAGAGACTTGTTGATTTCTGACAATCACTGATGATATAATCTAGGGGTATGATATCATCTAGGGGCTGAATCAAACTTTCTTTAAGTATGAGCAAGCATGGGGCAGCCTATTATTACTTAAAGGAAATTAGCTTATCTGCTAAGAATCGGAACTGGCGAAGATATGTCCGTGAGCAGATGAAACTGGCCAGCATACTGACTCTAAGCGACTTTGAGTAAACGATGAAACATTAATTGAATATAAGGATTTATTAGGTTAATCAATCTAAATTAGACCTTATCACAACCTATAAGGTAATCAGCTTGAATTAGATTAATCTAAATCTAAAATTATTATAAATTGGAGTCAGATTAAAATTCAGAGCTAGAAACAAATTAAAATAAATTATAAAGAACAAAAATATTTCTTTTCACATGTGCTAAAAGGCTTCAACGCATTTAACCTTCACCCTTGCTGTTAGTTCCGTCATGGGACTAATAGATGGACCTTCACATGTGTGTGTATTTATATTGTTTATAACCATAATAGTTCTACAGTTTCTTCTATTTTACTTGTTGATTTCTATTTTATTTAAATAGTGTATTTATTTTGTTAAAGAGCCCATATTATGGTTTTTTGAAAATGCCCTTCATGTAGTGTGTAACACAGCTCTAAGTGAAGTGAAATATGCAGCTAAGGCTTAAATCTGTAAGTGTACAATGTTTAAAACTGTTGATTCATCTATAAAAGAGTCGACTCATAGTGCTTCAAATGAGTCGTCTTGATAACGAGTCATTAGGTGTTTCATGATGTTGTATCTACGAAACACAAGTAGTTGCGTGCGCAAACCCGGGAGATTTGAAACCTGCGGCCTCACCCACTAACACAGAAAAAAAGCCACACACACACACGCGCACGCCGGTCGAATGTGATGTCACACTGTGCAGATGGATATTATTGAGTCTCTACCCAAAGATGAAACCTCAGCATTAGCTCAGCCTTGAGCAGTTTGAGTGCTTCTGGAAACTACATGCTTTAGACTGGGTGTATATTACATGCTTAATAATCAATTTTTAGACTGTGAGTGTGTGTGTGTGTGTGTGTGTGTGTGTGTGTGTGTGTGTGTGTGTGTGTGTAGGCCTATTATTATTTAAAATTAAATAAAAAAATAAAAATGATTATATTATGTAAAAAAAAATATTATTCTTTATAATTATATCCAGTTCCCCTAAAACTTTGCTTAAATACCATATATATTTATTAAATAAATAAAACCAAAAAGTAAATAACTGTTTGGTCTGACAAGTTTTCAGGACATATCAAATTTCAGCACAACACTAACTAACTAGTCTCACTCACACACACACACACACACACTTGTACACACTCTCACTAACACACTCACTCTTGTACATGCTCTCTCTCACACACTTACATTCTATCTCAATTCAATTCAGAAATACTTTTTTAGCATGACTGTAAATGATACAATGTTGCCAACACAAACACATCGACATCTCACAGACACATGTACATGCTCTCACTCACAAAGATAAGCCCTCCCTCTCACACACACACTTCTACATGCTTTCTCATAAACATGTACTGGCTCTCTCTCTTACACACACTACTACATGCTGTCTTTCACTCACATACACACACACAAACAAATGTGCATTTGATACTTATATAATTTTGCGTGCTCATTAGGCTTACGATAGGTGGTTGCATTGTAATTATTTGGTCATGAAGGTATTAATTGTTTTAAATAGTTTTTCAGCTAATAATGTTTGTGATGTCATACATGCTACAAAAGGCTTTTAAAGCTGACAAGACGTGGAGCAACCATGACCAGAGCGTTCCAGAGAGAAGGTGTCTCTCAAAATGCAGTGGCCCAGCTCGCTGCAATTGCAGAGCTGTACTTTGCGAACAGGGAGCAATTTAACAGAATCAGCTTCACACCAGGAAAATGAACAGAGTTCGCTCAAAAGTGTAGAGAGCTCATTTTTGGAGATTTTTGCATAAAGGTTGTATCAATGAAAAGGAAGGGTTCTTTTGTATGTTTCTTTGTTCAATAATGCTCCGGTTTACTGTTGGTAAAATGTAGAAGCAAAAACCTACAGCACAATAAGCTTAGCTTACAATTCCAAAAAAATAATAATATTGAAATCAGATGCAAAAACCTTTAAATTCCGACTAAATTCATTAATTTTCTTTTCAGCTTAGTCCCTTTATTAGTCTGGAGTTGCTACAATGGAATAACCCAAGAGCTTATCCAGCACCATCCATGTTTTACACAACAGATGCCCTTCCAGCTGCAATGCATCACTGGGAAACATCCAAACACACACACATATATATATTTGAGCCTACTCAATTTACCTGTACCAAATGTCTTTGGATTTGTGGAGGAAACCAGAGCACCCAGAGGACACCCACACAAACACAGGGAGAACATGCAAACTCCACACAGAAATGCCACCTGACCTAGCTGAGGCTCGAACCAACAAATTTCTTACTGTGAGGCGAACGTTCTACCCTCAGCGCCACCACATTGCCGGCAATTTAATTGTTATTCTAAAATTAGTTTTTTTTCAGCCTACTGTTTGAAAGATAATGAAAAAATATTTGCCACAAAAATAGTTAAATTGCAGAGCTAAGACTTAAAATATATATACATTTTAGGAAAAAATGTGTATGGTGGCTGCATGGTGGTGCAGTGGGTAGCATGTTCGCCTTACAGCAAGAAGGTCACTAGTTCGAGCCTAAGCTGGGTCAGTTGGTTTTTCTGTGTGGAGTTTGCATGTTCTCCCCATGTTCGTGTGGGTTTCCTCTGGGTGCTCTGGTTTCCCTGACAAATCCAAAAACATGTGATCAAGACGACAGAAGGGCCACAGCACTTTAGAGTCATGCACACCAATCAGGTAAAAACCTGTCAACTATGCATGAGCTCAGAACATGTGATGAAGGAACGCCCAGAATTCAGGTGCTTCAAATGTGATGAAAGGGGACATTTCGCAAGGACCTGTACAGCTGTGTCGGGCCCGGATTGTAAATTGGCCCTAATACCTGCAGGGAGCTTGTCACGCCGAGTTGGCTTTGTCCGCTCGATTGACCAACGCGTACGCCTTGTTTTATCCTTGCAGGCCTAACTTCGCTGGTGAAAGCACTTGTGGGGTTTCTGTAGTGTAGTGGTCATCACGTTCGCCTAACACGCGAAAGGTCCTCGGTTCAAAACCGAGCAGAAACAGTGCTCTTCTTTTGGCGAGAAAATAATAGCATCCACTGCCGCACCAGCAATGATCGTCAACAGGCACCCAATCAAAAAGGGTTATCAGCTCGATCTGCCTGAAGGTTTCCGTAGTGTAGTGGTTATCACGTTCGCCTCACACGCGAAAGGTCCCCAGTTCGAAACTGGGCGAAAACAACCTCTGGCTTTTATGACAATTGTCAAATCAGGCTTCTGTTGAGTACTGACGTTCACTGAAAACATTCTTTCTGCAGAGCGGTGTGAGGCTAGAAGTTTGAATTCAGCTCAGTGTTTACCGCCCCTCGCGGTGTCGCAAACTTGCGTAGAATCTGATTTCTTTTAGCTTTGTGTTGTGCATGAGCAGGTGGCCAGTGCGTTTGCTGGCCCTTCACGGTGCAGACCGTACAAGACAGCTCTATAAAAAAAGACTATAAATACTTGAAGCAGCACTGGCCTATTGGTTTCCGTAGTGTAGTGTTTATCATGTTTGCATTACACGCTAAAGGTCTCCTGTTCGAAACTGGGCGGAAGCATACAATTAGCGGACACTTTTGTCCAAAGCGACATACAATAGTGGAGGTATTCAACAAGACGAGGCAATGCATACGAAAAAGGGCTATTTATTCCAAGTAATTTGTTTGTGCTCAGAGAATTTAGTGCTGGAGTAGGAGTTTCGTTTTCTTTAGAGAGAGGGATATTCACCGGGGTTCGGGTGTACTCTGAAGAGATGGGTGTTAGCTGTCGTTTGAAGGACACCAGTGTATCCGTAATCCGAGTGGGAATGGGAAGGTGATTCCACCAGCGTAGAACATTGAATGAAAACATTGTGGAAAGTGACTTTCCGTCTCTCTGCGCTGGCACCACAAGACAGTGCTCTCACCCTAACCGGAGGCTCCTGTGGTTATCACGATGGCTTTACAAGCGGAGGGTCTCCTGTTAGCAACTGGGCGGAAACATTCAGATTTGCTTTTACGCACATTCTCAATTGGCTCTCTGCTCACTGGATGATCCACGATACAAGGGCATGGATCTGTCAAATGTCATGACTTGACGTTGTACGAGGATTTGACGAAAAAAATGCCCTGCAAACCTTAAAAAGCAACACCATCCCAGGACAATTCTTTTGATCCCCTTTCAGTGCACTTGCATTAAAGCCCGCGTGATGCGGCACTTTGTCAGTGTTACTGTATCATTCGGACATGGGGGCAGAGAGTTAAAGAATTCAGCCTGAGCGCACTGCCGCAGGCTCGGTTTGTCAGAAGTGGGATTCGAACCAACGCCTCCAGGGGAGACTGCGACCTGAACGCAGCGCCTTAGACCGCTCGGCCATCCTGACATGCAAGCTTGGCAGGAGCTGTCTCTTGGGAGCCACACCGCAGTACCGTGACATGGAATCTGGTGCTTCACAGCTTGCCCAGCTCCGGCTGTCCAGCTCATTGGCGCTGCAGGCAGCTAATCTGTGCTCGCCTCCTGGGGCTGCGCCTAGTTTCAATAGCCAACACTTGACAGCTGTCATTGCTTACGGCCACACCACCCTGAGGGGGCTATAGAGCAAACAGGAAGTGAGTTGGCAGCAGTAAGGAGAGAAAGGCTCTCCCCATTTTGTTTGTCTACCTTTTTGTTTATTGACCTTGAGTGTTTTTGTTTGTTTGTTTTCTTTTTGTCTTTAAAAACCACCTAACAGCAGCATTTTGCTGACTGAAGGGTGGTTATGTAGTGTGTTTTATTTTTAATCATGGACAGATTCCCCGGCAACGACATGGAAATGGAGGGACTTGCAAGAAAGGATAAAGAAAATGGGCTGGATAATAGACGGAGAGGTAAAGAAAATGGACTTGACAACAGACAAAGAGATAAATAAAATGAAGAGCCCGGCCAACGAAGAGGTGAGAAAGGTAAGGATAAGCAAGAGGTACAAAGAAGAGTATGCACAAAGGAAGCAACAGTAACTGTAGAAGTAGAAAATGTAAAAGATGCAAGAAGATTTGATATAACCAAAGCAGTCACGGAGCTGATTGGAGAAGGAAGAATGCTGGCGGTGAGACCCAAACAAACAAAGGGAGTATGAAGTAACAATGGAGACTGAAGCTGACACCGAAATTTTAATAGACAATGGATTGACAATTAAAGGAGTGAAATCTGAAGTACGGAGGTTACAAAACAGAGACTATGTTGTTTCGTTCAAGCATCTGCCTGTTTACCTAGCAAATGAAGAAATGTTAAGCAAGCTAGAGAGATGGGGAGTTTTCCCCATATCTAAAATTAAAAGAAGATTGTATCCTGGCACAAACATAGAAGATGGAACAAGGTTTGTAAAAAACAGATTTCCGGAAGAGATGGTCTCCTTACCATACAGTACCAAAATCGAGACGGCGGAAGCGCCACAGCACTTTAGAGTCATGCACACCAATCAGGTAAAAACCTGTCGACTATGCATGAGCTCAGAAAATGTGATGAAGGAACGCCCAGAATTCAGGTGCTTCAAATGTGACGAAAGGGGACATTTCGCAAGGACCTGTACAGCTGTGTCGGGCCCGGATTGTAAATTGGCCCTAATACCTGCAGGGAGCTTGTGACGCCGAGTTGGCTTTGTCCGCTCGATTGACCAACGCGTACGCCTTGTTTTATCCTTGCAGGCCTAACTTCGCTGGTGAAAGCACTTGTGGGGTTTCTGTAGTGTAGTGGTCATCACGTTTGCCTAACACGCGAAAGGTCCTCGGTTCGAAACCGAGCAGAAACAGTGCTCTTCTTTTGGCGAGAAAATAATAGCATCCACTGCCGCACCAGCAGTGATCGTCGACAGGCACCCAATCAAAAAGGGTTATCAGCTCGATTTGCCTGAAAGTTTCCGTAGTGTAGTGGTTATCACGTTCGCCTCACACGCGAAAGGTCCCCAGTTGCATGGATCTGTCAAATGTCATGACTTGACGTTGTACGAGGATTTGACGAAAAAAATGCCCTGCAAACCTTAAAAAGCAACACCATCCCAGGACAATTCTTTTGATCCCCTTTCAGTGCACTTGCATTAAAGCCCGCGTGATGCGGCACTTTGTCAGTGTTACTGTATCATTCGGACATGGGGCAGAGAGTTAAAGAATTCAGCCTGAGCACACTGCCGCAGGCTCGGTTTGTCAGAAGTGGGATTCGAACCCACGCCTCCAGGGGAGACTGCGACCTGAACGCAGCGCCTTAGACCGCTCGGCCATCCTGACATGCAAGCTTGGCAGGAGCTGTCTCCTGGGAGCCACACCGCAGTACCGTGACATGGAATCTGGTGCTTCACAGCTTGCCCAGCTCCGGCTGTCCAGCTCATTGGCGCTGCAGGCAGCTAATCTGTGCTCGCCTCCTGGGGCTGCGCCTAGTTTCAATAGCCAACACTTGACAGCTGTCATTAGCCGCATTTCCACTATCGGGCCAGTGCGAGCCAGGGCTTTAATCGGGCCGGGGCGGGCCAATAGCCCGGGAGGTTGAGAAATGAGGCTGAAATCATGTCGCGTTTCCACTGTCGGGCTAAAGCTCACAGCGCGTCACGCAAACACCGCCCACAGAACGTCCCCGAATCAAACGTCACACAACCCGCCCACTTCAGCGGGAATGAGGCAGATAAAGCACACCATAAATCATCACGAAACGAAACCATTAAAATGAAGACAACCGAAACAAACAAACGACACGTTACTGTACAGCGGTACATGAAATGTCTATACGCACAGACCTGTGTATTTCCATTCATTACATTTGTTTACTCGCCGACCGACTGGCATTGTGCATCGAGTGCTCTCGCCACTAACGCAGGGACCCAACACAGAGAGCGCACACATCCATAATATAAAGCCACAGAAATTCTCCTTTATAACTCGATATGGCATGTATTTTTTAACATCCTCGTTTTGATAGAAGTCGTGTTAAGTTTTCAGCACAAGAGCGAGTAGCCTAATAAAATATAGCCATATTTGTTGCGCTCGGCAGCTATTCACTAAAACTCCTCATTTAAAGTTCATTTATAAATTTAACCACGTCATATTAAAACATAAACAGTTGTTTGAGGATATAGAACACATTTTGTGTTTGGACTTTCCCCCATATGCGTTTAGCAGCGAGTGCTGCGCAGGACTGGGTGACAGAAAAAAAGGTATAGGAGATTCTGCTTTCACTCACCCAAATAATGCTCTGTTTGCGCGATTTGATTAATATCATCGTATCCAAATACTTTATAAATATTTACTTATATAAATATTTACTCTATATAAATATTTCAAACCCTTCTCCGGTGTTTATTGTTTTTAAAAAATATCGAAAATCTTTTTTTTTTCAGACAGGTCTTTGCAAAGTGAAAGTTAGGCTATATGTGGCTTTAAAACGGTTTGATTTATGTATTGTATATAGGCTACCTACATTGTTATAGCTAGCTTTTGTTTATTTTATATTGGTTTATTTATTTAATGTGATTATATATCCGATATTTGTAATTCTTTAAATTATATTTCAATATAGGCTACCTTAGGCTATTTTATCAAGATATGACAATATATTGTTTAAAGTCTACGAAAGTGGGCACGTATTTTGTTAAGTTTAAGTCTTTCTGTTGTATTTATATGTGTATTATCTCCAAAATAAATAATGAAAAAAGCCGCTCGCGGCATAACAGAGCTGTGAAGGAGCGCTTTTTCCCGGTCTCACACACACAGACAGGCATCTAAACGTGCACAAACAAACAAACATTTTAAACTTGACAAAAACTCTCGAAAACCTTTACTGTCTGCTGTGTTTTTAATATGGTGTAAAGATTATTATGCGTTATTGAAACATAAAGGAGGACGCAGCAAAAAACGTCACTATAAATTAAACTACTTTATTATTTTATGCAGCAGCCTTACATTTAAAAGGGAAACATAAGAGTGATCATACGCAAAAAGACCCCAGACTATAAGGCTAGATGTTTTCTTTCCCTTATTTCTTTATTTGTTTGGCGCATGTACTTGTGTGCGATCAGAAAACTGCCCGCCTCTTCTTTTACTCCGCCCCGAAGCCCCAGCTGGCCCTCCTTGGCCCAAGGTATTCGGCGGGCCGAAAAAGGCCGGCCGCTGGCCCCAAGAAAGCCCCGCTTTGGCCCGATTAGGCCCCGGAAGTGACAGTGGAAACCCCACTGGCCTTGGCTCGCCCTGGCTCGCTCGCTTTGGGCGCGATAGTGGAAACGCGGCTATTGCTTACGGCCACACCACCCTGAGGGGGCTATAGAGCAAACAGGAAGTGAGTTGGCAGCAGTAAGGAGAGAAAGGCTCTCCCCATTTTGTTTGTCTACCTTTTTGTTTATTGACCTTGAGTGTTTTTGTTTGTTTGTTTTCTTTTTGTCTTTAAAAACCACCTAACAGCAGCATTTTGCTGACTGAAGGGTGGTTATGTAGTGTGTTTTATTTTTAATCATGGACAGATTCCCCGGCAACGACATGGAAATGGAGGGACTTGCAAGAAAGGATAAAGAAAATGGGCTGGATAATAGACGGAGAGGTAAAGAAAATGGACTTGACAACAGACAAAGAGATAAATAAAATGAAGAGCCCGGCCAACGAAGAGGTGAGAAAGGTAAGGATAAGCAAGAGGTACAAAGAAGAGTATGCACAAAGGAAGCAACAGTAACTGTAGAAGTAGAAAATGTAAAAGATGCAAGAAGATTTGATGTAACCAAAGCAGTCACGGAGCTGATTGGAGAAGGAAGAATGCTGGCGGTGAGACCCAAACAAACAAAGGGAGTATGAAGTAACAATGGAGACTGAAGCTGACACCGAAATTTTAATAGACAATGGATTGACAATTAAAGGAGTGAAATCTGAAGTACGGAGGTTACAAAACAGAGACTATGTTGTTTCGTTCAAGCATCTGCCTGTTTACCTAGCAAATGAAGAAATGTTAAGCAAGCTAGAGAGATGGGGAGTTTTCCCCATATCTAAAATTAAAAGAAGATTGTATCCTGGCACAAACATAGAAGATGGAACAAGGTTTGTAAAAAACAGATTTCCGGAAGAGATGGTCTCCTTACCATACAGTACCAAAATCGAGACGGCGGAAGCGCCACAGCACTTTAGAGTCATGCACACCAATCAGGTAAAAACCTGTCGACTATGCATGAGCTCAGAAAATGTGATGAAGGAACGCCCAGAATTCAGGTGCTTCAAATGTGACGAAAGGGGACATTTCGCAAGGACCTGTACAGCTGTGTCGGGCCCGGATTGTAAATTGGCCCTAATACCTGCAGGGAGCTTGTGACGCCGAGTTGGCTTTGTCCGCTCGATTGACCAACGCGTACGCCATGTTTTATCCTTGCAGGCCTAACTTCGCTGGTGAAAGCACTTGTGGGGTTTCTGTAGTGTAGTGGTCATCACGTTCGCCTAACACGCGAAAGGTCCTCGGTTCGAAACCGAGCAGAAACAGTGCTCTTCTTTTGGCGAGAAAATAATAGCATCCACTGCTGCACCAGCAGTGATCGTCGACAGGCACCCAATCAAAAAGGGTTATCAGCTCGATCTGCCTGAAGGTTTCCGTAGTGTAGTGGTTATCACGTTCGCCTCACACGCGAAAGGTCCCCAGTTCGAAACTGGGCGGAAACAACCTCTGGCTTTTATGACAATTGTCAAATCAGGCTTCTGTTGAGTACTGACGTTCACTGAAAACATTCTTTCTGCAGAGCGGTGTGAGGCTAGAAGTTTGAATTCAGCTCAGTGTTTACCGCCCCTCGCGGTGTCGCAAACTTGCGTAGAATCTGATTTCTTTTAGCTTTGTGTTGTGCATGAGCAGGTGGCCAGTGCGTTTGCTGGCCCTTCACGGTGCAGACCGTACAAGACAGCTCTATAAAAAAAGACTATAAATACTTGAAGCAGCACTGGCCTATTGGTTTCCGTAGTGTAGTGTTTATCATGTTTGCATTACACGCTAAAGGTCTCCTGTTCGAAACTGGGCGGAAGCATACAATTAGCGGACACTTTTGTCCAAAGCGACATACAATAGTGGAGGTATTCAACAAGACGAGGCAATGCATACGAAAAAGGGCTATTTATTCCAAGTAATTTGTTTGTGCTCAGAGAATTTAGTGCTGGAGTAGGAGTTTCGTTTTCTTTAGAGAGAGGGATATTCACCGGGGTTCGGGTGTACTCTGAAGAGATGGGTGTTAGCTGTCGTTTGAAGGACACCGGTGTATCCGTAATCCGAGTGGGAATGGGAAGGTGATTCCACCAGCGTAGAACATTGAATGAAAACATTGTGGAAAGTGACTTTCCGTCTCTCTGCGCTGGCACCACAAGACAGTGCTCTCACCCTAACCGGAGGCTCCTGTGGTTATCACGATGGCTTTACAAGCGGAGGGTCTCCTGTTAGCAACTGGGCGGAAACATTCAGATTTGCTTTTACGCACATTCTCAATTGGCTCTCTGCTCACTGGATGATCCACGATACAAGGGCATGGATCTGTCAAATGTCATGACTTGACGTTGTACGAGGATTTGACGAAAAAAATGCCCTGCAAACCTTAAAAAGCAACACCATCCCAGGACAATTCTTTTGATCCCCTTTCAGTGCACTTGCATTAAAGCCCGCGTGATGCGGCACTTTGTCAGTGTTACTGTATCATTCGGACATGGGGGCAGAGAGTTAAAGAATTCAGCCTGAGCGCACTGCCGCAGGCTCGGTTTGTCAGAAGTGGGATTCGAACCAACGCCTCCAGGGGAGACTGCGACCTGAACGCAGCGCCTTAGACCGCTCGGCCATCCTGACATGCAAGCTTGGCAGGAGCTGTCTCCTGGGAGCCACACCGCAGTACCGTGACATGGAATCTGGTGCTTCACAGCTTGCCCAGCTCCGGCTGTCCAGCTCATTGGCGCTGCAGGCAGCTAATCTGTGCTCGCCTCCTGGGGCTGCGCCTAGTTTCAATAGCCAACACTTGACAGCTGTCATTGCTTACGGCCACACCACCCTGAGGGGGCTATAGAGCAAACAGGAAGTGAGTTGGCAGCAGTAAGGAGAGAAAGGCTCTCCCCATTTTGTTTGTCTACCTTTTTGTTTATTGACCTTGAGTGTTTTTGTTTGTTTGTTTTCTTTTTGTCTTTAAAAACCACCTAACAGCAGCATTTTGCTGACTGAAGGGTGGTTATGTAGTGTGTTTTATTTTTAATCATGGACAGATTCCCCGGCAACGACATGGAAATGGAGGGACTTGCAAGAAAGGATAAAGAAAATGGGCTGGATAATAGACGGAGAGGTAAAGAAAATGGACTTGACAACAGACAAAGAGATAAATAAAATGAAGAGCCCGGCCAACGAAGAGGTGAGAAAGGTAAGGATAAGCAAGAGGTACAAAGAAGAGTATGCACAAAGGAAGCAACAGTAACTGTAGAAGTAGAAAATGTAAAAGATGCAAGAAGATTTGATATAACCAAAGCAGTCACGGAGCTGATTGGAGAAGGAAGAATGCTGGCGGTGAGACCCAAACAAACAAAGGGAGTATGAAGTAACAATGGAGACTGAAGCTGACACCGAAATTTTAATAGACAATGGATTGACAATTAAAGGAGTGAAATCTGAAGTACGGAGGTTACAAAACAGAGACTATGTTGTTTCGTTCAAGCATCTGCCTGTTTACCTAGCAAATGAAGAAATGTTAAGCAAGCTAGAGAGATGGGGAGTTTTCCCCATATCTAAAATTAAAAGAAGATTGTATCCTGGCACAAACATAGAAGATGGAACAAGGTTTGTAAAAAACAGATTTCCGGAAGAGATGGTCTCCTTACCATACAGTACCAAAATCGAGACGGCGGAAGCGCCACAGCACTTTAGAGTCATGCACACCAATCAGGTAAAAACCTGTCGACTATGCATGAGCTCAGAAAATGTGATGAAGGAACGCCCAGAATTCAGGTGCTTCAAATGTGACGAAAGGGGACATTTCGCAAGGACCTGTACAGCTGTGTCGGGCCCGGATTGTAAATTGGCCCTAATACCTGCAGGGAGCTTGTGACGCCGAGTTGGCTTTGTCCGCTCGATTGACCAACGCGTACGCCTTGTTTTATCCTTGCAGGCCTAACTTCGCTGGTGAAAGCACTTGTGGGGTTTCTGTAGTGTAGTGGTTATCACGTTCGCCTCACACGCGAAAGGTCCCCAGTTCAATACTGGGCGGAAACAACCTCTGGCTTTTATGACAATTGTCAAATCAGGCTTCTGTTGAGTACTGACATTCACTGAAAACATTCTTTCTGCAGAGCGGTGTGAGGCTAGAAGTTTGAATTCAGCTCAGTGTTTACCGCCCCTCGCGGTGTCGCAAACTTGCGTAGAATCTGATTTCTTTTAGCTTTGTGTTGTGCATGAGCAGGTGGCCAGTGCGTTTGCTGGCCCTTCACGGTGCAGACCGTACAAGACAGCTCTATAAAAAAAGACTATAAATACTTGAAGCAGCACTGGCCTATTGGTTTCCGTAGTGTAGTGTTTATCATGTTTGCATTACACGCTAAAGGTCTCCTGTTCGAAACTGGGCGGAAGCATACAATTAGCGGACACTTTTGTCCAAAGCGACATACAATAGTGGAGGTATTCAACAAGACGAGGCAATGCATACGAAAAAGGGCTATTTATTCCAAGTAATTTGTTTGTGCTCAGAGAATTTAGTGCTGGAGTAGGAGTTTCGTTTTCTTTAGAGAGAGGGATATTCACCGGGGTTCGGGTGTACTCTGAAGAGATGGGTGTTAGCTGTCGTTTGAAGGACACCGGTGTATCCGTAATCCGAGTGGGAATGGGAAGGTGATTCCACCAGCGTAGAACATTGAATGAAAACATTGTGGAAAGTGACTTTCCGTCTCTCTGCTCTGGCACCACAAGACAGTGCTCTCACCCTAACCGGAGGCTCCTGTGGTTATCACGATGGCTTTACAAGCGGAGGGTCTCCTGTTAGCAACTGGGCGGAAACATTCAGATTTGCTTTTACGCACATTCTCAATTGGCTCTCTGCTCACTGGATGATCCACGATACAAGGGCATGGATCTGTCAAATGTCATGACTTGACGTTGTACGAGGATTTGACGAAAAAAATGCCCTGCAAACCTTAAAAAGCAACACCATCCCAGGACAATTCTTTTGATCCCCTTTCAGTGCACTTGCATTAAAGCCTGCGTGATGCGGCACTTTGTCAGTGTTACTGTATCATTCGGACATGGGGCAGAGAGTTAAAGAATTCAGCCTGAGCGCACTGCCGCAGGCTCGGTTTGTCAGAAGTGGGATTCAAACCCACGCCTCCAGGGGAGACTGCGACCTGAACGCAGCGCCTTAGACCGCTCGGCCATCCTGACATGCAAGCTTGGCAGGAGCTGTCTCCTGGGAGCCACACCGCAGTACCGTGACATGGAATCTGGTGCTTCACAGCTTGCCCAGCTCCGGCTGTCCAGCTCATTGGCGCTGCAGGCAGCTAATCTGTGCTCGCCTCCTGGGGCTGCGCCTAGTTTCAATAGCCAACACTTGACAGCTGTCATTGCTTACGGCCACACCACCCTGAGGGGGCTATAGAGCAAACAGGAAGTGAGTTGGCAGCAGTAAGGAGAGAAAGGCTCTCCCCATTTTGTTTGTCTACCTTTTTGTTTATTGACCTTGAGTGTTTTTGTTTGTTTGTTTTCTTTTTGTCTTTAAAAACCACCTAACAGCAGCATTTTGCTGACTGAAGGGTGGTTATGTAGTGTGTTTTATTTTTAATCATGGACAGATTCCCCGGCAACGACATGGAAATGGAGGGACTTGCAAGAAAGGATAAAGAAAATGGGCTGGATAATAGACGGAGAGGTAAAGAAAATGGACTTGACAACAGACAAAGAGATAAATAAAATGAAGAGCCCGGCCAACGAAGAGGTGAGAAAGGTAAGGATAAGCAAGAGGTACAAAGAAGAGTATGCACAAAGGAAGCAACAGTAACTGTAGAAGTAGAAAATGTAAAAGATGCAAGAAGATTTGATATAACCAAAGCAGTCACGGAGCTGATTGGAGAAGGAAGAATGCTGGCGGTGAGACCCAAACAAACAAAGGGAGTATGAAGTAACAATGGAGACTGAAGCTGACACCGAAATTTTAATAGACAATGGATTGACAATTAAAGGAGTGAAATCTGAAGTACGGAGGTTACAAAACAGAGACTATGTTGTTTCGTTCAAGCATCTGCCTGTTTACCTAGCAAATGAAGAAATGTTAAGCAAGCTAGAGAGATGGGGAGTTTTTCCCATATCTAAAATTAAAAGAAGATTGTATCCTGGCACAAACATAGAAGATGGAACAAGGTTTGTAAAAAACAGATTTCCGGAAGAGATGGTCTCCTTACCATACAGTACCAAAATCGAGACGGCGGAAGCGCCACAGCACTTTAGAGTCATGCACACCAATCAGGTAAAAACCTGTCGACTATGCATGAGCTCAGAAAATGTGATGAAGGAACGCCCAGAATTCAGGTGCTTCAAATGTGACGAAAGGGGACATTTCGCAAGGACCTGTACAGCTGTGTCGGGCCCGGATTGTAAATTGGCCCTAATACCTGCAGGGAGCTTGTGACGCCGAGTTGGCTTTGTCCGCTCGATTGACCAACGCGTACGCCTTGTTTTATCCTTGCAGGCCTAACTTCGCTGGTGAAAGCACTTGTGGGGTTTCTGTAGTGTAGTGGTCATCACGTTCGCCTAACACGCGAAAGGTCCTCGGTTCGAAACCGAGCAGAAACAGTGCTCTTCTTTTGGCGAGAAAATAATAGCATCCATTGCCGCACCAGCAATGATCGTCAACAGGCACCCAATCAAAAAGGGTTATCAGCTCGATCTGCCTGAAGGTTTCCGTAGTGTAGTGGTTATCACGTTCGCCTCACACGCGAAAGGTCCCCAGTTCGAAACTGGGCGAAAACAACCTCTGGCTTTTATGACAATTGTCAAATCAGGCTTCTGTTGAGTACTGACGTTCACTGAAAACATTCTTTCTGCAGAGCGGTGTGAGGCTAGAAGTTTGAATTCAGCTCAGTGTTTACCGCCCCTCGCGGTGTCGCAAACTTGCGTAGAATCTGATTTCTTTTAGCTTTGTGTTGTGCATGAGCAGGTGGCCAGTGCGTTTGCTGGCCCTTCACGGTGCAGACCGTACAAGACAGCTCTATAAAAAAAGACTATAAATACTTGAAGCAGCACTGGCCTATTGGTTTCCGTAGTGTAGTGTTTATCATGTTTGCATTACACGCTAAAGGTCTCCTGTTCGAAACTGGGCGGAAGCATACAATTAGCGGACACTTTTGTCCAAAGCGACATACAATAGTGGAGGTATTCAACAAGACGAGGCAATGCATACGAAAAAGGGCTATTTATTCCAAGTAATTTGTTTGTGCTCAGAGAATTTAGTGCTGGAGTAGGAGTTTCGTTTTCTTTAGAGAGAGGGATATTCACCGGGGTTCGGGTGTACTCTGAAGAGATGGGTGTTAGCTGTCGTTTGAAGGACACCGGTGTATCCGTAATCCGAGTGGGAATGGGAAGGTGATTCCACCAGCGTAGAACATTGAATGAAAACATTGTGGAAAGTGACTTTCCGTCTCTCTGCGCTGTCACCACAAGACAGTGCTCTCACCCTAACCGGAGGCTCCTGTGGTTATCACGATGGCTTTACAAGCGGAGGGTCTCCTGTTAGCAACTGGGCGGAAACATTCAGATTTGCTTTTACGCACATTCTCAATTGGCTCTCTGCTCACTGGATGATCCACGATACAAGGGCATGGATCTGTCAAATGTCATGACTTGACGTTGTACGAGGATTTGACGAAAAAAATGCCCTGCAAACCTTAAAAAGCAACACCATCCCAGGACAATTCTTTTGATCCCCTTTCAGTGCACTTGCATTAAAGCCCGCGTGATGCGGCACTTTGTCAGTGTTACTGTATCATTCGGACATGGGGGCAGAGAGTTAAAGAATTCAGCCTGAGCGCACTGCCGCAGGCTCGGTTTGTCAGAAGTGGGATTCGAACCAACGCCTCCAGGGGAGACTGCGACCTGAACGCAGCGCCTTAGACCGCTCGGCCATCCTGACATGCAAGCTTGGCAGGAGCTGTCTCCTGGGAGCCACACCGCAGTACCGTGACATGGAATCTGGTGCTTCACAGCTTGCCCAGCTCCGGCTGTCCAGCTCATTGGCGCTGCAGGCAGCTAATCTGTGCTCGCCTCCTGGGGCTGCGCCTAGTTTCAATAGCCAACACTTGACAGCTGTCATTGCTTACGGCCACACCACCCTGAGGGGGCTATAGAGCAAACAGGAAGTGAGTTGGCAGCAGTAAGGAGAGAAAGGCTCTCCCCATTTTGTTTGTCTACCTTTTTGTTTATTGACCTTGAGTGTTTTTGTTTGTTTGTTTTCTTTTTGTCTTTAAAAACCACCTAACAGCAGCATTTTGCTGACTGAAGGGTGGTTATGTAGTGTGTTTTATTTTTAATCATGGACAGATTCCCCGGCAACGACATGGAAATGGAGGGACTTGCAAGAAAGGATAAAGAAAATGGGCTGGATAATAGACGGAGAGGTAAAGAAAATGGACTTGACAACAGACAAAGAGATAAATAAAATGAAGAGCCCGGCCAACGAAGAGGTGAGAAAGGTAAGGATAAGCAAGAGGTACAAAGAAGAGTATGCACAAAGGAAGCAACAGTAACTGTAGAAGTAGAAAATGTAAAAGATGCAAGAAGATTTGATATAACCAAAGCAGTCACGGAGCTGATTGGAGAAGGAAGAATGCTGGCGGTGAGACCCAAACAAACAAAGGGAGTATGAAGTAACAATGGAGACTGAAGCTGACACCGAAATTTTAATAGACAATGGATTGACAATTAAAGGAGTGAAATCTGAAGTACGTGTAGTGGTTTTCTTGGTTTATCTCTTACTAAATCAAACTCAGTCTGGAGGTTATGAATATCAGAAGAATATACTTTATTGTCGACAACAAAGGAGAACTTTCAGGAGACCCCCAGTAGCATCTCTGTCTGAAAAATTCTGCCTCACTCCTGTTCTTGGCTTATTTAAATACCCTTTTACATCCGTTGTTTTCCTTTGTTCTCCATATATTACACAAATTCCACCTAGGTTAACCCCTGACCTCAATTTCCACCTAGGTTAACCCCTGACCCAAACCTGGTAACTATATAACTTATCCAGTTCTTGTGATATGGTAATTCTTCTAATGGTATGCAAGTCTACAAGCAGATTATATACATACACTTTGAATATATATATTAACTTCACACTTTAAAGAGTATAAAATCCACCTCATATAATCCCTCCTCTTAAGACTTCAAGTCTTAATATTCTTGTTTTTTGGCCCATAGTGCAACTCCATGACCTAGCCCTCAGCCATACTACCTAATGACAAATATATGTCACAGTATTATTACAAATGACCAAATCATGTAATTGCACTCTGGAATAGAATCACGCCAAACCTCTGCGCCCACTATTGACGAGGACACAGTAAAAGACTTGATTCTATTTTGTTGATATCATAAAAAGTAGTATTTTAAGCATACAATTAGTTATCTATTTGCTTCTGGGGGTCATGATTATTTAACATACATTAAAGAATAAAACTAAAACAAAAAATAAACATGCACAATCTCCCAATCTAGGGTCACAACACAATATTCTAATCTAACACCCACAAAACATAATCCGTAGAGTACGTTGATCTTCAGCTCAGATACTTTGCGTATCGTAGAGAGCCGCCGTTTTGGGGTAGAGGTTGCTAGCACTTAACACCCAAGGCATGGATCCTCTTCATCATCCTCTTCTTTATCTAAACTATAAAAATTTTAGCACTAGTTCATCTTTTTGACCCTAAATCTGGCACATACTTGCGAGCATTCTTTGTTTCGTTCTAGCCTTAAAAAGTGTTGCTAAAGACTTTATGTTGAGAGTCTATAACCTGAAGTTGTCGTGATTATCATCACTTGAATTTGTGGCACCTTCTGTATTTCTCACTCAGGTATATAATCAGAATTACTCTTTTAACTGTTCTGATGAACTGCTTCTGCCACACTTTGCAATTCGTTGGTTTGAGCTTTGGGATTTTCTGCCTCCTCTGTTTCCCGTTAACTTTCTCTTGCTGGAGTGTTTTTCCTTTGGCTGTCTTGTGCTGTGGTCCAGAAGGTATCCAGTTGATGGCATCCCCTTTGGTAACCTTGGCATAAGGTCCATTTCTCCTGATTTCACTCCACTTTCTCCAGAAAACCTCAGATATACTCGATCACCAGATTAATCTCCTGCTTCTGGTCCTTTCTGGTTTCCTGTACAGATATTGCTTTGCACATGGCAGTTAGTTTCCTCATAAAAGACCAAACTTCTTTCCAATGCATTAGAAATGTTCTTCAAACATTCCACAAGGTTAAATACATGATTACATGCAAGGGTCGACCCAATAATACTTCATGCAATGTTAGTTGCTTGTTTCTGTCAGTTTTCATTCAATCACTTATTAATGCAAAAGGTATATTATTTTAACACATCTTGTTAAACTAGGCCTTGATGAATCATCTTTAGCTCTTTCAATCATTCCTTACAATTATGTGTAATTTCTCAATTTTCTTGATTTCCAATTCTTTATCAATACATTTACTTATCTATTCACTGAATCACATATCCACTTATTTATCTACTTAATTACCTTTATTTACTTTAATTAACGTAAATTAACTTACTTTAATGAATTACTCTAATTTATTTTTAAATGCAGACACGTTAAACTTATTTCTGAAGGTATTCCAAATAGGAGACTTACTTCTCTTGTCTTACATATAGTAACTGTTTCTTCTTCCCTGCTCTGCTGATGGAATTACCTTCACTCATCTACCACAACTGTCATGCCCAAAAACTTGTATCTCTTGCCCTAAGCTAATTTTATCATTTCACAACATCTACAATGAAGTTCTTGAATAATCCATTAGACCTATTGCTGATCTTTTACTCACATTCTACTTTGCACAGATGTCACATGTGTACAACAATTCACTAATCACTGCATTCAAAAAGGCGATCACTTTTTTCAAATCATTTTGCTTGCTGCTTAATTTTCCTTATCACTTCACCCTTGATTCAATCCATGTACATCACCAATGACAATATCTAGAAATGCTGTTATATCAACAATCTGTACTTCCTATTACAAAAATCATACCTATCTTTTTTGCTTCCCTTTGATGCTACACATGTTCATAAAGACTAGTACGTTGTTTATTTGTACTATAATCTAATTAAGGTTGTGACTCTATACTATTATTAGACCTGCTACCCTATTTTCTTTAGTGTAAAATCAATTTTTTATTTATCAGCTTAACAGTTATTATTGCATCTAGAATAGATACAGAATCTTGTTAACACTAAACCCTCATCCCTAAAAAGTTTTATTTCTGTCTTTTACTTGGCTTGAGCTAGATGTACCTGCAGATAATTAAATCCTACACATTACAATATCTATCACTAAATATTCTAAAACCTTTTATGCATTCTAATGTATGTACCTATGTAAATCAGCCTATTTACTTTAAGTGTAACCAAGTGTCTACCCTCCTCTGATAATTACCTGAACAGAAATCAATTAATTACTTTAACATAGTTGGCATCCAAACTAAAAAATTTAAGTACAGTGCGTGTTAGGAACCTCAGCTAAGAAATTCTCTATTACTGACTGTTCTTAAATCATAAATTTTACAACATTTACTTTTGCCTGTTTTGACTAATGCCATAATCAAAATTTAAATTCAAATCAAATTCAAATAGAATCCATTTCATCAGTCACCTACACCATCACAACCGAATTGAAATTGACTTTACTTAGAAATGCCATAACATATCTAAATGTTTCTATTATTGCTATGTTCTCAAAAGTTTCAATAACGCCTATTCCAGCATATAACAGACCTGCATCTGGTTTAATTTTTTATTAATCATCCCTATGCTGGCTAATTTTGTTTTCCCTTAATGTCCTGAACTGTTAATCATTATTAAAATTTGACACCTAAGTAATTTCTTATTTCTGAGCTATTTCTTATTTTGCATTTTCTATTAATTAACATTTTTCACTTTTCAGCATTTTCAGCTCCTAATTCCTTCCTGCTCTCACATCAAACTGGTTATTCATAATTTTTTGTTGTACTTTTTTATCATTTGACTGAAAAATCACTGGATTTCTTTATAGGTTCCTCTCTATCTGATCTAATTTTTCTCCTTTAGTCCTTAGTTCTTTTTTGCTTTTAATTATTTCTTCACATATGTAAAACAATGCGTTTTCTGTTTTTTTTTTTTTTTAAACACTTTTCTTTTTCACATATTCTTTTAGTAAATTTAGAATTGTTACTTTTTGACCTATTCAGTACTGTGAGTTCATTTCACTTTTTTTTTTCCATCTCTTCTTTAAATCACTTTTCTGTCTTAATCTCTGACATAATTTTTCTCTCAAATCTTGGTTTAGTTTACTCAAAATAAGTTTTCCCTAATTTTAACTTAAATACTTAACTCCATCAACTTCTAACCCAAATTATTATTTTTTAGTTATCAAAAACTGTTTTTTATTATCTTTTTTATCACCACCATGCATTATAATTTATCCTCTTATGTTCAATAATCTCTATGAGTTAATCTATGAAAATAAACCAAAATAATTTAACATTCTTCATAATTTATCTTTTCAACATAACACATTTAAAGTTTCATTGTACATTATCATCTAAGACTTTTCTTACAGTTTACATGATACTTTTCTATTTATTAAATTGACAGGAGTCTGATTTGATACAACAATGGGTAGCTACACTTTTGCTCTTATTTTGCCCTCTGAGTGGTCACATTGTACTCAATTTGGACTATAGGTCGACTGCTTTGAGATGGACTGCCAGACTCCCCCTCCTCACACCCTGAGAAGACAACTGGTTCATAGATTGGTGCAGTCATTTCTGTGGTGTCCATATCAGGGCACAGTATTTCCCCCTTCTTTCTTAGTGCTGGCTTCTTTCATTGAGCTATTGTAAAGTTCTGGTGGAGCGCTTTTTCTCTTTGATCAGTTCATCGTTAGCTTGTTTGCCTCTTTTTAGTGTCTCTGAACATAAGTAGCCTTTCCAGTCCTCAGTAATTCCTGGGTATGCAGTGCCTGCCTCACTGCTTTCACAAATGTCCACAGCCAACAGTTTGTCCATTGTGTTTTTCAAACACCTTTTCCATTTGCTAGTGCACTCAGAGATGTCTAGTAGGTAAGAGACCACAGTCCCCCAAAGTCCATCCCTATGTCCTCTTAAGTAATATATGGAATTTAGCTCATAAAAGTCTTTCCTTCTTTCCCATTTTTTTTTCATCAAATGAAGACTCCTCTCATCTATTTTCTCCTCTTTACGGTTTAACAGTTTATTTTTTTCTAATTCACAATCATTTTATCATATGTAAATGTTTAATTTTCTATTTCTTCAGTGTTCTTCTAAATAATTTCTTTAGCTTCAGATTATGCTTTACTTTACATTTCTCCTCATCTATGCTAGTGTTCCTTTACTAACCACTCATTTTTACATTGTAACATTTTCTATACTCAGTTTCTATTTTTTCACTGCTTACATCAAATGTTTCTTCTGTTTGCCATTTGTCATTATCTTATCTTTTATTTTCTCTGTCACGTATTTTAGTATTGCATTTCTTTTTTTCCATATCTGTTTTTCCCTACTTGATTTAATTCAACAATACTACATGGTGGCCTAATATCTGGTAAAACTGTTCAAAATCATTACTGCTATAGCTCAAAGTTAATATTATTAATTAAATTCACATATTTATTTACCAAAAGCATTTTTCATTTTTGAAGTGCAATGCATAATTATCAATTTAGCTTCTTACTGCATAAACTTTTACATGTATTAATCTTTTAAACTCACTCTAACGCATTCTTTAACATTTACCTAGCTTCTATGATTTTCATCTGAATCACTGTACTTTACTACAAACAAATGACATAGCTGACTTTGAGAAAGATGACAAAACATTTTTTTTTTCCTTAAATCCAATCAAATTCTCTAAAGTCAATTATTTCTTTAAATTGTTACTGTTTTTTTCTTTTTATCTTATCTGTTCAATGTGCCTATATTGTAAGCATATTTTAAACATCTAATTTTATCTATGAAACAGTGGACTTATTTTTTCCTATTTCTATTTTATTCTTTTTCCTTTCTGTAATTTGAGTTTTTAGCTCTTAGGTTTTCTTATACATTTTAAAGCTTATTTTGTTACACATTTTATAAATAAATCTTCAATTAATCACTATTTATTTTTCAAGTTTTCTTTTTCTATTTTATTCTCAATCAAATAACTAACTTATATGTTTTTTTATTCATACTTATTTAGTAAATCTATTTGTTTATTAATACATTCTTTTACTCTATACTTCCTTTATCTCTATATATATTGATCACTATGACTTCATTTATTCTTTTTCATTAGTAAAGTTTCAAACTCTTTTCTATATAATATAACTCTATTATTAGTTTTTCCTCATTTAATTTATCTTACTATACTACTTTATAATTTATCTATTCAGTAATAACTTATATTCTATCCAAATTATGTTAATGTCTATGTCATTATTTCATCTATAGTTTGATCTCCTCTCATTAACTCTCCTCTTCTCTGTTTCCCTAGTGCTGTAAATAGGCAATCTATTGTTCACACATGGACACCATAAATCTCTCTCTTACCCCCATCCTGGAGCAGACTGTCTTTCACCTGTTGCTATGTAAAGAATTTAAGTTCACTCTGCCTATTGTTCTTTTTTAACATATTCAAACTTAAAACACAAAGATAATTTCAGAAAAATGTTTATTCTTCTGCTTTTTACTCTGTGTTTTTTAAATGCACATGTTCCATTAGTTTTAATTTAAGAGACTCCTCTCTTTATATCATAATCTCTTCTCTTAAACTGCATCAATCACTATTCCTATTGTTCTTTAAATCACACCACACATATGCAGCCCTCCTTTTATATTATAATATACTATAATCATTATTTTAACCTACTCCTTATTGAAAACATACTTTTAAACACATTCACACTTCTAATCTTATTACTTTTCCTCTTCTCATTCACTCCTCTCCTCCAACTCAGTGTAACAGGAGCTGCATCCCCCCATCCTCATTCCATTCAAGGAGGAGGAAGGCAGTCTTCTCTGCCCACCAATGTGGACTATTTTGCCACAATCTGAAGCAGCAAATACACAAACACTTCAATTAAATAAATACTCTACACTACACTCCTCTTGAGTGACCTGTCCGAGCAGCCCTCTAACCTTAGAGCGGTAACCACAGGCTTTCGCCTACCCATGCAGCCCTTTGTTTATCTCCTCAAACAAAGCGGTATCGTAGGTCTTAGCGCGCATCTCTCTACTTTAATCTGCTTTAATCTCTTAACTGTTACCACACATTAAGGACTCTCTCTTATAACTTATAAATGCTCTATGCATATCTTACATCATTAATAATTTCCCAAATCTGGGTAACAGTTACTAGTTAATGTTTATCCTATCCATCAAGGCCCTCTTAGGAAAACACAGATCATTTGCATGCAAATTATTTTTCTTCTGTTATTCAAAACCCCTTTTTTCTTTAATATCTTTTTTACATTTACTTTTAATTCTTTAAAGCTGGAGAAACAGTTCAAGTGTATTTACCTGTACAAGCAGGTCCTGGCAGAAAAAACACAAACTAATAAGCATAAAATCGCTTACCGTTTTTTATTGTGGCCACATATTTGTGTTTTCTCTCCAGTCCAGCATGCACAGCAACACCAGTCCTGCTCCTTTCCAGCCCACCCAGAGGGACGCCAAATGTAGTGGTTTTCTTGGTTTATCTCTTACTAAATCAAACTCAGTCTGGAGGTTATGAATATCAGAAGAATATACTTTATTGTCGACAACAAAGGAGAACTTTCAGGAGACCCCCAGTAGCATCTCTGTCTGAAAAATTCTGCCTCACTCCTGTTCTTGGCTTATTTAAATACCCTTTTACATCCGTTGTTTTCCTTTGTTCTCCATATATTACACAAATTCCACCTAGGTTAACCCCTGACCTCAATTTCCACCTAGGTTAACCCCTGACCCAAACCTGGTAACTATATAACTTATCCAGTTCTTGTGATATGGTAATTCTTCTAATGGTATGCAAGTCTACAAGCAGATTATATACATACACTTTGAATATATATATTAACTTCACACTTTAAAGAGTATAAAATCCACCTCATACGGAGGTTACAAAACAGAGACTATGTTGTTTCGTTCAAGCATCTGCCTGTTTACCTAGCAAATGAAGAAATGTTAAGCAAGCTAGAGAGATGGGGAGTTTTCCCCATATCTAAAATTAAAAGAAGATTGTATCCTGGCACAAACATAGAAGATGGAACAAGGTTTGTAAAAAACAGATTTCCGGAAGAGATGGTCTCCTTACCATACAGTACCAAAATCGAGACGGCGGAAGCGCCACAGCACTTTAGAGTCATGCACACCAATCAGGTAAAAACCTGTCGACTATGCATGAGCTCAGAAAATGTGATGAAGGAACGCCCAGAATTCAGGTGCTTCAAATGTGACGAAAGGGGACATTTCGCAAGGACCTGTACAGCTGTGTCGGGCCCGGATTGTAAATTGGCCCTAATACCTGCAGGGAGCTTGTGACGCCGAGTTGGCTTTGTCCGCTCGATTGACCAACGCGTACGCCTTGTTTTATCCTTGCAGGCCTAACTTCGCTGGTGAAAGCACTTGTGGGGTTTCTGTAGTGTAGTGGTCATCACGTTCGCCTAACACGCGAAAGGTCCTCGGTTCGAAACCGAGCAGAAACAGTGCTCTTCTTTTGGCGAGAAAATAATAGCATCCACTGCCGCACCAGCAGTGATCGTCGACAGGCACCCAATCAAAAAGGGTTATCAGCTCGATCTGCCTGAAAGTTTCCGTAGTGTAGTGGTTATCACGTTCGCCTCACACGCGAAAGGTCCCCAGTTCGAAACTGGGCGGAAACAACCTCTGGCTTTTATGACAATTGTCAAATCAGGCTTCTGTTGAGTACTGACGTTCACTGAAAACATTCTTTCTGCAGAGCGGTGTGAGGCTAGAAGTTTGAATTCAGCTCAGTGTTTACCGCCCCTCGCGGTGTCGCAAACTTGCGTAGAATCTGATTTCTTTTAGCTTTGTGTTGTGCATGAGCAGGTGGCCAGTGCGTTTGCTGGCCCTTCACGGTGCAGACCGTACAAGACAGCTCTATAAAAAAAGACTATAAATACTTGAAGCAGCACTGGCCTATTGGTTTCCGTAGTGTAGTGTTTATCATGTTTGCATTACACGCTAAAGGTCTCCTGTTCGAAACTGGGCGGAAGCATACAATTAGCGGACACTTTTGTCCAAAGCGACATACAATAGTGGAGGTATTCAACAAGACGAGGCAATGCATACGAAAAAGGGCTATTTATTCCAAGTAATTTGTTTGTGCTCAGAGAATTTAGTGCTGGAGTAGGAGTTTCGTTTTCTTTAGAGAGAGGGATATTCACCGGGGTTCGGGTGTACTCTGAAGAGATGGGTGTTAGCTGTCGTTTGAAGGACACCGGTGTATCCGTAATCCGAGTGGGAATGGGAAGGTGATTCCACCAGCGTAGAACATTGAATGAAAACATTGTGGAAAGTGACTTTCCGTCTCTCTGCTCTGGCACCACAAGACAGTGCTCTCACCCTAACCGGAGGCTCCTGTGGTTATCACGATGGCTTTACAAGCGGAGGGTCTCCTGTTAGCAACTGGGCGGAAACATTCAGATTTGCTTTTACGCACATTCTCAATTGGCTCTCTGCTCACTGGATGATCCACGATACAAGGGCATGGATCTGTCAAATGTCATGACTTGACGTTGTACGAGGATTTGACGAAAAAAATGCCCTGCAAACCTTAAAAAGCAACACCATCCCAGGACAATTCTTTTGATCCCCTTTCAGTGCACTTGCATTAAAGCCCGCGTGATGCGGCACTTTGTCAGTGTTACTGTATCATTCGGACATGGGGCAGAGAGTTAAAGAATTCAGCCTGAGCGCACTGCCGCAGGCTCGGTTTGTCAGAAGTGGGATTCGAACCAACGCCTCCAGGGGAGACTGCGACCTGAACGCAGCGCCTTAGACCGCTCGGCCTTCCTGACATGCAAGCTTGGCAGGAGCTGTCTCCTGGGAGCCACACCGCAGTACCGTGACATGGAATCTGGTGCTTCACAGCTTGCCCAGCTCCGGCTGTCCAGCTCATTGGCGCTGCAGGCAGCTAATCTGTGCTCGCCTCCTGGGGCTGCGCCTAGTTTCAATAGCCAACACTTGACAGCTGTCATTGCTTACGGCCACACCACCCTGAGGGGGCTATAGAGCAAACAGGAAGTGAGTTGGCAGCAGTAAGGAGAGAAAGGCTCTCCCCATTTTGTTTGTCTACCTTTTTGTTTATTGACCTTGAGTGTTTTTGTTTGTTTGTTTTCTTTTTGTCTTTAAAAACCACCTAACAGCAGCATTTTGCTGACTGAAGGGTGGTTATGTAGTGTGTTTTATTTTTAATCATGGACAGATTCCCCGGCAACGACATGGAAATGGAGGGACTTGCAAGAAAGGATAAAGAAAATGGGCTGGATAATAGACGGAGAGGTAAAGAAAATGGACTTGACAACAGACAAAGAGATAAATAAAATGAAGAGCCCGGCCAACGAAGAGGTGAGAAAGGTAAGGATAAGCAAGAGGTACAAAGAAGAGTATGCACAAAGGAAGCAACAGTAACTGTAGAAGTAGAAAATGTAAAAGATGCAAGAAGATTTGATATAACCAAAGCAGTCACGGAGCTGATTGGAGAAGGAAGAATGCTGGCGGTGAGACCCAAACAAACAAAGGGAGTATGAAGTAACAATGGAGACTGAAGCTGACACCGAAATTTTAATAGACAATGGATTGACAATTAAAGGAGTGAAATCTGAAGTACGGAGGTTACAAAACAGAGACTATGTTGTTTCGTTCAAGCATCTGCCTGTTTACCTAGCAAATGAAGAAATGTTAAGCAAGCTAGAGAGATGGGGAGTTTTCCCCATATCTAAAATTAAAAGAAGATTGTATCCTGGCACAAACATAGAAGATGGAACAAGGTTTGTAAAAAACAGATTTCCGGAAGAGATGGTCTCCTTACCATACAGTACCAAAATCGAGACGGCGGAAGCGCCACAGCACTTTAGAGTCATGCACACCAATCAGGTAAAAACCTGTCGACTATGCATGAGCTCAGAAAATGTGATGAAGGAACGCCCAGAATTCAGGTGCTTCAAATGTGACGAAAGGGGACATTTCGCAAGGACCTGTACAGCTGTGTCGGGCCCGGATTGTAAATTGGCCCTAATACCTGCAGGGAGCTTGTGACGCCGAGTTGGCTTTGTCCGCTCGATTGACCAACGCGTACGCCTTGTTTTATCCTTGCAGGCCTAACTTCGCTGGTGAAAGCACTTGTGGGGTTTCTGTAGTGTAGTGGTCATCACGTTCGCCTAACACGCGAAAGGTCCTCGGTTCGAAACCGAGCAGAAACAGTGCTCTTCTTTTGGCGAGAAAATAATAGCATCCACTGCCGCACCAGCAGTGATCGTCGACAGGCACCCAATCAAAAAGGGTTATCAGCTCGATCTGCCTGAAGGTTTCCGTAGTGTAGTGGTTATCACGTTCGCCTCACACGCGAAAGGTCCCCAGTTCGAAACTGGGCGGAAACAACCTCTGGCTTTTATGACAATTGTCAAATCAGGCTTCTGTTGAGTACTGACGTTCACTGAAAACATTCTTTCTGCAGAGCGGTGTGAGGCTAGAAGTTTGAATTCAGCTCAGTGTTTACCGCCCCTCGCGGTGTCGCAAACTTGCGTAGAATCTGATTTCTTTTAGCTTTGTGTTGTGCATGAGCAGGTGGCCAGTGCGTTTGCTGGCCCTTCACGGTGCAGACCGTACAAGACAGCTCTATAAAAAAAGACTATAAATACTTGAAGCAGCACTGGCCTATTGGTTTCCGTAGTGTAGTGTTTATCATGTTTGCATTACACGCTAAAGGTCTCCTGTTCGAAACTGGGCGGAAGCATACAATTAGCGGACACTTTTGTCCAAAGCGACATACAATAGTGGAGGTATTCAACAAGACGAGGCAATGCATACGAAAAAGGGCTATTTATTCCAAGTAATTTGTTTGTGCTCAGAGAATTTAGTGCTGGAGTAGGAGTTTCGTTTTCTTTAGAGAGAGGGATATTCACCGGGGTTCGGGTGTACTCTGAAGAGATGGGTGTTAGCTGTCGTTTGAAGGACACCGGTGTATCCGTAATCCGAGTGGGAATGGGAAGGTGATTCCACCAGCGTAGAACATTGAATGAAAACATTGTGGAAAGTGACTTTCCGTCTCTCTGCGCTGGCACCACAAGACAGTGCTCTCACCCTAACCGGAGGCTCCTGTGGTTATCACGATGGCTTTACAAGCGGAGGGTCTCCTGTTAGCAACTGGGCGGAAACATTCAGATTTGCTTTTACGCACATTCTCAATTGGCTCTCTGCTCACTGGATGATCCACGATACAAGGGCATGGATCTGTCAAATGTCATGACTTGACGTTGTACGAGGATTTGACGAAAAAAATGCCCTGCAAACCTTAAAAAGCAACACCATCCCAGGACAATTCTTTTGATCCCCTTTCAGTGCACTTGCATTAAAGCCCGCGTGATGCGGCACTTTGTCAGTGTTACTGTATCATTCGGACATGGTGGCAGAGAGTTAAAGAATTCAGCCTGAGCGCACTGCCGCAGGCTCGGTTTGTCAGAAGTGGGATTCGAACCAACGCCTCCAGGGGAGACTGCGACCTGAACGCAGCGCCTTAGACCGCTCGGCCTTCCTGACATGCAAGCTTGGCAGGAGCTGTCTCCTGGGAGCCACACCGCAGTACCGTGACATGGAATCTGGTGCTTCACAGCTTGCCCAGCTCCGGCTGTCCAGCTCATTGGCGCTGCAGGCAGCTAATCTGTGCTCGCCTCCTGGGGCTGCGCCTAGTTTCAATAGCCAACACTTGACAGCTGTCATTGCTTACGGGTACACCACCCTGAGGGGGCTATAGAGCAAACAGGAAGTGAGTTGGCAGCAGTAAGGAGAGAAAGGCTCTCCCCATTTTGTTTGTCTACCTTTTTGTTTATTGACCTTGAGTGTTTTTGTTTGTTTGTTTTCTTTTTGTCTTTAAAAACCACCTAACAGCAGCATTTTGCTGACTGAAGGGTGGTTATGTAGTGTGTTTTATTTTTAATCATGGACAGATTCCCCGGCAACGACATGGAAATGGAGGGACTTGCAAGAAAGGATAAAGAAAATGGGCTGGATAATAGACGGAGAGGTAAAGAAAATGGACTTGACAACAGACAAAGAGATAAATAAAATGAAGAGCCCGGCCAACGAAGAGGTGAGAAAGGTAAGGATAAGCAAGAGGTACAAAGAAGAGTATGCACAAAGGAAGCAACAGTAACTGTAGAAGTAGAAAATGTAAAAGATGCAAGAAGATTTGATATAACCAAAGCAGTCACGGAGCTGATTGGAGAAGGAAGAATGCTGGCGGTGAGACCCAAACAAACAAAGGGAGTATGAAGTAACAATGGAGACTGAAGCTGACACCGAAATTTTAATAGACAATGGATTGACAATTAAAGGAGTGAAATCTGAAGTACGTGTAGTGGTTTTCTTGGTTTATCTCTTACTAAATCAAACTCAGTCTGGAGGTTATGAATATCAGAAGAATATACTTTATTGTCGACAACAAAGGAGAACTTTCAGGAGACCCCCAGTAGCATCTCTGTCTGAAAAATTCTGCCTCACTCCTGTTCTTGGCTTATTTAAATACCCTTTTACATCCGTTGTTTTCCTTTGTTCTCCATATATTACACAAATTCCACCTAGGTTAACCCCTGACCTCAATTTCCACCTAGGTTAACCCCTGACCCAAACCTGGTAACTATATAACTTATCCAGTTCTTGTGATATGGTAATTCTTCTAATGGTATGCAAGTCTACAAGCAGATTATATACATACACTTTGAATATATATATTAACTTCACACTTTAAAGAGTATAAAATCCACCTCATATAATCCCTCCTCTTAAGACTTCAAGTCTTAATATTCTTGTTTTTTGGCCCATAGTGCAACTCCATGACCTAGCCCTCAGCCATACTACCTAATGACAAATATATGTCACAGTATTATTACAAATGACCAAATCATGTAATTGCACTCTGGAATAGAATCACGCCAAACCTCTGCGCCCACTATTGACGAGGACACAGTAAAAGACTTGATTCTATTTTGTTGATATCATAAAAAGTAGTATTTTAAGCATACAATTAGTTATCTATTTGCTTCTGGGGGTCATGATTATTTAACATACATTAAAGAATAAAACTAAAACAAAAAATAAACATGCACAATCTCCCAATCTAGGGTCACAACACAATATTCTAATCTAACACCCACAAAACATAATCCGTAGAGTACGTTGATCTTCAGCTCAGATACTTTGCGTATCGTAGAGAGCCGCCGTTTTGGGGTAGAGGTTGCTAGCACTTAACACCCAAGGCATGGATCCTCTTCATCATCCTCTTCTTTATCTAAACTATAAAAATTTTAGCACTAGTTCATCTTTTTGACCCTAAATCTGGCACATACTTGCGAGCATTCTTTGTTTCGTTCTAGCCTTAAAAAGTGTTGCTAAAGACTTTATGTTGAGAGTCTATAACCCTAAGTTGTCGTGATTATCATCACTTGAATTTGTGGCACCTTCTGTATTTCTCACTCAGGTATATAATCAGAATTACTCTTTTAACTGTTCTGATGAACTGCTTCTGCCACACTTTGCAATTCGTTGGTTTGAGCTTTGGGATTTTCTGCCTCCTCTGTTTCCCGTTAACTTTCTCTTGCTGGAGTGTTTTTCCTTTGGCTGTCTTGTGCTGTGGTCCAGAAGGTATCCAGTTGATGGCATCCCCTTTGGTAACCTTGGCATAAGGTCCATTTCTCCTGATTTCACTCCACTTTCTCCAGAAAACCTCAGATATACTCGATCACCAGATTAATCTCCTGCTTCTGGTCCTTTCTGGTTTCCTGTACAGATATTGCTTTGCACATGGCAGTTAGTTTCCTCATAAAAGACCAAACTTCTTTCCAATGCATTAGAAATGTTCTTCAAACATTCCACAAGGTTAAATACATGATTACATGCAAGGGTCGACCCAATAATACTTCATGCAATGTTAGTTGCTTGTTTCTGTCAGTTTTCATTCAATCACTTATTAATGCAAAAGGTATATTATTTTAACACATCTTGTTAAACTAGGCCTTGATGAATCATCTTTAGCTCTTTCAATCATTCCTTACAATTATGTGTAATTTCTCAATTTTCTTGATTTCCAATTCTTTATCAATACATTTACTTATCTATTCACTGAATCACATATCCACTTATTTATCTACTTAATTACCTTTATTTACTTTAATTAACGTAAATTAACTTACTTTAATGAATTACTCTAATTTATTTTTAAATGCAGACACGTTAAACTTATTTCTGAAGGTATTCCAAATAGGAGACTTACTTCTCTTGTCTTACATATAGTAACTGTTTCTTCTTCCCTGCTCTGCTGATGGAATTACCTTCACTCATCTACCACAACTGTCATGCCCAAAAACTTGTATCTCTTGCCCTAAGCTAATTTTATCATTTCACAACATCTACAATGAAGTTCTTGAATAATCCATTAGACCTATTGCTGATCTTTTACTCACATTCTACTTTGCACAGATGTCACATGTGTACAACAATTCACTAATCACTGCATTCAAAAAGGCGATCACTTTTTTCAAATCATTTTGCTTGCTGCTTAATTTTCCTTATCACTTCACCCTTGATTCAATCCATGTACATCACCAATGACAATATCTAGAAATGCTGTTATATCAACAATCTGTACTTCCTATTACAAAAATCATACCTATCTTTTTTGCTTCCCTTTGATGCTACACATGTTCATAAAGACTAGTACGTTGTTTATTTGTACTATAATCTAATTAAGGTTGTGACTCTATACTATTATTAGACCTGCTACCCTATTTTCTTTAGTGTAAAATCAATTTTTTATTTATCAGCTTAACAGTTATTATTGCATCTAGAATAGATACAGAATCTTGTTAACACTAAACCCTCATCCCTAAAAAGTTTTATTTCTGTCTTTTACTTGGCTTGAGCTAGATGTACCTGCAGATAATTAAATCCTACACATTACAATATCTATCACTAAATATTCTAAAACCTTTTATGCATTCTAATGTATGTACCTATGTAAATCAGCCTATTTACTTTAAGTGTAACCAAGTGTCTACCCTCCTCTGATAATTACCTGAACAGAAATCAATTAATTACTTTAACATAGTTGGCATCCAAACTAAAAAATTTAAGTACAGTGCGTGTTAGGAACCTCAGCTAAGAAATTCTCTATTACTGACTGTTCTTAAATCATAAATTTTACAACATTTACTTTTGCCTGTTTTGACTAATGCCATAATCAAAATTTAAATTCAAATCAAATTCAAATAGAATCCATTTCATCAGTCACCTACACCATCACAACCGAATTGAAATTGACTTTACTTAGAAATGCCATAACATATCTAAATGTTTCTATTATTGCTATGTTCTCAAAAGTTTCAATAACGCCTATTCCAGCATATAACAGACCTGCATCTGGTTTAATTTTTTATTAATCATCCCTATGCTGGCTAATTTTGTTTTCCCTTAATGTCCTGAACTGTTAATCATTATTAAAATTTGACACCTAAGTAATTTCTTATTTCTGAGCTATTTCTTATTTTGCATTTTCTATTAATTAACATTTTTCACTTTTCAGCATTTTCAGCTCCTAATTCCTTCCTGCTCTCACATCAAACTGGTTATTCATAATTTTTTGTTGTACTTTTTTATCATTTGACTGAAAAATCACTGGATTTCTTTATAGGTTCCTCTCTATCTGATCTAATTTTTCTCCTTTAGTCCTTAGTTCTTTTTTGCTTTTAATTATTTCTTCACATATGTAAAACAATGCGTTTTCTGTTTTTTTTTTTTTTTTAAACACTTTTCTTTTTCACATATTCTTTTAGTAAATTTAGAATTGTTACTTTTTGACCTATTCAGTACTGTGAGTTCATTTCACTTTTTTTTTTCCATCTCTTCTTTAAATCACTTTTCTGTCTTAATCTCTGACATAATTTTTCTCTCAAATCTTGGTTTAGTTTACTCAAAATAAGTTTTCCCTAATTTTAACTTAAATACTTAACTCCATCAACTTCTAACCCAAATTATTATTTTTTAGTTATCAAAAACTGTTTTTTATTATCTTTTTTATCACCACCATGCATTATAATTTATCCTCTTATGTTCAATAATCTCTATGAGTTAATCTATGAAAATAAACCAAAATAATTTAACATTCTTCATAATTTATCTTTTCAACATAACACATTTAAAGTTTCATTGTACATTATCATCTAAGACTTTTCTTACAGTTTACATGATACTTTTCTATTTATTAAATTGACAGGAGTCTGATTTGATACAACAATGGGTAGCTACACTTTTGCTCTTATTTTGCCCTCTGAGTGGTCACATTGTACTCAATTTGGACTATAGGTCGACTGCTTTGAGATGGACTGCCAGACTCCCCCTCCTCACACCCTGAGAAGACAACTGGTTCATAGATTGGTGCAGTCATTTCTGTGGTGTCCATATCAGGGCACAGTATTTCCCCCTTCTTTCTTAGTGCTGGCTTCTTTCATTGAGCTATTGTAAAGTTCTGGTGGAGCGCTTTTTCTCTTTGATCAGTTCATCGTTAGCTTGTTTGCCTCTTTTTAGTGTCTCTGAACATAAGTAGCCTTTCCAGTCCTCAGTAATTCCTGGGTATGCAGTGCCTGCCTCACTGCTTTCACAAATGTCCACAGCCAACAGTTTGTCCATTGTGTTTTTCAAACACCTTTTCCATTTGCTAGTGCACTCAGAGATGTCTAGTAGGTAAGAGACCACAGTCCCCCAAAGTCCATCCCTATGTCCTCTTAAGTAATATATGGAATTTAGCTCATAAAAGTCTTTCCTTCTTTCCCATTTTTTTTTCATCAAATGAAGACTCCTCTCATCTATTTTCTCCTCTTTACGGTTTAACAGTTTATTTTTTTCTAATTCACAATCATTTTATCATATGTAAATGTTTAATTTTCTATTTCTTCAGTGTTCTTCTAAATAATTTCTTTAGCTTCAGATTATGCTTTACTTTACATTTCTCCTCATCTATGCTAGTGTTCCTTTACTAACCACTCATTTTTACATTGTAACATTTTCTATACTCAGTTTCTATTTTTTCACTGCTTACATCAAATGTTTCTTCTGTTTGCCATTTGTCATTATCTTATCTTTTATTTTCTCTGTCACGTATTTTAGTATTGCATTTCTTTTTTTCCATATCTGTTTTTCCCTACTTGATTTAATTCAACAATACTACATGGTGGCCTAATATCTGGTAAAACTGTTCAAAATCATTACTGCTATAGCTCAAAGTTAATATTATTAATTAAATTCACATATTTATTTACCAAAAGCATTTTTCATTTTTGAAGTGCAATGCATAATTATCAATTTAGCTTCTTACTGCATAAACTTTTACATGTATTAATCTTTTAAACTCACTCTAACGCATTCTTTAACATTTACCTAGCTTCTATGATTTTCATCTGAATCACTGTACTTTACTACAAACAAATGACATAGCTGACTTTGAGAAAGATGACAAAACATTTTTTTTTTCCTTAAATCCAATCAAATTCTCTAAAGTCAATTATTTCTTTAAATTGTTACTGTTTTTTTCTTTTTATCTTATCTGTTCAATGTGCCTATATTGTAAGCATATTTTAAACATCTAATTTTATCTATGAAACAGTGGACTTATTTTTTCCTATTTCTATTTTATTCTTTTTCCTTTCTGTAATTTGAGTTTTTAGCTCTTAGGTTTTCTTATACATTTTAAAGCTTATTTTGTTACACATTTTATAAATAAATCTTCAATTAATCACTATTTATTTTTCAAGTTTTCTTTTTCTATTTTATTCTCAATCAAATAACTAACTTATATGTTTTTTTATTCATACTTATTTAGTAAATCTATTTGTTTATTAATACATTCTTTTACTCTATACTTCCTTTATCTCTATATATATTGATCACTATGACTTCATTTATTCTTTTTCATTAGTAAAGTTTCAAACTCTTTTCTATATAATATAACTCTATTATTAGTTTTTCCTCATTTAATTTATCTTACTATACTACTTTATAATTTATCTATTCAGTAATAACTTATATTCTATCCAAATTATGTTAATGTCTATGTCATTATTTCATCTATAGTTTGATCTCCTCTCATTAACTCTCCTCTTCTCTGTTTCCCTAGTGCTGTAAATAGGCAATCTATTGTTCACACATGGACACCATAAATCTCTCTCTTACCCCCATCCTGGAGCAGACTGTCTTTCACCTGTTGCTATGTAAAGAATTTAAGTTCACTCTGCCTATTGTTCTTTTTTAACATATTCAAACTTAAAACACAAAGATAATTTCAGAAAAATGTTTATTCTTCTGCTTTTTACTCTGTGTTTTTTAAATGCACATGTTCCATTAGTTTTAATTTAAGAGACTCCTCTCTTTATATCATAATCTCTTCTCTTAAACTGCATCAATCACTATTCCTATTGTTCTTTAAATCACACCACACATATGCAGCCCTCCTTTTATATTATAATATACTATAATCATTATTTTAACCTACTCCTTATTGAAAACATACTTTTAAACACATTCACACTTCTAATCTTATTACTTTTCCTCTTCTCATTCACTCCTCTCCTCCAACTCAGTGTAACAGGAGCTGCATCCCCCCATCCTCATTCCATTCAAGGAGGAGGAAGGCAGTCTTCTCTGCCCACCAATGTGGACTATTTTGCCACAATCTGAAGCAGCAAATACACAAACACTTCAATTAAATAAATACTCTACACTACACTCCTCTTGAGTGACCTGTCCGAGCAGCCCTCTAACCTTAGAGCGGTAACCACAGGCTTTCGCCTACCCATGCAGCCCTTTGTTTATCTCCTCAAACAAAGCGGTATCGTAGGTCTTAGCGCGCATCTCTCTACTTTAATCTGCTTTAATCTCTTAACTGTTACCACACATTAAGGACTCTCTCTTATAACTTATAAATGCTCTATGCATATCTTACATCATTAATAATTTCCCAAATCTGGGTAACAGTTACTAGTTAATGTTTATCCTATCCATCAAGGCCCTCTTAGGAAAACACAGATCATTTGCATGCAAATTATTTTTCTTCTGTTATTCAAAACCCCTTTTTTCTTTAATATCTTTTTTACATTTACTTTTAATTCTTTAAAGCTGGAGAAACAGTTCAAGTGTATTTACCTGTACAAGCAGGTCCTGGCAGAAAAAACACAAACTAATAAGCATAAAATCGCTTACCGTTTTTTATTGTGGCCACATATTTGTGTTTTCTCTCCAGTCCAGCATGCACAGCAACACCAGTCCTGCTCCTTTCCAGCCCACCCAGAGGGACGCCAAATGTAGTGGTTTTCTTGGTTTATCTCTTACTAAATCAAACTCAGTCTGGAGGTTATGAATATCAGAAGAATATACTTTATTGTCGACAACAAAGGAGAACTTTCAGGAGACCCCCAGTAGCATCTCTGTCTGAAAAATTCTGCCTCACTCCTGTTCTTGGCTTATTTAAATACCCTTTTACATCCGTTGTTTTCCTTTGTTCTCCATATATTACACAAATTCCACCTAGGTTAACCCCTGACCTCAATTTCCACCTAGGTTAACCCCTGACCCAAACCTGGTAACTATATAACTTATCCAGTTCTTGTGATATGGTAATTCTTCTAATGGTATGCAAGTCTACAAGCAGATTATATACATACACTTTGAATATATATATTAACTTCACACTTTAAAGAGTATAAAATCCACCTCATACGGAGGTTACAAAACAGAGACTATGTTGTTTCGTTCAAGCATCTGCCTGTTTACCTAGCAAATGAAGAAATGTTAAGCAAGCTAGAGAGATGGGGAGTTTTCCCCATATCTAAAATTAAAAGAAGATTGTATCCTGGCACAAACATAGAAGATGGAACAAGGTTTGTAAAAAACAGATTTCCGGAAGAGATGGTCTCCTTACCATACAGTACCAAAATCGAGACGGCGGAAGCGCCACAGCACTTTAGAGTCATGCACACCAATCAGGTAAAAACCTGTCGACTATGCATGAGCTCAGAAAATGTGATGAAGGAACGCCCAGAATTCAGGTGCTTCAAATGTGACGAAAGGGGACATTTCGCAAGGACCTGTACAGCTGTGTCGGGCCCGGATTGTAAATTGGCCCTAATACCTGCAGGGAGCTTGTGACGCCGAGTTGGCTTTGTCCGCTCGATTGACCAACGCGTACGCCTTGTTTTATCCTTGCAGGCCTAACTTCGCTGGTGAAAGCACTTGTGGGGTTTCTGTAGTGTAGTGGTCATCACGTTCGCCTAACACGCGAAAGGTCCTCGGTTCGAAACCGAGCAGAAACAGTGCTCTTCTTTTGGCGAGAAAATAATAGCATCCACTGCCGCACCAGCAGTGATCGTCGACAGGCACCCAATCAAAAAGGGTTATCAGCTCGATCTGCCTGAAAGTTTCCGTAGTGTAGTGGTTATCACGTTCGCCTCACACGCGAAAGGTCCCCAGTTCGAAACTGGGCGGAAACAACCTCTGGCTTTTATGACAATTGTCAAATCAGGCTTCTGTTGAGTACTGACGTTCACTGAAAACATTCTTTCTGCAGAGCGGTGTGAGGCTAGAAGTTTGAATTCAGCTCAGTGTTTACCGCCCCTCGCGGTGTCGCAAACTTGCGTAGAATCTGATTTCTTTTAGCTTTGTGTTGTGCATGAGCAGGTGGCCAGTGCGTTTGCTGGCCCTTCACGGTGCAGACCGTACAAGACAGCTCTATAAAAAAAGACTATAAATACTTGAAGCAGCACTGGCCTATTGGTTTCCGTAGTGTAGTGTTTATCATGTTTGCATTACACGCTAAAGGTCTCCTGTTCGAAACTGGGCGGAAGCATACAATTAGCGGACACTTTTGTCCAAAGCGACATACAATAGTGGAGGTATTCAACAAGACGAGGCAATGCATACGAAAAAGGGCTATTTATTCCAAGTAATTTGTTTGTGCTCAGAGAATTTAGTGCTGGAGTAGGAGTTTCGTTTTCTTTAGAGAGAGGGATATTCACCGGGGTTCGGGTGTACTCTGAAGAGATGGGTGTTAGCTGTCGTTTGAAGGACACCGGTGTATCCGTAATCCGAGTGGGAATGGGAAGGTGATTCCACCAGCGTAGAACATTGAATGAAAACATTGTGGAAAGTGACTTTCCGTCTCTCTGCTCTGGCACCACAAGACAGTGCTCTCACCCTAACCGGAGGCTCCTGTGGTTATCACGATGGCTTTACAAGCGGAGGGTCTCCTGTTAGCAACTGGGCGGAAACATTCAGATTTGCTTTTACGCACATTCTCAATTGGCTCTCTGCTCACTGGATGATCCACGATACAAGGGCATGGATCTGTCAAATGTCATGACTTGACGTTGTACGAGGATTTGACGAAAAAAATGCCCTGCAAACCTTAAAAAGCAACACCATCCCAGGACAATTCTTTTGATCCCCTTTCAGTGCACTTGCATTAAAGCCCGCGTGATGCGGCACTTTGTCAGTGTTACTGTATCATTCGGACATGGGGCAGAGAGTTAAAGAATTCAGCCTGAGCGCACTGCCGCAGGCTCGGTTTGTCAGAAGTGGGATTCGAACCAACGCCTCCAGGGGAGACTGCGACCTGAACGCAGCGCCTTAGACCGCTCGGCCTTCCTGACATGCAAGCTTGGCAGGAGCTGTCTCCTGGGAGCCACACCGCAGTACCGTGACATGGAATCTGGTGCTTCACAGCTTGCCCAGCTCCGGCTGTCCAGCTCATTGGCGCTGCAGGCAGCTAATCTGTGCTCGCCTCCTGGGGCTGCGCCTAGTTTCAATAGCCAACACTTGACAGCTGTCATTGCTTACGGCCACACCACCCTGAGGGGGCTATAGAGCAAACAGGAAGTGAGTTGGCAGCAGTAAGGAGAGAAAGGCTCTCCCCATTTTGTTTGTCTACCTTTTTGTTTATTGACCTTGAGTGTTTTTGTTTGTTTGTTTTCTTTTTGTCTTTAAAAACCACCTAACAGCAGCATTTTGCTGACTGAAGGGTGGTTATGTAGTGTGTTTTATTTTTAATCATGGACAGATTCCCCGGCAACGACATGGAAATGGAGGGACTTGCAAGAAAGGATAAAGAAAATGGGCTGGATAATAGACGGAGAGGTAAAGAAAATGGACTTGACAACAGACAAAGAGATAAATAAAATGAAGAGCCCGGCCAACGAAGAGGTGAGAAAGGTAAGGATAAGCAAGAGGTACAAAGAAGAGTATGCACAAAGGAAGCAACAGTAACTGTAGAAGTAGAAAATGTAAAAGATGCAAGAAGATTTGATATAACCAAAGCAGTCACGGAGCTGATTGGAGAAGGAAGAATGCTGGCGGTGAGACCCAAACAAACAAAGGGAGTATGAAGTAACAATGGAGACTGAAGCTGACACCGAAATTTTAATAGACAATGGATTGACAATTAAAGGAGTGAAATCTGAAGTACGGAGGTTACAAAACAGAGACTATGTTGTTTCGTTCAAGCATCTGCCTGTTTACCTAGCAAATGAAGAAATGTTAAGCAAGCTAGAGAGATGGGGAGTTTTCCCCATATCTAAAATTAAAAGAAGATTGTATCCTGGCACAAACATAGAAGATGGAACAAGGTTTGTAAAAAACAGATTTCCGGAAGAGATGGTCTCCTTACCATACAGTACCAAAATCGAGACGGCGGAAGCGCCACAGCACTTTAGAGTCATGCACACCAATCAGGTAAAAACCTGTCGACTATGCATGAGCTCAGAAAATGTGATGAAGGAACGCCCAGAATTCAGGTGCTTCAAATGTGACGAAAGGGGACATTTCGCAAGGACCTGTACAGCTGTGTCGGGCCCGGATTGTAAATTGGCCCTAATACCTGCAGGGAGCTTGTGACGCCGAGTTGGCTTTGTCCGCTCGATTGACCAACGCGTACGCCTTGTTTTATCCTTGCAGGCCTAACTTCGCTGGTGAAAGCACTTGTGGGGTTTCTGTAGTGTAGTGGTCATCACGTTCGCCTAACACGCGAAAGGTCCTCGGTTCGAAACCGAGCAGAAACAGTGCTCTTCTTTTGGCGAGAAAATAATAGCATCCACTGCCGCACCAGCAGTGATCGTCGACAGGCACCCAATCAAAAAGGGTTATCAGCTCGATCTGCCTGAAGGTTTCCGTAGTGTAGTGGTTATCACGTTCGCCTCACACGCGAAAGGTCCCCAGTTCGAAACTGGGCGGAAACAACCTCTGGCTTTTATGACAATTGTCAAATCAGGCTTCTGTTGAGTACTGACGTTCACTGAAAACATTCTTTCTGCAGAGCGGTGTGAGGCTAGAAGTTTGAATTCAGCTCAGTGTTTACCGCCCCTCGCGGTGTCGCAAACTTGCGTAGAATCTGATTTCTTTTAGCTTTGTGTTGTGCATGAGCAGGTGGCCAGTGCGTTTGCTGGCCCTTCACGGTGCAGACCGTACAAGACAGCTCTATAAAAAAAGACTATAAATACTTGAAGCAGCACTGGCCTATTGGTTTCCGTAGTGTAGTGTTTATCATGTTTGCATTACACGCTAAAGGTCTCCTGTTCGAAACTGGGCGGAAGCATACAATTAGCGGACACTTTTGTCCAAAGCGACATACAATAGTGGAGGTATTCAACAAGACGAGGCAATGCATACGAAAAAGGGCTATTTATTCCAAGTAATTTGTTTGTGCTCAGAGAATTTAGTGCTGGAGTAGGAGTTTCGTTTTCTTTAGAGAGAGGGATATTCACCGGGGTTCGGGTGTACTCTGAAGAGATGGGTGTTAGCTGTCGTTTGAAGGACACCGGTGTATCCGTAATCCGAGTGGGAATGGGAAGGTGATTCCACCAGCGTAGAACATTGAATGAAAACATTGTGGAAAGTGACTTTCCGTCTCTCTGCGCTGGCACCACAAGACAGTGCTCTCACCCTAACCGGAGGCTCCTGTGGTTATCACGATGGCTTTACAAGCGGAGGGTCTCCTGTTAGCAACTGGGCGGAAACATTCAGATTTGCTTTTACGCACATTCTCAATTGGCTCTCTGCTCACTGGATGATCCACGATACAAGGGCATGGATCTGTCAAATGTCATGACTTGACGTTGTACGAGGATTTGACGAAAAAAATGCCCTGCAAACCTTAAAAAGCAACACCATCCCAGGACAATTCTTTTGATCCCCTTTCAGTGCACTTGCATTAAAGCCCGCGTGATGCGGCACTTTGTCAGTGTTACTGTATCATTCGGACATGGTGGCAGAGAGTTAAAGAATTCAGCCTGAGCGCACTGCCGCAGGCTCGGTTTGTCAGAAGTGGGATTCGAACCAACGCCTCCAGGGGAGACTGCGACCTGAACGCAGCGCCTTAGACCGCTCGGCCTTCCTGACATGCAAGCTTGGCAGGAGCTGTCTCCTGGGAGCCACACCGCAGTACCGTGACATGGAATCTGGTGCTTCACAGCTTGCCCAGCTCCGGCTGTCCAGCTCATTGGCGCTGCAGGCAGCTAATCTGTGCTCGCCTCCTGGGGCTGCGCCTAGTTTCAATAGCCAACACTTGACAGCTGTCATTGCTTACGGGTACACCACCCTGAGGGGGCTATAGAGCAAACAGGAAGTGAGTTGGCAGCAGTAAGGAGAGAAAGGCTCTCCCCATTTTGTTTGTCTACCTTTTTGTTTATTGACCTTGAGTGTTTTTGTTTGTTTGTTTTCTTTTTGTCTTTAAAAACCACCTAACAGCAGCATTTTGCTGACTGAAGGGTGGTTATGTAGTGTGTTTTATTTTTAATCATGGACAGATTCCCCGGCAACGACATGGAAATGGAGGGACTTGCAAGAAAGGATAAAGAAAATGGGCTGGATAATAGACGGAGAGGTAAAGAAAATGGACTTGACAACAGACAAAGAGATAAATAAAATGAAGAGCCCGGCCAACGAAGAGGTGAGAAAGGTAAGGATAAGCAAGAGGTACAAAGAAGAGTATGCACAAAGGAAGCAACAGTAACTGTAGAAGTAGAAAATGTAAAAGATGCAAGAAGATTTGATATAACCAAAGCAGTCACGGAGCTGATTGGAGAAGGAAGAATGCTGGCGGTGAGACCCAAACAAACAAAGGGAGTATGAAGTAACAATGGAGACTGAAGCTGACACCGAAATTTTAATAGACAATGGATTGACAATTAAAGGAGTGAAATCTGAAGTACGGAGGTTACAAAACAGAGACTATGTTGTTTCGTTCAAGCATCTGCCTGTTTACCTAGCAAATGAAGAAATGTTAAGCAAGCTAGAGAGATGGGGAGTTTTCCCCATATCTAAAATTAAAAGAAGATTGTATCCTGGCACAAACATAGAAGATGGAACAAGGTTTGTAAAAAACAGATTTCCGGAAGAGATGGTCTCCTTACCATACAGTACCAAAATCGAGACGGCGGAAGCGCCACAGCACTTTAGAGTCATGCACACCAATCAGGTAAAAACCTGTCGACTATGCATGAGCTCAGAAAATGTGATGAAGGAACGCCCAGAATTCAGGTGCTTCAAATGTGACGAAAGGGGACATTTCGCAAGGACCTGTACAGCTGTGTCGGGCCCGGATTGTAAATTGGCCCTAATACCTGCAGGGAGCTTGTGACGCCGAGTTGGCTTTGTCCGCTCGATTGACCAACGCGTACGCCTTGTTTTATCCTTGCAGGCCTAACTTCGCTGGTGAAAGCACTTGTGGGGTTTCTGTAGTGTAGTGGTCATCACGTTCGCCTAACACGCGAAAGGTCCTCGGTTCGAAACCGAGCAGAAACAGTGCTCTTCTTTTGGCGAGAAAATAATAGCATCCACTGCCGCACCAGCAGTGATCGTCGACAGGCACCCAATCAAAAAGGGTTATCAGCTCGATCTGCCTGAAAGTTTCCGTAGTGTAGTGGTTATCACGTTCGCCTCACACGCGAAAGGTCCCCAGTTCGAAACTGGGCGGAAACAACCTCTGGCTTTTATGACAATTGTCAAATCAGGCTTCTGTTGAGTACTGACGTTCACTGAAAACATTCTTTCTGCAGAGCGGTGTGAGGCTAGAAGTTTGAATTCAGCTCAGTGTTTACCGCCCCTCGCGGTGTCGCAAACTTGCGTAGAATCTGATTTCTTTTAGCTTTGTGTTGTGCATGAGCAGGTGGCCAGTGCGTTTGCTGGCCCTTCACGGTGCAGACCGTACAAGACAGCTCTATAAAAAAAGACTATAAATACTTGAAGCAGCACTGGCCTATTGGTTTCCGTAGTGTAGTGTTTATCATGTTTGCATTACACGCTAAAGGTCTCCTGTTCGAAACTGGGCGGAAGCATACAATTAGCGGACACTTTTGTCCAAAGCGACATACAATAGTGGAGGTATTCAACAAGACGAGGCAATGCATACGAAAAAGGGCTATTTATTCCAAGTAATTTGTTTGTGCTCAGAGAATTTAGTGCTGGAGTAGGAGTTTCGTTTTCTTTAGAGAGAGGGATATTCACCGGGGTTCGGGTGTACTCTGAAGAGATGGGTGTTAGCTGTCGTTTGAAGGACACCGGTGTATCCGTAATCCGAGTGGGAATGGGAAGGTGATTCCACCAGCGTAGAACATTGAATGAAAACATTGTGGAAAGTGACTTTCCGTCTCTCTGCTCTGGCACCACAAGACAGTGCTCTCACCCTAACCGGAGGCTCCTGTGGTTATCACGATGGCTTTACAAGCGGAGGGTCTCCTGTTAGCAACTGGGCGGAAACATTCAGATTTGCTTTTACGCACATTCTCAATTGGCTCTCTGCTCACTGGATGATCCACGATACAAGGGCATGGATCTGTCAAATGTCATGACTTGACGTTGTACGAGGATTTGACGAAAAAAATGCCCTGCAAACCTTAAAAAGCAACACCATCCCAGGACAATTCTTTTGATCCCCTTTCAGTGCACTTGCATTAAAGCCCGCGTGATGCGGCACTTTGTCAGTGTTACTGTATCATTCGGACATGGGGCAGAGAGTTAAAGAATTCAGCCTGAGCGCACTGCCGCAGGCTCGGTTTGTCAGAAGTGGGATTCGAACCAACGCCTCCAGGGGAGACTGCGACCTGAACGCAGCGCCTTAGACCGCTCGGCCTTCCTGACATGCAAGCTTGGCAGGAGCTGTCTCCTGGGAGCCACACCGCAGTACCGTGACATGGAATCTGGTGCTTCACAGCTTGCCCAGCTCCGGCTGTCCAGCTCATTGGCGCTGCAGGCAGCTAATCTGTGCTCGCCTCCTGGGGCTGCGCCTAGTTTCAATAGCCAACACTTGACAGCTGTCATTGCTTACGGCCACACCACCCTGAGGGGGCTATAGAGCAAACAGGAAGTGAGTTGGCAGCAGTAAGGAGAGAAAGGCTCTCCCCATTTTGTTTGTCTACCTTTTTGTTTATTGACCTTGAGTGTTTTTGTTTGTTTGTTTTCTTTTTGTCTTTAAAAACCACCTAACAGCAGCATTTTGCTGACTGAAGGGTGGTTATGTAGTGTGTTTTATTTTTAATCATGGACAGATTCCCCGGCAACGACATGGAAATGGAGGGACTTGCAAGAAAGGATAAAGAAAATGGGCTGGATAATAGACGGAGAGGTAAAGAAAATGGACTTGACAACAGACAAAGAGATAAATAAAATGAAGAGCCCGGCCAACGAAGAGGTGAGAAAGGTAAGGATAAGCAAGAGGTACAAAGAAGAGTATGCACAAAGGAAGCAACAGTAACTGTAGAAGTAGAAAATGTAAAAGATGCAAGAAGATTTGATATAACCAAAGCAGTCACGGAGCTGATTGGAGAAGGAAGAATGCTGGCGGTGAGACCCAAACAAACAAAGGGAGTATGAAGTAACAATGGAGACTGAAGCTGACACCGAAATTTTAATAGACAATGGATTGACAATTAAAGGAGTGAAATCTGAAGTACGGAGGTTACAAAACAGAGACTATGTTGTTTCGTTCAAGCATCTGCCTGTTTACCTAGCAAATGAAGAAATGTTAAGCAAGCTAGAGAGATGGGGAGTTTTCCCCATATCTAAAATTAAAAGAAGATTGTATCCTGGCACAAACATAGAAGATGGAACAAGGTTTGTAAAAAACAGATTTCCGGAAGAGATGGTCTCCTTACCATACAGTACCAAAATCGAGACGGCGGAAGCGCCACAGCACTTTAGAGTCATGCACACCAATCAGGTAAAAACCTGTCGACTATGCATGAGCTCAGAAAATGTGATGAAGGAACGCCCAGAATTCAGGTGCTTCAAATGTGACGAAAGGGGACATTTCGCAAGGACCTGTACAGCTGTGTCGGGCCCGGATTGTAAATTGGCCCTAATACCTGCAGGGAGCTTGTGACGCCGAGTTGGCTTTGTCCGCTCGATTGACCAACGCGTACGCCTTGTTTTATCCTTGCAGGCCTAACTTCGCTGGTGAAAGCACTTGTGGGGTTTCTGTAGTGTAGTGGTCATCACGTTCGCCTAACACGCGAAAGGTCCTCGGTTCGAAACCGAGCAGAAACAGTGCTCTTCTTTTGGCGAGAAAATAATAGCATCCACTGCCGCACCAGCAGTGATCGTCGACAGGCACCCAATCAAAAAGGGTTATCAGCTCGATCTGCCTGAAGGTTTCCGTAGTGTAGTGGTTATCACGTTCGCCTCACACGCGAAAGGTCCCCAGTTCGAAACTGGGCGGAAACAACCTCTGGCTTTTATGACAATTGTCAAATCAGGCTTCTGTTGAGTACTGACGTTCACTGAAAACATTCTTTCTGCAGAGCGGTGTGAGGCTAGAAGTTTGAATTCAGCTCAGTGTTTACCGCCCCTCGCGGTGTCGCAAACTTGCGTAGAATCTGATTTCTTTTAGCTTTGTGTTGTGCATGAGCAGGTGGCCAGTGCGTTTGCTGGCCCTTCACGGTGCAGACCGTACAAGACAGCTCTATAAAAAAAGACTATAAATACTTGAAGCAGCACTGGCCTATTGGTTTCCGTAGTGTAGTGTTTATCATGTTTGCATTACACGCTAAAGGTCTCCTGTTCGAAACTGGGCGGAAGCATACAATTAGCGGACACTTTTGTCCAAAGCGACATACAATAGTGGAGGTATTCAACAAGACGAGGCAATGCATACGAAAAAGGGCTATTTATTCCAAGTAATTTGTTTGTGCTCAGAGAATTTAGTGCTGGAGTAGGAGTTTCGTTTTCTTTAGAGAGAGGGATATTCACCGGGGTTCGGGTGTACTCTGAAGAGATGGGTGTTAGCTGTCGTTTGAAGGACACCGGTGTATCCGTAATCCGAGTGGGAATGGGAAGGTGATTCCACCAGCGTAGAACATTGAATGAAAACATTGTGGAAAGTGACTTTCCGTCTCTCTGCGCTGGCACCACAAGACAGTGCTCTCACCCTAACCGGAGGCTCCTGTGGTTATCACGATGGCTTTACAAGCGGAGGGTCTCCTGTTAGCAACTGGGCGGAAACATTCAGATTTGCTTTTACGCACATTCTCAATTGGCTCTCTGCTCACTGGATGATCCACGATACAAGGGCATGGATCTGTCAAATGTCATGACTTGACGTTGTACGAGGATTTGACGAAAAAAATGCCCTGCAAACCTTAAAAAGCAACACCATCCCAGGACAATTCTTTTGATCCCCTTTCAGTGCACTTGCATTAAAGCCCGCGTGATGCGGCACTTTGTCAGTGTTACTGTATCATTCGGACATGGTGGCAGAGAGTTAAAGAATTCAGCCTGAGCGCACTGCCGCAGGCTCGGTTTGTCAGAAGTGGGATTCGAACCAACGCCTCCAGGGGAGACTGCGACCTGAACGCAGCGCCTTAGACCGCTCGGCCTTCCTGACATGCAAGCTTGGCAGGAGCTGTCTCCTGGGAGCCACACCGCAGTACCGTGACATGGAATCTGGTGCTTCACAGCTTGCCCAGCTCCGGCTGTCCAGCTCATTGGCGCTGCAGGCAGCTAATCTGTGCTCGCCTCCTGGGGCTGCGCCTAGTTTCAATAGCCAACACTTGACAGCTGTCATTGCTTACGGGTACACCACCCTGAGGGGGCTATAGAGCAAACAGGAAGTGAGTTGGCAGCAGTAAGGAGAGAAAGGCTCTCCCCATTTTGTTTGTCTACCTTTTTGTTTATTGACCTTGAGTGTTTTTGTTTGTTTGTTTTCTTTTTGTCTTTAAAAACCACCTAACAGCAGCATTTTGCTGACTGAAGGGTGGTTATGTAGTGTGTTTTATTTTTAATCATGGACAGATTCCCCGGCAACGACATGGAAATGGAGGGACTTGCAAGAAAGGATAAAGAAAATGGGCTGGATAATAGACGGAGAGGTAAAGAAAATGGACTTGACAACAGACAAAGAGATAAATAAAATGAAGAGCCCGGCCAACGAAGAGGTGAGAAAGGTAAGGATAAGCAAGAGGTACAAAGAAGAGTATGCACAAAGGAAGCAACAGTAACTGTAGAAGTAGAAAATGTAAAAGATGCAAGAAGATTTGATATAACCAAAGCAGTCACGGAGCTGATTGGAGAAGGAAGAATGCTGGCGGTGAGACCCAAACAAACAAAGGGAGTATGAAGTAACAATGGAGACTGAAGCTGACACCGAAATTTTAATAGACAATGGATTGACAATTAAAGGAGTGAAATCTGAAGTACGGAGGTTACAAAACAGAGACTATGTTGTTTCGTTCAAGCATCTGCCTGTTTACCTAGCAAATGAAGAAATGTTAAGCAAGCTAGAGAGATGGGGAGTTTTCCCCATATCTAAAATTAAAAGAAGATTGTATCCTGGCACAAACATAGAAGATGGAACAAGGTTTGTAAAAAACAGATTTCCGGAAGAGATGGTCTCCTTACCATACAGTACCAAAATCGAGACGGCGGAAGCGCCACAGCACTTTAGAGTCATGCACACCAATCAGGTAAAAACCTGTCGACTATGCATGAGCTCAGAAAATGTGATGAAGGAACGCCCAGAATTCAGGTGCTTCAAATGTGACGAAAGGGGACATTTCGCAAGGACCTGTACAGCTGTGTCGGGCCCGGATTGTAAATTGGCCCTAATACCTGCAGGGAGCTTGTGACGCCGAGTTGGCTTTGTCCGCTCGATTGACCAACGCGTACGCCTTGTTTTATCCTTGCAGGCCTAACTTCGCTGGTGAAAGCACTTGTGGGGTTTCTGTAGTGTAGTGGTCATCACGTTCGCCTAACACGCGAAAGGTCCTCGGTTCGAAACCGAGCAGAAACAGTGCTATTCTTTTGGCGAGAAAATAATAGCATCCACTGCCGCACCAGCAGTGATCGTCGACAGGCACCCAATCAAAAAGGGTTATCAGCTCGATCTGCCTGAAGGTTTCCGTAGTGTAGTGGTTATCACGTTCGCCTCACACGCGAAAGGTCCCCAGTTCGAAACTGGGCGGAAACAACCTCTGGCTTTTATGACAATTGTCAAATCAGGCTTCTGTTGAGTACTGACGTTCACTGAAAACATTCTTTCTGCAGAGCGGTGTGAGGCTAGAAGTTTGAATTCAGCTCAGTGTTTACCGCCCCTCGCGGTGTCGCAAACTTGCGTAGAATCTGATTTCTTTTAGCTTTGTGTTGTGCATGAGCAGGTGGCCAGTGCGTTTGCTGGCCCTTCACGGTGCAGACCGTACAAGACAGCTCTATAAAAAAAGACTATAAATACTTGAAGCAGCACTGGCCTATTGGTTTCCGTAGTGTAGTGTTTATCATGTTTGCATTACACGCTAAAGGTCTCCTGTTCGAAACTGGGCGGAAGCATACAATTAGCGGACACTTTTGTCCAAAGCGACATACAATAGTGGAGGTATTCAACAAGACGAGGCAATGCATACGAAAAAGGGCTATTTATTCCAAGTAATTTGTTTGTGCTCAGAGAATTTAGTGCTGGAGTAGGAGTTTCGTTTTCTTTAGAGAGAGGGATATTCACCGGGGTTCGGGTGTACTCTGAAGAGATGGGTGTTAGCTGTCGTTTGAAGGACACCGGTGTATCCGTAATCCGAGTGGGAATGGGAAGGTGATTCCACCAGCGTAGAACATTGAATGAAAACATTGTGGAAAGTGACTTTCCGTCTCTCTGCGCTGGCACCACAAGACAGTGCTCTCACCCTAACCGGAGGCTCCTGTGGTTATCACGATGGCTTTACAAGCGGAGGGTCTCCTGTTAGCAACTGGGCGGAAACATTCAGATTTGCTTTTACGCACATTCTCAATTGGCTCTCTGCTCACTGGATGATCCACGATACAAGGGCATGGATCTGTCAAATGTCATGACTTGACGTTGTACGAGGATTTGACGAAAAAAATGCCCTGCAAACCTTAAAAAGCAACACCATCCCAGGACAATTCTTTTGATCCCCTTTCAGTGCACTTGCATTAAAGCCCGCGTGATGCGGCACTTTGTCAGTGTTACTGTATCATTCGGACATGGTGGCAGAGAGTTAAAGAATTCAGCCTGAGCGCACTGCCGCAGGCTCGGTTTGTCAGAAGTGGGATTCGAACCAACGCCTCCAGGGGAGACTGCGACCTGAACGCAGCGCCTTAGACCGCTCGGCCTTCCTGACATGCAAGCTTGGCAGGAGCTGTCTCCTGGGAGCCACACCGCAGTACCGTGACATGGAATCTGGTGCTTCACAGCTTGCCCAGCTCCGGCTGTCCAGCTCATTGGCGCTGCAGGCAGCTAATCTGTGCTCGCCTCCTGGGGCTGCGCCTAGTTTCAATAGCCAACACTTGACAGCTGTCATTGCTTACGGCCACACCACCCTGAGGGGGCTATAGAGCAAACAGGAAGTGAGTTGGCAGCAGTAAGGAGAGAAAGGCTCTCCCCATTTTGTTTGTCTACCTTTTTGTTTATTGACCTTGAGTGTTTTTGTTTGTTTGTTTTCTTTTTGTCTTTAAAAACCACCTAACAGCAGCATTTTGCTGACTGAAGGGTGGTTATGTAGTGTGTTTTATTTTTAATCATGGACAGATTCCCCGGCAACGACATGGAAATGGAGGGACTTGCAAGAAAGGATAAAGAAAATGGGCTGGATAATAGACGGAGAGGTAAAGAAAATGGACTTGACAACAGACAAAGAGATAAATAAAATGAAGAGCCCGGCCAACGAAGAGGTGAGAAAGGTAAGGATAAGCAAGAGGTACAAAGAAGAGTATGCACAAAGGAAGCAACAGTAACTGTAGAAGTAGAAAATGTAAAAGATGCAAGAAGATTTGATATAACCAAAGCAGTCACGGAGCTGATTGGAGAAGGAAGAATGCTGGCGGTGAGACCCAAACAAACAAAGGGAGTATGAAGTAACAATGGAGACTGAAGCTGACACCGAAATTTTAATAGACAATGGATTGACAATTAAAGGAGTGAAATCTGAAGTACGGAGGTTACAAAACAGAGACTATGTTGTTTCGTTCAAGCATCTGCCTGTTTACCTAGCAAATGAAGAAATGTTAAGCAAGCTAGAGAGATGGGGAGTTTTCCCCATATCTAAAATTAAAAGAAGATTGTATCCTGGCACAAACATAGAAGATGGAACAAGGTTTGTAAAAAACAGATTTCCGGAAGAGATGGTCTCCTTACCATACAGTACCAAAATCGAGACGGCGGAAGCGCCACAGCACTTTAGAGTCATGCACACCAATCAGGTAAAAACCTGTCGACTATGCATGAGCTCAGAAAATGTGATGAAGGAACGCCCAGAATTCAGGTGCTTCAAATGTGACGAAAGGGGACATTTCGCAAGGACCTGTACAGCTGTGTCGGGCCCGGATTGTAAATTGGCCCTAATACCTGCAGGGAGCTTGTCACGCCGAGTTGGCTTTGTCCGCTCGATTGACCAACGCGTACGCCTTGTTTTATCCTTGCAGGCCTAACTTCGCTGGTGAAAGCACTTGTGGGGTTTCTGTAGTGTAGTGGTCATCACGTTCGCCTAACACGCGAAAGGTCCTCGGTTCGAAACCGAGCAGAAACAGTGCTCTTCTTTTGGCGAGAAAATAATAGCATCCACTGCCGCACCAGCAGTGATCGTCGACAGGCACCCAATCAAAAAGGGTTATCAGCTCGATCTGCCTGAAGGTTTCCGTAGTGTAGTGGTTATCACGTTCGCCTCACACGCGAAAGGTCCCCAGTTCGAAACTGGGCGGAAACAACCTCTGGCTTTTATGACAATTGTCAAATCAGGCTTCTGTTGAGTACTGACGTTCACTGAAAACATTCTTTCTGCAGAGCGGTGTGAGGCTAGAAGTTTGAATTCAGCTCAGTGTTTACCGCCCCTCGCGGTGTCGCAAACTTGCGTAGAATCTGATTTCTTTTAGCTTTGTGTTGTGCATGAGCAGGTGGCCAGTGCGTTTGCTGGCCCTTCACGGTGCAGACCGTACAAGACAGCTCTATAAAAAAAGACTATAAATACTTGAAGCAGCACTGGCCTATTGGTTTCCGTAGTGTAGTGTTTATCATGTTTGCATTACACGCTAAAGGTCTCCTGTTCGAAACTGGGCGGAAGCATACAATTAGCGGACACTTTTGTCCAAAGCGACATACAATAGTGGAGGTATTCAACAAGACGAGGCAATGCATACGAAAAAGGGCTATTTATTCCAAGTAATTTGTTTGTGCTCAGAGAATTTAGTGCTGGAGTAGGAGTTTCGTTTTCTTTAGAGAGAGGGATATTCACCGGGGTTCGGGTGTACTCTGAAGAGATGGGTGTTAGCTGTCGTTTGAAGGACACCGGTGTATCCGTAATCCGAGTGGGAATGGGAAGGTGATTCCACCAGCGTAGAACATTGAATAAAAACATTGTGGAAAGTGACTTTCCGTCTCTCTGCGCTGGCACCACAAGACAGTGCTCTCACCCTAACCGGAGGCTCCTGTGGTTATCACGATGGCTTTACAAGCGGAGGGTCTCCTGTTAGCAACTGGGCGGAAACATTCAGATTTGATTTTACGCACATTCTCAATTGGCTCTCTGCTCACTGGATGATCCACGATACAAGGGCATGGATCTGTCAAATGTCATGACTTGACGTTGTACGAGGATTTGACGAAAAAAATGCCCTGCAAACCTTAAAAAGCAACACCATCCCAGGACAATTCTTTTGATCCCCTTTCAGTGCACTTGCATTAAAGCCCGCGTGATGCGGCACTTTGTCAGTGTTACTGTATCATTCGGACATGGTGGCAGAGAGTTAAAGAATTCAGCCTGAGCGCACTGCCGCAGGCTCGGTTTGTCAGAAGTGGGATTCGAACCCACGCCTCCAGGGGAGACTGCGACCTGAACGCAGCGCCTTAGACCGCTCGGCCATCCTGACATGCAAGCTTGGCAGGAGCTGTCTCCTGGGAGCCACACCGCAGTACCGTGACATGGAATCTGGTGCTTCACAGCTTGCCCAGCTCCGGCTGTCCAGCTCATTGGCGCTGCAGGCAGCTAATCTGTGCTCGCCTCCTGGGGCTGCGCCTAGTTTCAATAGCCAACACTTGACAGCTGTCATTGCTTACGGCCACACCACCCTGAGGGGGCTATAGAGCAAACAGGAAGTGAGTTGGCAGCAGTAAGGAGAGAAAGGCTCTCCCCATTTTGTTTGTCTACCTTTTTGTTTATTGACCTTGAGTGTTTTTGTTTGTTTGTTTTCTTTTTGTCTTTAAAAACCACCTAACAGCAGCATTTTGCTGACTGAAGGGTGGTTATGTAGTGTGTTTTATTTTTAATCATGGACAGATTCCCCGGCAACGACATGGAAATGGAGGGACTTGCAAGAAAGGATAAAGAAAATGGGCTGGATAATAGACGGAGAGGTAAAGAAAATGGACTTGACAACAGACAAAGAGATAAATAAAATGAAGAGCACGGCCAACGAAGAGGTGAGAAAGGTAAGGATAAGCAAGAGGTACAAAGAAGAGTATGCACAAAGGAAGCAACAGTAACTGTAGAAGTAGAAAATGTAAAAGATGCAAGAAGATTTGATATAACCAAAGCAGTCACGGAGCTGATTGGAGAAGGAAGAATGCTGGCGGTGAGACCCAAACAAACAAAGGGAGTATGAAGTAACAATGGAGACTGAAGCTGACACCGAAATTTTAATAGACAATGGATTGACAATTAAAGGAGTGAAATCTGAAGTACGGAGGTTACAAAACAGAGACTATGTTGTTTCGTTCAAGCATCTGCCTGTTTACCTAGCAAATGAAGAAATGTTAAGCAAGCTAGAGAGATGGGGAGTTTTCCCCATATCTAAAATTAAAAGAAGATTGTATCCTGGCACAAACATAGAAGATGGAACAAGGTTTGTAAAAAACAGATTTCCGGAAGAGATGGTCTCCTTACCATACAGTACCAAAATCGAGACGGCGGAAGCGCCACAGCACTTTAGAGTCATGCACACCAATCAGGTAAAAACCTGTCGACTATGCATGAGCTCAGAAAATGTGATGAAGGAACGCCCAGAATTCAGGTGCTTCAAATGTGACGAAAGGGGACATTTCGCAAGGACCTGTACAGCTGTGTCGGGCCCGGATTGTAAATTGGCCCTAATACCTGCAGGGAGCTTGTCACGCCGAGTTGGCTTTGTCCGCTCGATTGACCAACGCGTACGCCTTGTTTTATCCTTGCAGGCCTAACTTCGCTGGTGAAAGCACTTGTGGGGTTTCTGTAGTGTAGTGGTCATCACGTTCGCCTAACACGCGAAAGGTCCTCGGTTCGAAACCGAGCAGAAACAGTGCTCTTCTTTTGGCGAGAAAATAATAGCATCCACTGCCGCACCAGCAGTGATCGTCGACAGGCACCCAATCAAAAAGGGTTATCAGCTCGATCTGCCTGAAGGTTTCCGTAGTGTAGTGGTTATCACGTTCGCCTCACACGCGAAAGGTCCCCAGTTCGAAACTGGGCGGAAACAACCTCTGGCTTTTATGACAATTGTCAAATCAGGCTTCTGTTGAGTACTGACGTTCACTGAAAACATTCTTTCTGCAGAGCGGTGTGAGGCTAGAAGTTTGAATTCAGCTCAGTGTTTACCGCCCCTCGCGGTGTCGCAAACTTGCGTAGAATCTGATTTCTTTTAGCTTTGTGTTGTGCATGAGCAGGTGGCCAGTGCGTTTGCTGGCCCTTCACGGTGCAGACCGTACAAGACAGCTCTATAAAAAAAGACTATAAATACTTGAAGCAGCACTGGCCTATTGGTTTCCGTAGTGTAGTGTTTATCATGTTTGCATTACACGCTAAAGGTCTCCTGTTCGAAACTGGGCGGAAGCATACAATTAGCGGACACTTTTGTCCAAAGCGACATACAATAGTGGAGGTATTCAACAAGACGAGGCAATGCATACGAAAAAGGGCTATTTATTCCAAGTAATTTGTTTGTGCTCAGAGAATTTAGTGCTGGAGTAGGAGTTTCGTTTTCTTTAGAGAGAGGGATATTCACCGGGGTTCGGGTGTACTCTGAAGAGATGGGTGTTAGCTGTCGTTTGAAGGACACCGGTGTATCCGTAATCCGAGTGGGAATGGGAAGGTGATTCCACCAGCGTAGAACATTGAATAAAAACATTGTGGAAAGTGACTTTCCGTCTCTCTGCGCTGGCACCACAAGACAGTGCTCTCACCCTAACCGGAGGCTCCTGTGGTTATCACGATGGCTTTACAAGCGGAGGGTCTCCTGTTAGCAACTGGGCGGAAACATTCAGATTTGCTTTTACGCACATTCTCAATTGGCTCTCTGCTCACTGGATGATCCACGATACAAGGGCATGGATCTGTCAAATGTCATGACTTGACGTTGTACGAGGATTTGACGAAAAAAATGCCCTGCAAACCTTAAAAAGCAACACCATCCCAGGACAATTCTTTTGATCCCCTTTCAGTGCACTTGCATTAAAGCCCGCGTGATGCGGCACTTTGTCAGTGTTACTGTATCATTCGGACATGGTGGCAGAGAGTTAAAGAATTCAGCCTGAGCGCACTGCCGCAGGCTCGGTTTGTCAGAAGTGGGATTCGAACCCACGCCTCCAGGGGAGACTGCGACCTGAACGCAGCGCCTTAGACCGCTCGGCCATCCTGACATGCAAGCTTGGCAGGAGCTGTCTCCTGGGAGCCACACCGCAGTACCGTGACATGGAATCTGGTGCTTCACAGCTTGCCCAGCTCCGGCTGTCCAGCTCATTGGCGCTGCAGGCAGCTAATCTGTGCTCGCCTCCTGGGGCTGCGCCTAGTTTCAATAGCCAACACTTGACAGCTGTCATTGCTTACGGCCACACCACCCTGAGGGGGCTATAGAGCAAACAGGAAGTGAGTTGGCAGCAGTAAGGAGAGAAAGGCTCTCCCCATTTTGTTTGTCTACCTTTTTGTTTATTGACCTTGAGTGTTTTTGTTTGTTTGTTTTCTTTTTGTCTTTAAAAACCACCTAACAGCAGCATTTTGCTGACTGAAGGGTGGTTATGTAGTGTGTTTTATTTTTAATCATGGACAGATTCCCCGGCAACGACATGGAAATGGAGGGACTTGCAAGAAAGGATAAAGAAAATGGGCTGGATAATAGACGGAGAGGTAAAGAAAATGGACTTGACAACAGACAAAGAGATAAATAAAATGAAGAGCACGGCCAACGAAGAGGTGAGAAAGGTAAGGATAAGCAAGAGGTACAAAGAAGAGTATGCACAAAGGAAGCAACAGTAACTGTAGAAGTAGAAAATGTAAAAGATGCAAGAAGATTTGATATAACCAAAGCAGTCACGGAGCTGATTGGAGAAGGAAGAATGCTGGCGGTGAGACCCAAACAAACAAAGGGAGTATGAAGTAACAATGGAGACTGAAGCTGACACCGAAATTTTAATAGACAATGGATTGACAATTAAAGGAGTGAAATCTGAAGTACGGAGGTTACAAAACAGAGACTATGTTGTTTCGTTCAAGCATCTGCCTGTTTACCTAGCAAATGAAGAAATGTTAAGCAAGCTAGAGAGATGGGGAGTTTTCCCCATATCTAAAATTAAAAGAAGATTGTATCCTGGCACAAACATAGAAGATGGAACAAGGTTTGTAAAAAACAGATTTCCGGAAGAGATGGTCTCCTTACCATACAGTACCAAAATCGAGACGGCGGAAGCGCCACAGCACTTTAGAGTCATGCACACCAATCAGGTAAAAACCTGTCGACTATGCATGAGCTCAGAAAATGTGATGAAGGAACGCCCAGAATTCAGGTGCTTCAAATGTGACGAAAGGGGACATTTCGCAAGGACCTGTACAGCTGTGTCGGGCCCGGATTGTAAATTGGCCCTAATACCTGCAGGGAGCTTGTCACGCCGAGTTGGCTTTGTCCGCTCGATTGACCAACGCGTACGCCTTGTTTTATCCTTGCAGGCCTAACTTCGCTGGTGAAAGCACTTGTGGGGTTTCTGTAGTGTAGTGGTCATCACGTTCGCCTAACACGCGAAAGGTCCTCGGTTCGAAACCGAGCAGAAACAGTGCTCTTCTTTTGGCGAGAAAATAATAGCATCCACTGCCGCACCAGCAGTGATCGTCGACAGGCACCCAATCAAAAAGGGTTATCAGCTCGATCTGCCTGAAGGTTTCCGTAGTGTAGTGGTTATCACGTTCGCCTCACACGCGAAAGGTCCCCAGTTCGAAACTGGGCGGAAACAACCTCTGGCTTTTATGACAATTGTCAAATCAGGCTTCTGTTGAGTACTGACGTTCACTGAAAACATTCTTTCTGCAGAGCGGTGTGAGGCTAGAAGTTTGAATTCAGCTCAGTGTTTACCGCCCCTCGCGGTGTCGCAAACTTGCGTAGAATCTGATTTCTTTTAGCTTTGTGTTGTGCATGAGCAGGTGGCCAGTGCGTTTGCTGGCCCTTCACGGTGCAGACCGTACAAGACAGCTCTATAAAAAAAGACTATAAATACTTGAAGCAGCACTGGCCTATTGGTTTCCGTAGTGTAGTGTTTATCATGTTTGCATTACACGCTAAAGGTCTCCTGTTCGAAACTGGGCGGAAGCATACAATTAGCGGACACTTTTGTCCAAAGCGACATACAATAGTGGAGGTATTCAACAAGACGAGGCAATGCATACGAAAAAGGGCTATTTATTCCAAGTAATTTGTTTGTGCTCAGAGAATTTAGTGCTGGAGTAGGAGTTTCGTTTTCTTTAGAGAGAGGGATATTCACCGGGGTTCGGGTGTACTCTGAAGAGATGGGTGTTAGCTGTCGTTTGAAGGACACCGGTGTATCCGTAATCCGAGTGGGAATGGGAAGGTGATTCCACCAGCGTAGAACATTGAATAAAAACATTGTGGAAAGTGACTTTCCGTCTCTCTGCGCTGGCACCACAAGACAGTGCTCTCACCCTAACCGGAGGCTCCTGTGGTTATCACGATGGCTTTACAAGCGGAGGGTCTCCTGTTAGCAACTGGGCGGAAACATTCAGATTTGCTTTTACGCACATTCTCAATTGGCTCTCTGCTCACTGGATGATCCACGATACAAGGGCATGGATCTGTCAAATGTCATGACTTGACGTTGTACGAGGATTTGACGAAAAAAATGCCCTGCAAACCTTAAAAAGCAACACCATCCCAGGACAATTCTTTTGATCCCCTTTCAGTGCACTTGCATTAAAGCCCGCGTGATGCGGCACTTTGTCAGTGTTACTGTATCATTCGGACATGGTGGCAGAGAGTTAAAGAATTCAGCCTGAGCGCACTGCCGCAGGCTCGGTTTGTCAGAAGTGGGATTCGAACCCACGCCTCCAGGGGAGACTGCGACCTGAACGCAGCGCCTTAGACCGCTCGGCCATCCTGACATGCAAGCTTGGCAGGAGCTGTCTCCTGGGAGCCACACCGCAGTACCGTGACATGGAATCTGGTGCTTCACAGCTTGCCCAGCTCCGGCTGTCCAGCTCATTGGCGCTGCAGGCAGCTAATCTGTGCTCGCCTCCTGGGGCTGCGCCTAGTTTCAATAGCCAACACTTGACAGCTGTCATTGCTTACGGCCACACCACCCTGAGGGGGCTATAGAGCAAACAGGAAGTGAGTTGGCAGCAGTAAGGAGAGAAAGGCTCTCCCCATTTTGTTTGTCTACCTTTTTGTTTATTGACCTTGAGTGTTTTTGTTTGTTTGTTTTCTTTTTGTCTTTAAAAACCACCTAACAGCAGCATTTTGCTGACTGAAGGGTGGTTATGTAGTGTGTTTTATTTTTAATCATGGACAGATTCCCCGGCAACGACATGGAAATGGAGGGACTTGCAAGAAAGGATAAAGAAAATGGGCTGGATAATAGATGGAGAGGTAAAGAAAATGGACTTGACAACAGACAAAGAGATAAATAAAATGAAGAGCACGGCCAACGAAGAGGTGAGAAAGGTAAGGATAAGCAAGAGGTACAAAGAAGAGTATGCACAAAGGAAGCAACAGTAACTGTAGAAGTAGAAAATGTAAAAGATGCAAGAAGATTTGATATAACCAAAGCAGTCACGGAGCTGATTGGAGAAGGAAGAATGCTGGCGGTGAGACCCAAACAAACAAAGGGAGTATGAAGTAACAATGGAGACTGAAGCTGACACCGAAATTTTAATAGACAATGGATTGACAATTAAAGGAGTGAAATCTGAAGTACGGAGGTTACAAAACAGAGACTATGTTGTTTCGTTCAAGCATCTGCCTGTTTACCTAGCAAATGAAGAAATGTTAAGCAAGCTAGAGAGATGGGGAGTTTTCCCCATATCTAAAATTAAAAGAAGATTGTATCCTGGCACAAACATAGAAGATGGAACAAGGTTTGTAAAAAACAGATTTCCGGAAGAGATGGTCTCCTTACCATACAGTACCAAAATCGAGACGGCGGAAGCGCCACAGCACTTTAGAGTCATGCACACCAATCAGGTAAAAACCTGTCGACTATGCATGAGCTCAGAAAATGTGATGAAGGAACGCCCAGAATTCAGGTGCTTCAAATGTGACGAAAGGGGACATTTCGCAAGGACCTGTACAGCTGTGTCGGGCCCGGATTGTAAATTGGCCCTAATACCTGCAGGGAGCTTGTCACGCCGAGTTGGCTTTGTCCGCTCGATTGACCAACGCGTACGCCTTGTTTTATCCTTGCAGGCCTAACTTCGCTGGTGAAAGCACTTGTGGGGTTTCTGTAGTGTAGTGGTCATCACGTTCGCCTAACACGCGAAAGGTCCTCGGTTCGAAACCGAGCAGAAACAGTGCTCTTCTTTTGGCGAGAAAATAATAGCATCCACTGCCGCACCAGCAGTGATCGTCGACAGGCACCCAATCAAAAAGGGTTATCAGCTCGATCTGCCTGAAGGTTTCCGTAGTGTAGTGGTTATCACGTTCGCCTCACACGCGAAAGGTCCCCAGTTCGAAACTGGGCGGAAACAACCTCTGGCTTTTATGACAATTGTCAAATCAGGCTTCTGTTGAGTACTGACGTTCACTGAAAACATTCTTTCTGCAGAGCGGTGTGAGGCTAGAAGTTTGAATTCAGCTCAGTGTTTACCGCCCCTCGCGGTGTCGCAAACTTGCGTAGAATCTGATTTCTTTTAGCTTTGTGTTGTGCATGAGCAGGTGGCCAGTGCGTTTGCTGGCCCTTCACGGTGCAGACCGTACAAGACAGCTCTATAAAAAAAGACTATAAATACTTGAAGCAGCACTGGCCTATTGGTTTCCGTAGTGTAGTGTTTATCATGTTTGCATTACACGCTAAAGGTCTCCTGTTCGAAACTGGGCGGAAGCATACAATTAGCGGACACTTTTGTCCAAAGCGACATACAATAGTGGAGGTATTCAACAAGACGAGGCAATGCATACGAAAAAGGGCTATTTATTCCAAGTAATTTGTTTGTGCTCAGAGAATTTAGTGCTGGAGTAGGAGTTTCGTTTTCTTTAGAGAGAGGGATATTCACCGGGGTTCGGGTGTACTCTGAAGAGATGGGTGTTAGCTGTCGTTTGAAGGACACCGGTGTATCCGTAATCCGAGTGGGAATGGGAAGGTGATTCCACCAGCGTAGAACATTGAATAAAAACATTGTGGAAAGTGACTTTCCGTCTCTCTGCGCTGGCACCACAAGACAGTGCTCTCACCCTAACCGGAGGCTCCTGTGGTTATCACGATGGCTTTACAAGCGGAGGGTCTCCTGTTAGCAACTGGGCGGAAACATTCAGATTTGCTTTTACGCACATTCTCAATTGGCTCTCTGCTCACTGGATGATCCACGATACAAGGGCATGGATCTGTCAAATGTCATGACTTGACGTTGTACGAGGATTTGACGAAAAAAATGCCCTGCAAACCTTAAAAAGCAACACCATCCCAGGACAATTCTTTTGATCCCCTTTCAGTGCACTTGCATTAAAGCCCGCGTGATGCGGCACTTTGTCAGTGTTACTGTATCATTCGGACATGGTGGCAGAGAGTTAAAGAATTCAGCCTGAGCGCACTGCCGCAGGCTCGGTTTGTCAGAAGTGGGATTCGAACCCACGCCTCCAGGGGAGACTGCGACCTGAACGCAGCGCCTTAGACCGCTCGGCCATCCTGACATGCAAGCTTGGCAGGAGCTGTCTCCTGGGAGCCACACCGCAGTACCGTGACATGGAATCTGGTGCTTCACAGCTTGCCCAGCTCCGGCTGTCCAGCTCATTGGCGCTGCAGGCAGCTAATCTGTGCTCGCCTCCTGGGGCTGCGCCTAGTTTCAATAGCCAACACTTGACAGCTGTCATTGCTTACGGCCACACCACCCTGAGGGGGCTATAGAGCAAACAGGAAGTGAGTTGGCAGCAGTAAGGAGAGAAAGGCTCTCCCCATTTTGTTTGTCTACCTTTTTGTTTATTGACCTTGAGTGTTTTTGTTTGTTTGTTTTCTTTTTGTCTTTAAAAACCACCTAACAGCAGCATTTTGCTGACTGAAGGGTGGTTATGTAGTGTGTTTTATTTTTAATCATGGACAGATTCCCCGGCAACGACATGGAAATGGAGGGACTTGCAAGAAAGGATAAAGAAAATGGGCTGGATAATAGACGGAGAGGTAAAGAAAATGGACTTGACAACAGACAAAGAGATAAATAAAATGAAGAGCACGGCCAACGAAGAGGTGAGAAAGGTAAGGATAAGCAAGAGGTACAAAGAAGAGTATGCACAAAGGAAGCAACAGTAACTGTAGAAGTAGAAAATGTAAAAGATGCAAGAAGATTTGATATAACCAAAGCAGTCACGGAGCTGATTGGAGAAGGAAGAATGCTGGCGGTGAGACCCAAACAAACAAAGGGAGTATGAAGTAACAATGGAGACTGAAGCTGACACCGAAATTTTAATAGACAATGGATTGACAATTAAAGGAGTGAAATCTGAAGTACGGAGGTTACAAAACAGAGACTATGTTGTTTCGTTCAAGCATCTGCCTGTTTACCTAGCAAATGAAGAAATGTTAAGCAAGCTAGAGAGATGGGGAGTTTTCCCCATATCTAAAATTAAAAGAAGATTGTATCCTGGCACAAACATAGAAGATGGAACAAGGTTTGTAAAAAACAGATTTCCGGAAGAGATGGTCTCCTTACCATACAGTACCAAAATCGAGACGGCGGAAGCGCCACAGCACTTTAGAGTCATGCACACCAATCAGGTAAAAACCTGTCGACTATGCATGAGCTCAGAAAATGTGATGAAGGAACGCCCAGAATTCAGGTGCTTCAAATGTGACGAAAGGGGACATTTCGCAAGGACCTGTACAGCTGTGTCGGGCCCGGATTGTAAATTGGCCCTAATACCTGCAGGGAGCTTGTCACGCCGAGTTGGCTTTGTCCGCTCGATTGACCAACGCGTACGCCTTGTTTTATCCTTGCAGGCCTAACTTCGCTGGTGAAAGCACTTGTGGGGTTTCTGTAGTGTAGTGGTCATCACGTTCGCCTAACACGCGAAAGGTCCTCGGTTCGAAACCGAGCAGAAACAGTGCTCTTCTTTTGGCGAGAAAATAATAGCATCCACTGCCGCACCAGCAGTGATCGTCGACAGGCACCCAATCAAAAAGGGTTATCAGCTCGATCTGCCTGAAGGTTTCCGTAGTGTAGTGGTTATCACGTTCGCCTCACACGCGAAAGGTCCCCAGTTCGAAACTGGGCGGAAACAACCTCTGGCTTTTATGACAATTGTCAAATCAGGCTTCTGTTGAGTACTGACGTTCACTGAAAACATTCTTTCTGCAGAGCGGTGTGAGGCTAGAAGTTTGAATTCAGCTCAGTGTTTACCGCCCCTCGCGGTGTCGCAAACTTGCGTAGAATCTGATTTCTTTTAGCTTTGTGTTGTGCATGAGCAGGTGGCCAGTGCGTTTGCTGGCCCTTCACGGTGCAGACCGTACAAGACAGCTCTATAAAAAAAGACTATAAATACTTGAAGCAGCACTGGCCTATTGGTTTCCGTAGTGTAGTGTTTATCATGTTTGCATTACACGCTAAAGGTCTCCTGTTCGAAACTGGGCGGAAGCATACAATTAGCGGACACTTTTGTCCAAAGCGACATACAATAGTGGAGGTATTCAACAAGACGAGGCAATGCATACGAAAAAGGGCTATTTATTCCAAGTAATTTGTTTGTGCTCAGAGAATTTAGTGCTGGAGTAGGAGTTTCGTTTTCTTTAGAGAGAGGGATATTCACCGGGGTTCGGGTGTACTCTGAAGAGATGGGTGTTAGCTGTCGTTTGAAGGACACCGGTGTATCCGTAATCCGAGTGGGAATGGGAAGGTGATTCCACCAGCGTAGAACATTGAATGAAAACATTGTGGAAAGTGACTTTCCGTCTCTCTGCGCTGGCACCACAAGACAGTGCTCTCACCCTAACCGGAGGCTCCTGTGGTTATCACGATGGCTTTACAAGCGGAGGGTCTCCTGTTAGCAACTGGGCGGAAACATTCAGATTTGCTTTTACGCACATTCTCAATTGGCTCTCTGCTCACTGGATGATCCACGATACAAGGGCATGGATCTGTCAAATGTCATGACTTGACGTTGTACGAGGATTTGACGAAAAAAATGCCCTGCAAACCTTAAAAAGCAACACCATCCCAGGACAATTCTTTTGATCCCCTTTCAGTGCACTTGCATTAAAGCCCGCGTGATGCGGCACTTTGTCAGTGTTACTGTATCATTCGGACATGGGGGCAGAGAGTTAAAGAATTCAGCCTGAGCGCACTGCCGCAGGCTCGGTTTGTCAGAAGTGGGATTCGAACCCACGCCTCCAGGGGAGACTGCGACCTGAACGCAGCGCCTTAGACCGCTCGGCCATCCTGACATGCAAGCTTGGCACGGGCTGTCTCCTGGGAGCCACACCGCAGTACCGTGACATGGAATCTGGTGCTTCACAGCTTGCCCAGCTCCGGCTGTCCAGCTCATTGGCGCTGCAGGCAGCTAATCTGTGCTCGCCTCCTGGGGCTGCGCCTAGTTTCAATAGCCAACACTTGACAGCTGTCATTGCTTACGGCCACACCACCCTGAGGGGGCTATAGAGCAAACAGGAAGTGAGTTGGCAGCAGTAAGGAGAGAAAGGCTCTCCCCATTTTGTTTGTCTACCTTTTTGTTTATTGACCTTGAGTGTTTTTGTTTGTTTGTTTTCTTTTTGTCTTTAAAAACCACCTAACAGCAGCATTTTACTGACTGAAGGGTGGGTATGTAGTGTGTTTTATTTTTAATCATGGACAGATTCCCCGGCAACGACATGGAAATGGAGGGACTTGCAAGAAAGGATAAAGAAAATGGGCTGGATAATAGACGGAGAGGGAAAGAAAATGGACTTGACAACAGACAAAGAGATAAATAAAATGAAGAGCCCGGCCAACGAAGAGGTGAGAAAGGTAAGGATAAGCAAGAGGTACAAAGAAGAGTATGCACAAAGGAAGCAACAGTAACTGTAGAAGTAGAAAATGTAAAAGATGCAAGAAGATTTGATATAACCAAAGCAGTCACGGAGCTGATTGGAGAAGGAAGAATGCTGGCGGTGAGACCCAAACAAACAAAGGGAGTATGAAGTAACAATGGAGACTGAAGATGACACCGAAATTTTAATAGACAATGGATTGACAGTTAAAGGAGTGAAATCTTAAGTACGGAGGTTACAAAACAGAGACTATGTTGTTTCGTTCAAGCATCTGCCTGTTTACCTAGCAAATGAAGAAATGTTAAGCAAGCTAGAGAGATGGGGAGTTTTCCCCATATCTAAAATTAAAAGAAGATTGTATCCTGGCACAAACATAGAAGATGGAACAAGGTTTGTAAAAAACAGATTTCCGGAAGAGATGGTCTCCTTACCATACAGTACCAAAATCGAGACGGCGGAAGCGCCACAGCACTTTAGAGTCATGCACACCAATCAGGTAAAAACCTGTCGACTATGCATGAGCTCAGAAAATGTGATGAAGGAACGCCCAGAATTCAGGTGCTTCAAATGTGACGAAAGGGGACATTTCGCAAGGACCTGTACAGCTGTGTCGGGCCCGGATTGTAAATTGGCCCTAATACCTGCAGGGAGCTTGTGACGCCGAGTTGGCTTTGTCCGCTCGATTGACCAACGCGTACGCCTTGTTTTATCCTTGCAGGCCTAACTTCGCTGGTGAAAGCACTTGTGGGGTTTCTGTAGTGTAGTGGTCATCACGTTCGCCTAACACGCGAAAGGTCCTCGGTTCGAAACCGAGCAGAAACAGTGCTCTTCTTTTGGCGAGAAAATAATAGCATCCACTGCCGCACCAGCAGTGATCGTCGACAGGCACCCAATCAAAAAGGGTTATCAGCTCGATCTGCCTGAAGGTTTCCGTAGTGTAGTGGTTATCACGTTCGCCTCACACGCGAAAGGTCCCCAGTTCGAAACTGGGCGGAAACAACCTCTGGCTTTTATGACAATTGTCAAATCAGGCTTCTGTTGAGTACTGACGTTCACTGAAAACATTCTTTCTGCAGAGCAGTGTGAGGCTAGAAGTTTGAATTCAGCTCAGTGTTTACCGCCCCTCGCTGTGTCGCAAACTTGCGTAGAATCTGATTTCTTTTAGCTTTGTGTTGTGCATGAGCAGGTGGCCAGTGCGTTTGCTGGCCCTTCACGGTGCAGACCGTACAAGACAGCTCTATAAAAAAAGACTATAAATACTTGAAGCAGCACTGGCCTATTGGTTTCCGTAGTGTAGTGTTTATCATGTTTGCATTACACGCTAAAGGTCTCCTGTTCGAAACTGGGCGGAAGCATACAATTAGCGGACACTTTTGTCCAAAGCGACATACAATAGTGGAGGTATTCAACAAGACGAGGCAATGCATACGAAAAAGGGCTATTTATTCCAAGTAATTTGTTTGTGCTCAGAGAATTTAGTGCTGGAGTAGGAGTTTCGTTTTCTTTAGAGAGAGGGATATTCACCGGGGTTCGGGTGTACTCTGAAGAGATGGGTGTTAGCTGTCGTTTGAAGGACACCGGTGTATCCGTAATCCGAGTGGGAATGGGAAGGTGATTCCACCAGCGTAGAACATTGAATGAAAACATTGTGGAAAGTGACTTTCCGTCTCTCTGCGCTGGCACCACAAGACAGTGCTCTCACCCTAACCGGAGGCTCCTGTGGTTATCACGATGGCTTTACAAGCGGAGGGTCTCCTGTTAGCAACTGGGCGGAAACATTCAGATTTGCTTTTACGCACATTCTCAATTGGCTCTCTGCTCACTGGATGATCCACGATACAAGGGCATGGATCTGTCAAATGTCATGACTTGACGTTGTACGAGGATTTGACGAAAAAAATGCCCTGCAAACCTTAAAAAGCAACACCATCCCAGGACAATTCTTTTGATCCCCTTTCAGTGCACTTGCATTAAAGCCCGCGTGATGCGGCACTTTGTCAGTGTTACTGTATCATTCGGACATGGTGGCAGAGAGTTAAAGAATTCAGCCTGAGCGCACTGCCGCAGGCTCGGTTTGTCAGAAGTGGGATTCGAACCCACGCCTCCAGGGGAGACTGCGACCTGAACGCAGCGCCTTAGACCGCTCGGCCATCCTGACATGCAAGCTTGGCAGGAGCTGTCTCCTGGGAGCCACACCGCAGTACCGTGACATGGAATCTGGTGCTTCACAGCTTGCCCAGCTCCGGCTGTCCAGCTCATTGGCGCTGCAGGCAGCTAATCTGTGCTCGCCTCCTGGGGCTGCGCCTAGTTTCAATAGCCAACACTTGACAGCTGTCATTGCTTACGGCCACACCACCCTGAGGGGGCTATAGAGCAAACAGGAAATGAGTTGGCAGCAGTAAGGAGAGAAAGGCTCTCCCCATTTTGTTTGTCTACCTTTTTGTTTATTGACCTTGAGTGTTTTTGTTTGTTTGTTTTCTTTTTGTCTTTAAAAAACACCTAACAGCAGCATTTTGCTGACTGAAGGGTGGGTATGTAGTGTGTTTTATTTTTAATCATGGACAGATTCCCCGGCAACGACATGGAAATGGAGGGACTTGCAAGAAAGGATAAAGAAAATGGGCTGGATAATAGACGGAGAGGGAAAGAAAATGGACTTGACAACAGACAAAGAGATAAATAAAATGAAGAGCCCGGCCAACGAAGAGGTGAGAAAGGTAAGGATAAGCAAGAGGTACAAAGAAGAGTATGCACAAAGGAAGCAACAGTAACTGTAAAGGTAGAAAATGTAAAAGATGCAAGAAGATTTGATATAACCAAAGCAGTCACGGAGCTGATTGGAGAAGGAAGAATGCTGGCGGTGAGACCCAAACAAACAAAGGGAGTATGAAGTAACAATGGAGACTGAAGATGACACCGAAATTTTAATAGACAATGGATTGACAATTAAAGGAGTGAAATCTGAAGTACGGAGGTTACAAAACAGAGACTATGTTGTTTTGTTCAAGCATCTGCCTGTTTACCTAGCAAATGAAGAAATTTTAAGCAAGCTAGAGAGATGGGGAGTTTTCCCCATATCTAAAATTAAAAGAAGATTGTATCCTGGCACAAACATAGAAGATGGAACAAGGTTTGTAAAAAACAGATTTCCGGAAGAGATGGTCTCCTTACCATACAGTACCAAAATCGAGACGGCGGAAGCGCCACAGCACTTTAGAGTCATGCAAACCAATCAGGTAAAAACCTGTCGACTATGCATGAGCTCAGAAAATGTGATGAAGGAACGCCCAGAATTCAGGTGCTTCAAATGTGACGAAAGGGGACATTTCGCAAGGACCTGTAAAGCTGTGTCGGGCCCGGATTGTAAATTGGCCCTAATACCTGCAGGGAGCTTGTCACGCTGAGTTGGCTTTGTCCGCTCGATTGACCAACGCGTACGCCTTGTTTTATCCTTGTTTTATGGCTCTCTGCTCACTGGATGACCCATGATACTAGGGCGTGGATCTGTCAAATGTCATGACTTGACGTTGTACGAGGATTTGACGAAAAAATTCCCTGCAAACCTTAAATGACAGACGTCTGCAAAAGATTGCAGTTCTTGAAACAAAGTTACCTCTGATCCGAGCAGAAGCGTTCGCTTACTCAATGGCAGAAAGAATGATGAGCTTTCACACGGTCTAAATTCGTTTTGTCAGTAACAGCGGCCGGCCGGCAAATAAAATTCTGACATTCCACAGGGCACACTCGCTTGGCGGACAAAAGCCACCGGGGGCTCTCTTTGCGTGTTCCTTCACCTGGTCAAACCGCTTTGAGGGGGGACCTTTCGAGTAGTTTTCGGCGTCAGAACAGACTCTTCTAGCGACGGGTGGGCAGGCCTTCCACAGGCGCGCGCGGCTCTACTGAAGCAAAAGAGGCTTGGCAAAGGACGAGGAAGAGAGGGAAGCGCCGCTCCAGCCAGGTCCGACCCTACTGCCTGAACTCTGTCTTGAACCACTGTACTCAGGGGAGAGCGCGAACGCAGTCCCCCACTACCAGAAATTATGACGTCAAGATTCCAACATTTGGGGAATTCGCAGGGGTCAGCGTGGCCGGAGTGCAATGGCCAAGCCTCGCCCTGGGTGAACCACCTTCTTGATCATGGTATCTCCCCTGCCAGGTAGGTATGAGTTGCCGGGTGGCGCAAATGGCAGCCGCCGTTTTCTATCGGCCGTAATCCAGGGCGGTGATGCCCAGCAACCGAGCATGGGGAATGGGCCAGCAACCCCTGTCCCCTGACGGCGCTGTACTTGCAGCAGACGTGCCTGTGCCTGCAAACCACTCGCTAGTAACTGTGGCAACGCATGAAGAGTTTGAGCTTCCTCCAGATGCTTGCTTTGTGTTTTGTCATCAGTTGGGGCTGCCAACACATGGATTCCACTGGACGCACTCGATCTGGTGATAACAGACCCTCTATGGGGGGAGGGGAGGGGATCCTCTTGTTCTTTCTTTTCCTCCATCTGTTTTCTTTCTCTACAGATGTCGTTTTTCTCTGCTTAGTTTCTGATTTGGTCTATTTGGACATGTCGACCTCCTGCTTTGCTGCGGTTCGGACCGCCTTTGCCTAGAGCTCCGTGCTTTGCACTCTTGCCTTGTATATTTTGTGTCCTGTTTTCTTACGTCAGCCTATCAGCACAGTGCTCAAACGACATAGCTTGAAGAACACGACGGGATCTACAAACGTTCCGCAAAAGAACTTCACTGACGAAAGCGGAAGCGCTAACGAAACAACCTCTCGCTGCAAGCACCTTACATTCCTGGGACGGGAAACCACCGACGGCTGGCTGCGAAATTGCCTCTGGTTCAGACTGGTTTAGAACCGTCCCTCTGCCTAAAACGCCACAGACGTCTGCAAAAGATTGCAGTTCTTGAAACAAAGTTACCTCTGATCCGAGCAGAAGCGTTCGCTTACTTAATGGCAGATAAAATGATGACCTTTCACACGGTCTGCATTGGTTCCATCAGTAACAGCGGCAGGCCGGCAAATAAAATCCTGACATTCCACAGGGCACACTCGTTTGGCGGACAAAAGCCACCGGGGGCTCTCTTTGCGTGTTCCTTCACCTGGTCAAACCGCTTTGAGGGGGGACCTTTCGAGTAGTTTTCGGCGTCAGAACAGACTCTTCCAGCGACGGGTGGGCAGGCCTTCCACAGGCGCGCGCAGCTCTACTGGAGCAAAAGAGGCTTGGCAAAGGACGAGGAAGAGAGGGAAGCGCCGCTCCAGCCGGGCCCGACGCTACCGCCTGAACTCTGTCTTGAACCACTGTGCTCAGGGGAGAGCGCGAACGCAGTCCCCCACTACCAGAAATTATGCAGTCGAGATTCCCACATTTGGGGAGTTCGCAGACATCTGCCCAGGGAACGTGCAATGGTAACTGTAGACTGTAGACTCTCGTCCAACGAGAAGCCGCGATTGTCTACAGTTTGCTTAGACCCTGGGCTAATCGGAGGGATGCATTGTCTAAAGTTTAAAATCAGGGCCAATCAGCGCTGAGGATTTTCCAAAGTTTCTCTTGCTCTGAATGCTCAATTTATCGGGTCAGAAAGTTCATCTGCTGTCGAGATTAATTCGTATGTTAAAGTGATTTTGTGTGGAAAGTTATTTTTATACTGTTATATTGATGCACAGTATGTTTTGTTCACGACATGTTTGAAATATCTCACTTTTTGAGCAGTATTCGTGAGGCTGCGCCTTCAGAAAGTACACCTGTTGTTGAGATTTCGTGTGGTAAGTTATTTTTATACTGTTATATTGATGCACAATATGTTCTGGTTACATCACGTTCGAAGTTTTTCACTCTTTGTGCAGCATTTTGTCTTTGTTCGTGAGGCTGCGCTGTCAGCAAGTACACCTGTCATAGTGATTTAGAGTGGTAGGTTATTTTTATCCTGTTCTGATAAACAGTATGTTTTGCTCACATCACATTTAAAATATTTCACTGTGTGTGCAGTATTTTGTCTGTGTGCCTGACGCTGCGCTGTCAGACGTTCATCCATTACAGAGATTTTGTGCAGTAAGTTATTTTTATTGTTACATTAATGCTAAGGTCACATCATGTTTGAAATATCTCATTCTTTGTGCAGTGTTTGGTCTGTGCTGGTGACGCTGTGTCGTCAGAAAGTTCACCTGTCCTAGAGATTTCGTGTTGTAGATTATTTTTATACTGTGATATTACTTATATGTATATATGGCTGCACAAAACCTGAAAAAGTTTAGCTTATGTATTATTTTCAACGCTCGTGTCGGTTTGATAGCTCCATTCACATAGTAAACAGTTGTTTCATTAAAATATAGCAACCATCATGCTAATAAATAAATATCCCTTCATATACAGCAATATATGTGACCATGACAATTATTATCATTAGTTGTTACTATGAGAAGTAAAGAACATTTTAAGATCTTAGCTGGGACAAAACATATGATCCATACCTGTACACAGTAAAATCATCAGAGTAAAATTTACTCAGTTCAGAGAACATTTGGTCCCTCTCTAAATTGAGCAAAATTTACTCAGCAGCAGAGTAAAGTTAATGAGCCGATGATGAGTTTAATTAAGTGATGATTGAGGACTGATGATGAACACCTGCTGTTAATATGCAGAAACAGAAGAGAAGCAGCAGCAGCTACGCTCATTGCTTACCTGATTGACTTTATTTCTGTCAGATGTTCAAAAAATCCATATGAGACTGTGGCGAGGGGGCGTGGCCGAGAGCCGTGGGAACGGAGTAAGGCCACCGCGTAAGTGGATACACCTGCGGTGCGCACCTGCCTCGGATCCCACGGAAGGAGCTCTGGACCATAAAAGGAGGAACTATGGCAGAGGAAGCCGAGAGAGGACCGGGCCCGGACATATTTTACTTTTGCTTTCAGTTTGCCGGCAGTCTTCGTGAGGAGCTGCCGTCCGTCCGTTTTGGTTTAGACACGGAGACTGCCGTCCCTGTTATTAATAAATATTTTAAAACTGCGTTGGTTCTCCGCCTCCTTCTTTCTGGCGGCCAAAGGGCCATGAACTTTATTACAGTGGTGCCGAAGCCCGGGAGAAGGAGGGACGCGTTGTCCAGATGCCCTTGCCGCTGAGAGAGGGGCGAGTGTTTGGGAGTTAACCCGAGTGGGGGAGAAACCTGTTCGTCTGCCCAGAGTGCCGGGGCGGCCTGAGGCTGGCGAGGAAAGGATCTGCCTGCTGCCGTCTCCCAGCATGGGGAGGAGCAGGAGACGCAGGGCTCACCACCGAAGGGGAAAGTGCTGAAGGGAGCCATCCCACAGAACCCGGGGGAGTTGCCGCGATCCACCATGATGCCAGAGCCTGCATCCATCCACGGAAGCAGAGCAGGAGACCAGAGATGCCGCCAGCCAGCCAGGAGAACCGCCGCCGGACGCCAGAAGACAGACGGGTGGATAGATTCCTCCACAGGGCTCCCAGCACGTCATCGCATCTCTCAGCTGGTGGAGGATCGAGTGGCAGCGTGTCTGGAGAACCGAACCCCAATTTTTTTTTTCATTTTCCTCTCTCCCCTTTCCTGGTCTACTCTGTCTTTCCTTTTTTTTTTCATCTCCTGTTCTCTCGGCCCATCTCATATAGGTCTCGCAGGGGCTGTGGCGCCAACCCCCCCATTGTCTCCGTGAGGAGCTGCCGTCCCTGTTATTAATAAATATTTTTAAACTACGTCGGTTCTCCGCCTCCTTCTTCCAGGCGGCCAAAGGGCCGTGAACTTTATTACAGAGACTTATAGTGAAGTCCAGTGTTGTAATGAGAAACTAAATCATTTGGTGATGAAAGGTTAGTAATTTCAGGAAGTGAGTTAATACTAGCAAAAAAAGGATTTTAAATTAATATGTTTTATGTTACGGAAGGAAATAGTACGGAGAGATTTGGTGGAAGAAAGAGAGAGTGCAAAATTAAATCAGAGGAGAAAATTATCCGTTATAGGGAGTTCCTCAGCAGAGAGGTCAATGGGTGAAACACCAGAGCAGCAGATGAGGTTGAGGGTGTGTCCTTTAGAGTGTGTGGGAACATTGACATGCTGTTGAAGTCCAAAGCTCTCAAGACAGGATATAAAATCTCTTGTAAGGGAGTTATTAAAATTATCCACATGAATATTAAAATCTCCTAAAACCATAATATTAGGTGAGAGGGTGGTAATATGTGTTAAAAAGCAGCAAAGTCATTTAGAAATTCATTATTTAGTTTGGGTGGACGATAAATTATGGAAACATTTGTAGGTGTGGATCCAGAAAGTTTTGAAATCATAGATTCGAATGAAGGAATAATGTGAAAATGTTTTTAAAGGAAAATGAGAAAGATTTTCAAGAATGTGTTCTCAAAAATTTCTACATTTGTTTCAGAAACAAAGTGCATAAAAGACCAGTTTCAGAACAATTTTGGAAAAAAATATTTGTGGAAATAGACGAAGAGGGAATCTGGAAGAATTTAAAATGGAAATATTTAGACGCAAAAATTGAAACGTTGGATTATTTCATCAGACATAATGTTATTTTCACTGAAACAAAACTGGCACAAATTGGAAGCAGTGAGAATGCATTATGCAAAATATGTGGACTGGAAAATGAAGGTATTATGCATTTGTTTTTAAAATGTGTTGAATTTAATACATTTATGGCAAAGTTAAAAGAAAGTATTAAACAAATGATGAAAAGTAAAACTGATTGAGGAGGAGACAGAATGGTATAAAATATTTTTATTTGGTTTTAATTAGGGATGCACCGATATGGATTTTTTGGCCGATACCGATAACCGATAATTCTTCAGACTTGGAGGCCGATAGCCGATATGTATAGGCCGATAATAATAAATATTTTAAATTGTTATATTTTTATACAGCAAACTTCATAAAAGATTGAACTGCTCTTATGAACTGAATAGTCTATACTTGAAGCAAAAAAGATATGATTTCGAAATTGCAAGGTGTCAACATCGGATCGATAACGATAATCTTAAAAATAGCATTTATCGGACAATAACGATATGGGCGCCGATATATCGTGCATCCCTAGTTTTAATGGAAGTAAAACAAGAATTGCCAATTTGTTTCTATCAGTTGCAAGAACTGTAATTTGAGAAAGGAGAAACATTGTTAAAAATAAACATGCTAAAATGGAGTTATGGACAATGTGTAAAAGAAACTGGAAAACTATATTAAAACTGTGGAACAATATTTTAGAATGGAAGAAAAAGAGACTGAATTTTACAAAACGTTTATGTTGAATACTCCTTATATTACGTACTCACTAGATGGTTTGAAAATAGATTTGCCAGAATGATTATGCTTGTTGTTTTCCTGTTTTGAAACCAACATAATGTCATAAGGAATGTTTGTAAATGATATTTTTATATGCTTCTGAACTGATGTTTTGAAAAAAAAAAACATATACTTGGATCGATACAGAGAATATTAGCATGGCCCCTGCGAAAGGATGACACGCAAATCCGTGAAGCGCTCCATATTGCTGTTTTAGTGCGTGGGTAAAAGTACAGAAATGAAAAAAGTTAAAAAAAGGCTTTTCACGATTCCAAATGGTGCATGAGGATGGGTTTAGCAAATCGTGGGAGGTGCTACTGGGTCAACTGGAAAGTCTACATGCATGGTGAAAACGAATGTGGGATGCTTTGATCGTTTGTTTTGTTGTGCAACCAATGCACTTCCAAAGCCCTTGCTTTAGTGGGACTTTGCCATAGGCTATCCTGACACTCTAATTTCCCCCTGTCCATAAACTTGGTGACCTACTGCATCAATCAGTGTGCCTAGCACTGACAGGGCCAAAGCTCTGTAGTGCACGGCATACAAGTGGGAACATGGCTCTCTAGGTCCCACCACCTTGGAGGAACATTGCTGGGACTCGAGGCGTACATATGCCCTGAGCCTGAGTGCTTGCTATAGTGGCACATATACTAAAATTGGGTCGATACAGAGAAGATTAGCATGGCCCCTGTGAAAGGATGACACGCAAATCCGTGAAGTGCTCCATATTGCTGTTTTAGTGCGTGGGCAAAAGTACAGAAATGAAAAAAGACAAAAGGCTTTTCACGATTCCAAATGGTGCATGAGGATGGGTTTAGCAAATCGTGGGAGGTGCTGCTGGGTCAACTGGAAAGTCTACATGCATGGTGAAAACGAATGTGGGATGCTTTGATCGTTTGTTTTGTTGTGCAACCAATGCACTTCCAAAGCCTTTGCTTTAGTGGGACTTTGCCATAGGCTAACCTGACACTCTAATTTCCCCAGTCTTTAAACTTGGTGACCTACTGCATCAATCAGTGTGCCTAGCACTGACAGGACCAAAGCTCTGTAGTGCACGGCATACAAGTGGGAACATGGCTCTCCAGGTCCCACCACCTTGGAGGAACATTGCTGGGACTCGAGGCGTACATATGCCCTGAGCCTAACTGCTGATCTGTGCTCCCTACGGTGGCACATATACTAAAATTCTTCTCGATACAGAGAAGATTAGCATGACCCCTGCGAAAGGATGACACGCAAATCCGTGAAGCGCTCCATATTGCTGTTTTAGTGCGTGGGTAAAAGTACAGAAATGCAAAAAGACAAAAGGCTTTTCACGATTCCAAATGGTGCATGAGGATGGGTTTAGCAAATCGTGGGAGGTGCTGCTGGGTCAACTGGAAAGTCTACATGCATGGTGAAAACGAATGTGGGATGCTTCGATCGTTTGTTTTGTTGTGCTAATGCACTTCCAAAGCCCTTGCTTTAGTGGGACTTTGCCATAGGCTATCCTGACACTCTAATTTCCCCCTGTCCATAAACTTGGTGACCTACTGCATCAATCAGTGTGCGTAGCACTGACAGGGCCAAAGCTCTGTAGTGCACGGCATACAAGTGGGAACATGGCTCTTCGGGTCCCACCACCTTGAATGAACATTGCTGGGACTCGAGGCGTACATATGCCCTGAGCCTGACCACTAGGCTGTGCTCGCTACGGTGGCACATATACTAAAATTGGATCGATACAGAGAAGATTAGCATGGCCCCTGCGAAAGGATGACACGCAAATCCATGAAGCGCTCCATATTGCTGTTTTAGTGCGTGGGCAAAAGTACAGAAATGAAAAAAGACAAAAGGCTTTTCACGATTCCAAATGGTGCATGAGGATGGGTTTAGCAAATCGTGGGAGGTGCTGCTGGGTCAACTGGAAAGTCTACATGCATGGTGAAAACGAATGTGGGATGCTTTGATCGTTTGTTTTGTTGTGCAACCAATGCACTTCCAAAGCCCTTGCTTTACTAGGACTTTGCCATAGGCTATCCTGACACTCTAATTTCCCCCTGTCCATAAACTTGGTGACCTACTGCATCAATCAGTGTGCTTGCACTGACAGGGCCAAAGCTCTGTAGTGCACGGCATACAAGTGGGAACATGGCTCTCCAGGTCCCACCACCTTGGAGGAACATTGCTGGGACTCGAGGCGTACATATGCCCTGAGCCTGAGTGCTTGCTATAGTGGCACATATACTAAAATTGGGTCGATACAGAGAAGATTAGCATGGCCCCTGTGAAAGGATGACACGCAAATCCGTGAAGTGCTCCATATTGCTGTTTTAGTGCGTGGGTATAAGTACAGAAATGAAAAAAGACAAAAGGCTTTTCACGATTCCAAATGGTGCATGAGGATGGGTTTAGCAAATCGTGGGAGGTGCTGCTGGGTCAACTGGAAAGTCTACATGCATGGTGAAAACGAATGTGGGATGCTTTGATCGTTTGTTTTGTTGTGCAACCAATGCACTTCCAAAGCCTTTGCTTTAGTGGGACTTTGCCATAGGCTAACCTGACACTCTAATTTCCCCAGTCTTTAAACTTGGTGACCTACTGCATCAATCAGTGTGCCTAGCACTGACAGGACCAAAGCTCTGTAGTGCACGGCATACAAGTGGGAACATGGCTCTCCAGGTCCCACCACCTTGGAGGAACATTGCTGGGACTCGAGGCGTACATATGCCCTGAGCCTAACTGCTGATCTGTGCTCCCTACGGTGGCACATATACTAAAATTCTTCTCGATACAGAGAAGATTAGCATGACCCCTGCGAAAGGATGACACGCATATCCGTGAAGCGCTCCATATTGCTGTTTTAGTGCGTGGGTAAAAGTACAGAAATGCAAAAAGACAAAAGGCTTTTCACGATTCCAAATGGTGCATGAGGATGGGTTTAGCAAATCGTGGGAGGTGCTGCTGGGTCAACTGGAAAGTCTACATGCATGGTGAAAACGAATGTGGGATGCTTCGATCGTTTGTTTTGTTGTGCTAATGCACTTCCAAAGCCCTTGCTTTAGTGGGACTTTGCCATAGGCTATCCTGACACTCTAATTTCCCCCTGTCCATAAACTTGGTGACCTACTGCATCAATCAGTGTGCGTAGCACTGACAGGGCCAAAGCTCTGTAGTGCACGGCATACAAGTGGGAACATGGCTCTTCGGGTCCCACCACCTTGAATGAACATTGCTGGGACTCGAGGCGTACATATGCCCTGAGCCTGACCACTAGGCTGTGCTCGCTACGGTGGCACATATACTAAAATTGGATCGATACAGAGAAGATTAGCATGGCCCCTGCGAAAGGATGACACGCAAATCCATGAAGCGCTCCATATTGCTGTTTTAGTGCGTGGGCAAAAGTACAGAAATGAAAAAAGACAAAAGGCTTTTCACGATTCCAAATGGTGCATGAGGATGGGTTTAGCAAATCGTGGGAGGTGCTGCTGGGTCAACTGGAAAGTCTACATGCATGGTGAAAACGAATGTGGGATGCTTTGATCGTTTGTTTTGTTGTGCAACCAATGCACTTCCAAAGCCCTTGCTTTACTGGGACTTTGCCATAGGCTATCCTGACACTCTAATTTCCCCCTGTCCATAAACTTGGTGACCTACTGCATCAATCAGTGTGCTTGCACTGACAGGGCCAAAGCTCTGTAGTGCACGGCATACAAGTGGGAACATGGCTCTCCAGGTCCCACCACCTTGGAGGAACATTGCTGGGACTCGAGGCGTACATATGCCCTGAGCCTTTCCACTCGTCCGTGCTCGCTACGGTGGCACATATACTAAAATTGGATCAATACAGAGAAGATTAGCATGGCCCCTGCGAAAGGATGACACGCAAATACGTGAAGCGCTCCATATTGCTGTTTTAGTGCGAGGGTAAAAGTACAGAAATGAAAAAAGACAAAAGGCTTTTCACGATTCCAAATGGTGCATGAGGATGGGTTTATCAAATCGTGGGAGGTGCTGCTGGGTCAACTGGAAAGTCTACATGCATAGTGAAAACGAATGTGGGATGCTTTGATCGTTTGTTTTGTTGTGCAACCAATGCACTTCCAAAGCCTTTGCTTTAGTGGGACTTTGCCATAGGCTAACCTGACACTCTAATTTCCCCAGTCTTTAAACTTGGTGACCTACTGCATCAATCAGTGTGCCTAGCACTGACAGGACCAAAGCTCTGTAGTGCACGGCATACAAGTGGGAACATGGCTCTCCAGGTCCCACCACCTTGGAGGAACATTGCTGGGACTCGAGGCGTACATATGCCCTGAGCCTGACCACTGGTCTGTGCTCGCTACGGTGGCACATATACTAAAATTGGATCGATACAGAGAAGATTAGCATGGCCCCTGCGAAAGGATGACACGCAAATCCGTGAAGCGCTCCATATTGCTGTTTTAGTGCGTGGGTAAAAGTACAGAAATGCAAAAAGACAAAAGGCTTTTCACGATTCCAAATGGTGCATGAGGATGGGTTTAGCAAATCGTGGGAGGTGCTGCTGGGTCAACTGGAAAGTCTACATGCATGGTGAAAACGAATGTGGGATGCTTTGATCGTTTGTTTTATTGTGCTAATGCACTTCCAAAGCCCTTGCTTTAGTGGGACTTTGCCATAGGCTATCCTGACACTCTAATTTCCCCCTGTCCATAAACTTGGTGACCTACTGCATCAATCAGTGTGCCTAGCACTGACAGGGCCAAAGCTCTGTAGTGCACGGCATACAAGTGGGAACATGGCTCTTCAGGTCCCACCACCTTGAAGGAACATTGCTGGGACTCGAGGCGTACATATGCCCTGAGCCTGACCGCTGGTCTGTGCTTGCTACGGTGGCACATATACTAAAATTGGATCGATACAGAGAAAATTAGCATGGCCCCTGCGAAAGGATGACACGCAAATCCGTGAAGCGCTCCATATTGCTTTTTTAGTGCGTGGGTAAAAGTACAGAAATGAAAAAAGACAAAAGGCTTTTCACGTTTCCAAATGGTGCATGACGATGGGTTTAGCAAATCGTGGGAGGTGCTGCTGGGTCAACTGGAAAGTCTACATGCATGGTGACAACGAATGTGGGATGCTTTGATCATTTGTTTTGTTGTGCTAATGCACTTCCAAAGCCCTTGCTTTAGTGGGATTGCCATAGGCTATCCTGACACTCTAATTTCCCCCTGTCCATAAACTTGGTGACCTACTGCATCAATCAGTGTGCCTAGCACTGACAGGGCCAAAGCTCTGTAGTGCACGGCATACAAGTGGGAACATGGCTCTCCGGTTCCCACCACCCTGGAGGAACATTGCTGGGACTCGAGGCGTACATATGCCCTGAGCCTGACCACTGGTCTGTGCTCGCTACGGTGGTACATATACTAAAATTGGATCGATACAGAGAAGATTAGCATGGCCCCTGCGAAAGGATGACACGCAAATCCGTGAAGCGCTCCATATTGCTGTTTTAGTGCGTGGGTAAAAGTACAGAAATGCAAAAAGACAAAAGGCTTTTCACGATTCCAAATGGTGCATGAGGATGGGTTTAGTAAATCGTGGGAGGTGCTGCTGGGTCAACTGGAAAGTCTACATGCATGGTAAAAACGAATGTGGGATGCTTTGATCGTTTGTTTTGTTGTGCTAATGCACTTCCAAAGCCCTTGCTTTAGTGGGACTTTGCCATAGGCTATCCTGACACTCTAATTTCCCCCCGTCCATAAACTTGGTGACCTACTGCATCAATCAGTGTGCCTAGCACTGACAGGGCCAAAGCTCTGTAGTGCACGGCATACAAGTGGGAACATGGCTCTCCGGTTCCCACCACCCTGGAGGAACATTGCTGGGACTCGAGGCGTACATATGCCCTGAGCCTGACCACTGGTCTGTGCTCGCTACGGTGGCACATATACTAAAATTGGATCTATACAGAGAAGATTAGCATGTCCCCTGCGAAAGGATGACACGCAAATCCGTGAAGCGCTTCATATTGCTGTTTTAGTGCGTGGGTAAAAGTACAGAAATGCAAACAGACAAAAGGCTTTTCACGATTCCAAATGGTGCATGAGGATGGGTTTAGCAAATCGTGGGAGGTGCTGCTGGGTCAACTGGAAAGTCTACATGCATGGTGAAAACGAATGTGGGATGCTTTGATCGTTTGTTTTGTTGTGCTAATGCACTTCCAAAGCCCTTGCTTTAGTGGGATTTTGCCATAGGCTATCCTGACACTCTAATTTCCCCCTGTCCATAAACTTGGTGACCTACTGCATCAATCAGTGTGCGTAGCACTGACAGGACCAAAGCTCTGTAGTGCACGGCATACAAGTGGGAACATGGCTCTTCGGGTCCCACCACCTTGAATGAACATTGCTGGGACTCGAGGCGTACATATGCCCTGAGCCTGACCACTAGGCTGTGCTCGCTACGGTGGCACATATACTAAAATTGGATCGATACAGAGAAGATTAGCATGGCCCCTGCGAAAGGATGACACGCAAATCCATGAAGCGCTCCATATTGCTGTTTTAGTGCGTGGGCAAAAGTACAGAAATGAAAAAAGACAAAAGGCTTTTCACGATTCCAAATGGTGCATGAGGATGGGTTTAGCAAATCGTGGGAGGTGCTGCTGGGTCAACTGGAAAGTCTACATGCATGGTGAAAACGAATGTGGGATGCTTTGATCGTTTGTTTTGTTGTGCAACCAATGCACTTCCAAAGCCCTTGCTTTACTGGGACTTTGCCATAGGCTATCCTGACACTCTAATTTCCCCCTGTCCATAAACTTGGTGACCTACTGCATCAATCAGTGTGCTTGCACTGACAGGGCCAAAGCTCTGTAGTGCACGGCATACAAGTGGGAACATGGCTCTCCAGGTCCCACCACCTTGGAGGAACATTGCTGGGACTCGAGGCATACATATGCCCTGAGCCTTTCCACTCGTCCGTGCTCGCTACGGTGGCACATATACTAAAATTGGATCAATACAGAGAAGATTAGCATGGCCCCTGCGAAAGGATGACACGCAAATACGTGAAGCGCTCCATATTGCTGTTTTAGTGCGAGGGTAAAAGTACAGAAATGAAAAAAGACAAAAGGCTTTTCACGATTCCAAATGGTGCATGAGGATGGGTTTAGCAAATCGTGGGAGGTGCTGCTGGGTCAACTGGAAAGTCTACATGCATGGTGAAAACGAATGTGGGATGCTTTGATCGTTTGTTTTGTTGTGCAACCAATGCACTTCCAAAGCCTTTGCTTTAGTGGGACTTTGCCATAGGCTAACCTGACACTCTAATTTCCCCAGTCTTTAAACTTGGTGACCAACTGCATCAATCAGTGTGCCTAGCACTGACAGGACCAAAGCTCTGTAGTGCACGGCATACAAGTGGGAACATGGCTCTCCAGGTCCCACCACCTTGGAGGAACATTGCTGGGACTCGAGGCGTACATATGCCCTGAGCCTGACTGCTGATCTGTGCTCGCTAAGGTGGCACATATACTAAAATTGGATCGATACAGAGAAGATTAGCATGGCCCCTGCGAAAGGATGACACGCAAATCCGTGAAGCGCTCCATATTGCTTTTTTAGTGCGTGGGTAAAAGTACAGAAATGAAAAAAGACAAAAGGCTTTTCACGTTTCCAAATGGTGCATGAGGATGGGTTTAGCAAATCGTAGGAGGTGCTGCTGGGTCAACTGGAAAGTCTACATGCATGGTGAAAACGAATGTGGGATGCTTTGATCGTTTGTTTTATTGTGCTAATGCACTTCCAAAGCCCTTGCTTTAGTGGGACTTTGCCATAGGCTATCCTGACACTCTAATTTCCCCCTGTCCATAAACTTGGTGACCTACTGCATCAATCAGTGTGCCTAGCACTGACAGGGCCAAAGCTCTGTAGTGCACGGCATACAAGTGGGAACATGGCTCTTCGGGTCCCACCACCTTGAAGGAACATTGCTGGGACTCGAGGCGTACATATGCCCTGAGCCTGACCGCTGGTCTGTGCTTGCTACGGTGGCACATATACTAAAATTGGATCGATACAGAGAAGATTAGCATGGCCCCTGCGAAAAGGAACCTGATGGATCTTCTCTGTCCCCACCCTGCGGCCCCCAGCGATCCTCTCAACGTCACATGGCCTTGGACTGCAGGGTAGTGACCCCTGAACCCCATTGGGGTCACCTGTGGCCTTGAAGGGTGCTCATGCTTGCTGAAATTAAAGAAATGCCCAATATGGTAAAAAATCAAAGGCGGGCCCAGGGGCGGGCTGGCAGGCTACCTGAAACTGGCATAACAAATAGCCATGTGCTTTCTGGGGTATGACAGGTGCATATTAAGTAGCCATGTGGACAGCTGTCATTGTATATCAGGCAATCAAGAATGTGTATTACAATGTAACTAAATAATTTGAAAAAGAAAATTCATTTTAAAGGAGTTACATTTAATAATAAAAAAGTATATTTTGTAATAAATGTATTAAAATATCTTTAAATATTGTATGTTTATTTACAACATAGCTAGCTAAAATGTTTTTATAATGACTTATATTTTATATTTTTTAAGTAATAAAATATTTTAATAGTTCAATAATAAAACATACTGAAATATTGACTTTTAAATTGAATATTGTATAGGGTAACTGATGTTAAATTAAAACATTCAGTTTAAGGTTACCTAACGTTTAGGTAACTTATTTATTAATATTGAATAGCATGTAATAAAATATTTAAACAAAATGATCATAGTACCTAAAAATATTAGATTATAGGATATAAAAATATATATCTATAATATATATAATAATTAAAATATATTATAATTAAAAGAGTCTAAAATATAAATATTAGGCATTAATATTTAAATAGGTTTACTATTACTTTTAAGTTTAATAAATTAAGAATATAATTAAATATATTTTAAAGTTGTATTTTATTTACTTTAATTTTTACAGTTACATTAACATATACACATATTTTTTAGGTGTTACTGCATTTATATTGAACATTTACTTAAGTTTAATTTACAATATAATTTTATACCACAATTGTTTTTTACTGTTAGGTAAACTCTATTGTTTATAACTTGTTTATCAATAAAATACAGGACCCTTAAATTACACAATGATAATGTTAAAGCCATCACATGAATATGTGTACGCAGTGTATTTTTGGAAGTTTTATTTTATTAAACAAGTTCTTTAACTCTTGTTTGCAATAAACGAACAGAAAAAAATTATGTAAAGTGTAATATAAATTAAGTTATTTGAGTCACAACAGATAACCCACTCTTGGGATACTGTAGCTACTGAACAAATATATTATAAAAAAGAAAAGAAAAAAAGCTGAAACATACACAGAGATTAGCAAAAATTAGAAAAGTTTATTTACACAAAATATATAACTATTTATACTTTTAACATATTAGGGCTGTACAATATAGTGAAATATTAATTTTGTTATCACAACAGTATATGGGATATAAAAATCACAAACGTATGATAAATTATTATTTTATAAACTACCTTCCCAGTAGTTGCTGCTCAGCTATTTGCTTGAGCAGCTCAAAGCTTAACCCAGAGCTAAAAATCAACACTAACTGCAAAAGTTAAGAAAAAAGAAAATGACAACAGCCAATCACCTTGACAGTGTTTTTAGACTTAAAATTTTTAGAATTAGGAGTTAAATTGCATCTAAAAATGATCTTTTAACCATTTAATATTAAGTAAATGATTTATTAACACACACACAAAAAGCTGCATTTTTCTAGGGAAATGTTATTTTAGAAGTAATCAAATTTTTCTAAGGTATCATAAAGCCCTAAAACATATACAAGTATGAATATATATATATATTTATTTATTTTTTATTTTTATCTATTTTTTTAAACAAAATAAACATTTAGAACAAATGTACAAAATTGGTCATTTTTAAGAGTCTATTTTGTCTCTCCTTTTTAACTTCCTCCATCCACTGCGCCACAGTTTTCCCAGAAGCCTTTGCACAAAAGTGGACGCCTCTGAACTGGCTATGGCCAAATTCTTTAGTTTTTGGCTGGCCACACTTTTGGCATAGGAACTGCTGAGGTGCTTGTCTTTTTCGGGGAGTCAAACCTTGAGCTGCTGCTGCAGCGGCTGCCTCCGCCAACTTCTTCCGCCGCCATGCTGTGGTCTTTGGCACCCTCTTTTCATCTGGCGCAGCAACTGGTGCGAGTACTCCAACAACAGTAACAGGCGCAGCACCAGCAGGAACAGAAAGAGGCACAGCACCAGCAGGAACAGGTGCAGCACCAGCAGGAACAGGAACAGGTGCAGCACCAGCAGGAAAAGCAACAGTCTTAGCAAAGCCTGCAGAAGATGATTCAAGTGCTGCGGTATATGCAAGTGCTGCAAAAGGTGCTGATGTGGAGGCAGGTGTGAGGTAAGTGGCTGTGCCAGGAGAGACATGAGGACCAGGTTGGACAGATGCTGCCGCTGTGCCCACAGGAGGCGGTCGGCCTCGAGAACGCGGTGCTGCCTGTCCAGACGCATCCTGCGGTATTGCAGACTCGAAACACGAGTGTCCGTGCTGGACTGCTTCCGGCAGTTTTTGTAGCACCGGTGGGAGCGGTACAGGGGCCACCAGAGGAGCAGAGAACGCCTCGATGTCCTGCTGCAAAACCTCCCTCTCTTGCTCCTTTGTTCGTGCGTTTAACCTATGAACAGAAAAGACAATAGTTAGTATAGGTGTTAAATTATTTTGAATATGAAAGGAGACACAAACAAGAACAATAAATACTGAACCTACCACTGTGAGATGGTAAGCTGGTTCAGCTCAAACAGTTTTAATTTAGTTTGAGCCATGATTCCGGGGCTGCCCAAGACTACATCACGGATCTTCCTGTAGTCCCTTAGAATGGCAGCCCATCGGTTCACACGAACTCCGGAGATGGTTTGCCCGGCAGGGTGGATTCTGCAGAGAGCCAGGCAGATAGCTTCCACTAGACGGCTTGCACTGGGCCACTGTGCAGGTCCACCTTCACCAAGGAAGCATCTGTGAAATGAAAAGGGACATACCATAAGACACATATCAGTCAACCACATCAATAACGCTGGTTCCAAGACTTGCTATGAATAGAAAAATAAAAAAAACAGAATACAAAAAAAGCTACCTCTTTAGACTATCTGTGCCGGGGGTTACGTTGGTCTTCGAATGGCTGACCTTAAAGCGACCCTTCAGCAGTTTGTCACGGTGGCGGGGAGGATAGATGAGAGGTCCCTTGTCATGATCTGCTAGGTGGTTCCACAGCATGACAATCTTATCTACCATACTCTGCGTGACAAACACCTGATGCCGCAGGTCAACCAGACAGTCAGCCAGTCTAATGACATGGTCATATCCAGGTTGGCCATCTGGTCCCACACTCTCCATCTGTACATGAAAACAAACAAACAAATTAATAAAAAATAAATAAATAAATGTACCAATATGAAATGACTTTTTGTTAAATTTTACTCAAAGTTAGTCATTCCTTTGTGGTAAAATTAAATATCAGAATCATCACGTATCATGACATCACAGTGTACACAGTGTGTTTGAGTGTTCATTGACCTGGCTCTGACTGGACGACGCAGGAGAGGAAGACACAGCTGCTGGGTCTGTCTGGGATGAGGGCTGAGAGGGGTTTTGGAGGTTGCCCTCAAGCTCCATAAATTCAGTGGGCTCGTCGAGGTATGCATCCTCAAACCCCTCATCGCCCTCCAGATCAGCCTGTAGGTCTTCATCCTGAAGGTCATCGGGAACATCAGGATCTTTAGCCAGGTCTTCCTCTAGAGCTCTATTGGTCTGAGAATACAAGTATTCCACACCAATAAGCTCTCCTGTAGAAATACAGAGTTTATTGCATAAATGCTTTAAATAAAGAAATGGCTGGAAAACAGCTAAAATAAAATGTCTGCATTAATGCAATACCTGTATATTCACCGGGGCTGGTGTAATCCTGCACCAGTTTCTGTCCCAGGAGCTGCTGGCTCAGTATATTGCAGTACTGCAGCAGCTGGCCACCGTAGCAGATGTTCTCTCTGCGGGCACCCTCTACTGCAGCGACCCCACGTGCCTCATTCCACTGCACCAGGCCTTCCAGCAGGTACATTTGAAAATGCAAAGCATTTGCACTTGTACCTAAAAACAAATTTAGAAATGATTGTAAAATCATAGTACAAACACACAAATAAACAACAAGTGGCATTCTTTGGGTAATGTTAACCTGGGACGAAGCGATTTAGGTGCAGGTGGAATGACTCCAGAGATGTGGAGCCACGTGCACAGCGATACACTGGCAGAATGACCCCCTCCTTGGTCACCTGCCCTGTTTTCCTGTACAGCTGTACACCTGGCGGGTCCTGGATGCAATGAACGTGGCGCTGCTGGGTCTGCCAGATCTCTTGCATCCTCTCCTGGTCCAGAAGTCTAATCCCCATGGTGTCAGTGGCCCCCATGAAGTCTTGTAGCAGCTTCTCAAGAAGCTGCATGGTCTCCTGGGCCCCTCGAGTGCGGCGGCGGCAATGCTTTGCCAGTTCTTTGGCAGTGGGCTGGCAGCCTGTCAACCGCTTGGCCTCCATTAGCCTCTCCACATCTGAAGCATCCCATTCAAAGATGCAAGCAGTGAGGCGCTTCATGAAGGGTGCATAAAGCGGGTGGCTGTCTGTGGTCACTCCAACGGTAAACCGCCGCATGAAGTGCCACACATCCAGCCTGACAATGAGCTGGTCCCACTCGCTAAACATTGCAGCCGCCTTTCCTTTCCCAGTGGCAGAGCAACAGTCCCGGTCCACATAGAGAAGTTGGGGAGGAACTTCTCCAGCTCTCCGGTAGCGCTCCACGAGTCCAGAGCACATGGGAAGCAGGCCATCACCCTCTGCCTCAGTGAGGACACACATGAGAACCTGGCCAAACTCGTTGCCCACATCTGTGACCCATGCTGCAGTGCCAGCAGCCTCACCAGCCAGTTTCTTAGTGACCTAATACAGGATGAAATATAGTAATATTATAGAAGACCTGTTGTTTTACGGTTGGAAAATAACATATTGTGACAAATAAATTAAATAACAAAACAGTAATGTGGCAATGATGTTATCAGTGTGTGTATTTTTACCTTTTTAGTGGAATCCATCTTTAGGATGGTTCCATAGATGGAGGTCACTCTAGCCTTTAGTTCAGGCAGCCGTGTCAGTACATCTTTAGCATACACTGACAGCAGCCATGCCGGACAAGGCACAGGCACCATCTGAGGTAGCCGGGCAGCGAGACTGCTGGGATCTGTGGTGCAGTCTGGGAACTTCCCAACCACAGAGAGATAATGGGTTGTCTGGGCAATCCATTGCTCTCTGTGCCTGACACACAGGCTTCGGTAGGCAGACGTTGCACTGTTCCCAAGTGAGCGTCCCCGCATCCACCTCACAATCTCCTTATCACAGGACAGCCTATATAATAAAAAATACACACAAAAAGGCAGCTAAATATCAGACTAATCAGAACAGACATTTTTCCATGTTAAAACTAGTGCTTTCAAACAAATAATCCTGTTTAGTTAGTATTTATTTAATATATTATATGCATTTCATGTATTGTACGTGTGTGTGTGTGTGTAAGTGAAATATATATATATATATATATATAAAATCATAATAAATGTGCCAACCTGTAGGTCAAGACTGCAGGAAACATTTCCCTGTGGACAGGATCAAGCTGGCTAAGAATATCTTGAGACCAGGCTGCTAGCTTTTTTTTACAGGACCTGCATTCAAGATATTCTGTAGCCATGTAGTACCAGCCACTGACGTCCAAGACTTTCCTGACCGTCCTGTACAGTCCACACGCCGTCATCGGGAAACCAAGACGCCGACAGTTAGGCTGTGAACACAGCAGCCGGTATGCCCACAAGCGATAAGGGACCCACAGGAACAGCCTTGCATGATAAAAGGCATCTGGTGATGAAGGAGGTTGAGAATACAAAGGACGGGGCCCAGGAGTATGCCACCAGAGACGCAAGTTTTTAGTCAGCGCCAGTCTGCCAGACTTGTCTCTGGTGAAAAGAGCCTTGCTGACCCACAAATGCTGCTCCTTGGGAAGTGTCTGTTTCCAGCCTTCTGGCAGCAGCAGCTGTAAGGGAAAGGAAAAACAGAAATCGTGTACATGTCTACTCTTTTGGTGTCTGATTTTTGACTAGTCATTTTACTTACTTCCTCTGTGGGCATAGGCTGCTTTTCTGGCGCAGCAGCTTTCGACGCAGAGGGCACAGGTTCAGGCCGGACGGGTGGTTCAGGAGCCAAGTCAGCTACAGTGCATGGCACAAAAAAAAAGGAAATGAGATACATAGAATTGGCACAATCTCTCATAGTAATACTTCTCACAGAATAAAAAATAATAATAATTTACTACTGCTAGATATTAGTACTACAATTAAGCATTAGTAACATGTTAACATTAGTTGTTGCAATGTATGTGATGATTAAAATTATTGTAATGAGATGAAGACGAGCATAAATATGTGATGATAAAAAGTTAGCGGTTTAATGTTGAGCGGGATGAAAAATGGCGGCGGTCGGTGGTGAAAAAAAGCAATTTGTGAGGAAAAAAGCCTAAGACAGAAAAAAGCTGTCATTATATTTGGTAAAAAGCAGAAAAAGATAAAGGTTAGAAAAAGCCAGGTTAGCTACCGATGATCAGAAGGTGTAGTACACCTCCTACCTTACTGCTTCCAAAACCATCCAGCTGAAAGCTGCTAATACATAATAACAAACCAGGTTATATAACGTACAATAGCCCAGTAGGGCATATAAATGTAAAATAACACAGTATTCTTAAATTAAAGGGCAAATTTAAACCCACGTAATTCCCACCTGAAACATCCATGTGTGACACTACGGCAAGCAGAGCTTCATCAGATGGTTCTTCCTCAGGAGCTGAGCTGGAGGCAGCCACTGTTAACATAAGGATAAACAGCATTAAGTCATCTTTATTTCAATTGTGCTTAACACAATAAAAATAGTTTTCAAAGCACTTTACAGTATGCAAACATTCTGGAAAAATGACAAAATCACTTTTAAGCAAGGTCAAGTCATTACTGTTCAGTGCTGTTTCAAAAGCTGCGTTAAGTTTATACAGCAATTATAATAAAAACAAAATGAAGTCACGTAAAATTCATGCCTGGAGGTGCTGATCCTGGCAGCATCTCAGCATCTCTTCTCCTTATATATTTCTGGAAAAGTTCCATCTTTGTGCCAGGTCTGGAACTCTGCCTTTTTACCCACTTGACAAATCTGAAAATGGAGAGAACACCTTTGAAAAACACTACACTTGGAGAGACAAACAATATACTGTATGTTACTGTCTGCATACTCTGTAACAGATGTCAACCCATACCCTTTTCTGTCACGGTCCGTTGCCTCATAAAGGTCCTTGAAGGACATGGCAGCAAAGTTGCCAAAACCAACAAGAACCTGGTCTTCCTGGGCTGGTGTGCCATGGCCCTCTCTGACACGGCGCTCGCTGATGGCAGCCATCATGACAGGAAACAAGCCAGCATACCGCAGCAATGCGTCTTTGTTTCCCATGATGAATGACTGGGTGGTGTCACCAGCCTCACGCTCCCGCTGATGCACGGCCAGCACCATGGCTGCATAACCAACATCGTTGGAAAGCAACCATTTAAAGGTTTTACCCCGGTACTGGCCGAACTGCAGGGCGCTTTCGCTGAGCACGAGCTGGTGACAAGACGAGTCACCACCCGCTGCTGCCACGCGAGCGATAGCCTCCTCCTTGACCCTTGCCGCAGGCCATGAACGGCCCGGAGTGGGATTTTTTCTGTAGGCAGCAGCAAGAGCTACTGCCTCAGGTGATGGTTTAAGGGTCAGCTCACCGGTGGCCTCCCTGCGAAACTGGGCACTGTAGTCCATCTACAACAGACACACACACACAAAAAATTTATAAAAAAAATAAAGAAAATCACAGTGTGGTTAAAACTCAAGTTCAAAACAAGTTAATTAACATTTAACAACAAAATGAACAAATACATTCTACTCAAAGTGCAGTTTTACATGACACCAGTAATTTATAGTATATATATATATATATATATATATATATATATATATATATATATATATATATATATATATATGTTTATATAATACATATACATATATATATATATATATATATACATATACACAGATATATATATATCTTAACACAAAACCTACCATCCCCCCACACAACACACCCCCAGCCACAAGCTGGGGATCAAAAAGATATTATTGTACAATAACAATAAAATGCATTTACAAAAACAGCTACTTCGTAGTAACGTAACTTTTTTAAAATATAAAACCAGGCACTTAACGACGATTTCTACAATAAACATGCAACTTGTAGTAATTGTATTAAAAAAAAAAACAGGTAAAACACTGTAAACCCACAAGTACCGTCGAGTTTACTACAGTAATAACTTATTTTAAAATTATATTGTTTTATTAGACTGGTTTGTTATTTTGATGTTACGACGTCGACGACCAAGTCACTTTACAGTGCAAATACAATGCAGAATCACACGAAAGGCATGCTCGCTTACCTTTTGAAAGAAGAAAAATAAAGACAGAATGTCCTGAAATTGTGTTTTTTAATCGTGATGAGGTGCGTAACAATGCCAATGTTAATGATGCAAACAACGCCAAGGATCCGTGTGTACTGTGTACCGCTATGCTTTCTCCCCCACTTTATAAATAGCGCTGCCAGGAGGTCCCGCCCAGCAGCCAATCGGAGCGCACGCTCAGTGGAACTTTCTCAAAGGGCCAACGGCACGCTACAAGACATGACCAAATTCGGAAGCACGCTTAGTGGAACTTTGCGTCGACCAATCCCGAGCCAGACGTCGGGCCAATCAGGAAGAAGGGAAAGTGGAACTGTGGAACGGGAAGGGAACCGAAGATTCTCCTGCAAGAGGCGCAAGGATGACACGCAAATCCGTGAAGCGCTCCATATTGCTGTTTTAGTGCGTGGGTAAAAGTACAGAAATGCAAAAAGACAAAAGGCTTTTCACGATTCCAAATGGTGCATGAGGATGGAATTAGTAAATCGTGGGAGGTGCTGCTGGGTCAACTGGAAAGTCTACATGCATGGTAAAAACGAATGTGGGATGCTTTGATCGTTTGTTTTGTTGTGCTAATGCACTTCCAAAGCCCTTGCTTTAGTGGGACTTTGCCATAGGCTATCCTGACACTCTAATTTCCCCCCGTCCATAAACTTGGTGACCTACTGCATCAATCAGTGTGCCTAGCACTGACAGGGCCAAAGCTCTGTAGTGCACGGCATACAAGTGGGAACATGGCTCTCCGGTTCCCACCACCCTGGAGGAACATTGCTGGGACTCGAGGCGTACATATGCCCTGAGCCTGACCACTGGTCTGTGCTCGCTACGGTGGCACATATACTAAAATTGGATCTATACAGAGAAGATTAGCATGGCCCCTGCGAAAGGATGACACGCAAATCCGTTAAGCGCTTCATATTGCTGTTTTAGTGCGTGGGTAAAAGTACAGAAATGCAAACAGACAAAAGGCTTTTCACGATTCCAAATGGTGCATGAGGATGGGTTTAGCAAATCGTGGGAGGTGCTGCTGGGTCAACTGGAAAGTCTACATGCATGGTGAAAACGAATGTGGGATGCTTTGATCGTTTGTTTTGTTGTGCTAATGCACTTCCAAAGCCCTTGCTTTAGTGGGATTTTGCCATAGGCTATCCTGACACTCTAATTTCCCCCTGTCCATAAACTTGGTGACCTACTGCATCAATCAGTGTGCCTAGCACTGACAGGGCCAAAGCTCTGTAGTGCACGGCATACAAGTGGGAACATGGCTCTTCGGGTCCCACCACCTTGAAGGAACATTGCTGGGACTCGAGGCGTACATATGCCCTGAGCCTGACTGCTGGTCTGTGCTCGCTACGGTGGCACATATACTAAAATTGGATCGATACAGAGAAGATTAGCATGGCCCCTGCGAAAGGATGACACGCAAATCCATGAAGCGCTCCATATTGCTGTTTTAGTGCTTGGGTAAAAGTACAGAAATAAAAAAAGACAAAAGGCTTTTCACGATTCCAAATGGTGCATGAGGATGGGTTTAGCAAATAGTGGGAGGTGCTGCTGGGTCAACTGGAAAGTCTACATGCATGGTGACAACGAATGTGGGATGCTTTGATCATTTGTTTTGTTGTGCTAATGCACTTCCAAAGCCCTTGCTTTAGTGGGATTGCCATAGGCTATCCTGACACTCTAATTTCCCCCCGTCCATAAACTTGGTGACCTACTGCATCAATCAGTGTGCCTAGCACTGACAGGGCCAAAGCTCTGTAGTGCACGGCATACAAGTGGGAACATGGCTCTCCGGTGCCCACCACCCTGGAGGAACATTGCTGGGACTCGAGGCATACATATGCCCTGAGCCTGACCACTGGTCTGTGCTTGCTACGGTGGCACATATACTAAAATTGGATCGATACAGAGAAGATTAGCATGGCCCCTGCGAAAGGATGACACGCAAATCCGTGAAGCGCTCCATATTGCTGTTTTAGTGCGTGGGTAAAAGTACAGAAATGCAAAAAGACAAAAGGCTTTTCACGATTCCAAATGGTGCATGAGGATGGGTTTAGCAAATCGTGGGAGGTGCTGCTGGGTCAACTGGAAAGTCTACATCCATGGTGAAAACGAATGTGGGATGCTTTGATCGTTTGTTTTGTTGTGCTAATGCACTTCCAAAGCCCTTGCTTTAGTGGGACTTTGCCATAGGCTATCCTGACACTCTAATTTCCCCCTGTCCATAAACTTGGTGACCTACTGCATCAATCAGTGTGCCTAGCACTGACAGGGCCAAAGCTCTGTAGTGCACGGCATACAAGTGGGAACATGGCTCTTCGGGTCCCACCACCTTGAAGGAACATTGCTGGGACTCGAGGCGTAAATATGCCCTGAGCCTGACCGCTGGTCTGTGCTTGCTACGGTGGCACATATACTAAAATTGGATCGATACAGAGAAGATTAGCATAGCCCCTGCGAAAGGATGACACGCAAATCCGTGAAGCGCTCCAATTTGCTGTTTTAGTGCGTGGGTAAAAGTACAGAAATGAAAAAAGACAAAAGGCTTTTCACGATTCCAAATGGTGCATGAGGATGGGTTTAGCAAATCGTGGGAGGTGCTGCTGGGTCAACTGGAAAGTCTACATGCATGGTGAAAACGAATGTGGGATGCTTTGATCGTTTGCTTTGTTGTGCAACCAATGCACTTCCAAAGCCCTTGCTTTACTGGGACTTTGCCATAGGCTATCCTGACACTCTAATTTCCCCCTGTCCATAAACTTGGTGACCTACTGCATCAATCAGTGTGCCTAGCACTGACAGGGCCAAAGCTCTGTAGTGCACGGCATACAAGTGGGAACATGGCTCTCCAGGTCCCACCACCTTGGAGGAACATTGCTGGGACTCGAGGCGTACATATGCCCTGAGCCTGTCCACTCGTCCGTGCTCGCTACGGTGGCACATATACTAAAATTGGATCGATACAGAGAAGATTAGCATGGCCCCTGCGAAAGGGTGACACGCAAATCCGTGAAGCGCTCCATATTGCTGTTTTAGTGCGTGGGTAAAAGTACAGAAATGAAAAAAGACAAAAGGCTTTTCACGATTCCAAATGGTGCATGAGGATGGGTTTAGCAAATCGTGGGAGGTGCTGCTGGGTCAACTGGAAAGTCTACATGCATGGTGAAAACGAATGTGGGATGCTTTGATCGTTTGCTTTGTTGTGCAACCAATGCACTTCCAAAGCCCTTGCTTTACTGGGACTTTGCCATAGGCTATCCTGACACTCTAATTTCCCCCTGTCCATAAACTTGGTGACCTACTGCATCAATCAGTGTGCCTTGCACTGACAGGGCCAAAGCTCTGTAGTGCACGGCATACAAGTGGGAACATGGCTCTCCAGGTCCCACCACCTTGGAGGAACATTGCTGGGACTCGAGGCGTACATATGCCCTGAGCCTGAGTGCTCACTACGGTGGCACATATACTAAAATTGGATTGATACAGAGAAGATTAGCATGGTCCCTGCGAAAGGATGACACGCAAATCCGTGAAGCGATCCATATTGCTGTTTTAGTGCGTGGGTAAAAGTACAGAAATGAAAAAAGACAAAAGGCTTTTCACGATTCCAAATGGTGCATGAGGATGGGTTTAGCAAATCGTGGGAGGTGCTGCTGGGTCAACTGGAAAGTCTACATGCATGGTGAAAACGAATGTGGGATGCTTTGATCGTTTGCTTTGTTGTGCTAATGCACTTCCAAAGCCCTTGCTTTAGTGGGACTTTGCCATAGGCTATCCTGACACTCTAATTTCCCCCTGTCCATAAACTTGGTGACCTACTGCATCAATCAGTGTGCCTAGCACTGACAGGGCCAAAGCTCTGTAGTGCACGGCATACAAGTGGGAACATGGCTCTTCGGGTCCCACCACCTTGAAGGAACATTGCTGGGACTCGAGGCGTACATATGCCCTGAGCCTGCCCACTGGTCTGTGCTTGCTACGGTGGCACATATACTAAAATTGGATCGATACAGAGACGATTAGCATGGCCCCTGCGAAAGGATGACACGCAAATCCGTGAAGCGCTCCATATTGCTTTTTTAGTGCGTGGGTAAAAGTACAGAAATGAAAAAAGACAAAAGGCTTTTCACGATTCCAAATGGTGCATGAGGATGGATTTAGCAAATCGTGGGAGGTGCTGCTGGGTCAACTGGAAAGTCTACATGCATGGTGAAAACGAATGTGGGATGCTCTGATCGTTTGTTTTGTTGTGCTAATGCACTTCCAAAGCCCTTGCTTTAGTGGGACTTTGCCATAGGCTATCCTGACACTCTAATTTCCCCCCGTCCATAAACTTGGTGACCTACTGCATCAATCAGTGTGCTTAGCACTGACAGGGCCAAAGCTCTGTAAAGCACGGGATACAAGTGGGAACATGGCTCTAGGATAGAAAGGAGAAAAGACAAAAGGTTTTTTACGATTCCAAATGGTGCATGAGCAGGGTTTTAGCTGTTGGGATAGTTTACAGTTTAACCCAAAGAATGACCAGTCTGATAGATGATGAAGAGCTAGAGTCAGAGATTCAAATAAATAAATAAATCAAGTTTACCTAAGATAGTTTGCAGTTTCATCATCAGAAGCCAGCTTCAACACTCGCAATAAGTTCCTAGGCTGCTCTGCTTACAATCACCAATCAATAACAATTATACTCTGACATAATGTCATTTCCAACTGAACACTGTGATTATCAGTTGTCATGGAACAGGCAGATAGCAGCTCATAGCTGATATCTAATGAGAGAGAAAGAGAGTTTTGAGCAATCCAGAACTGTTAATGTATGTTTACTCAATTTAAACATACATTAAACATAACATTAACTTCAATAACATAATTTTATTGTAATCTTTTACTCAAGCCCGTCCTAAAACATATAAAACAGAGTTGACATGCTTTTTCAAAGTAATGCTGTTACAGTCAACAACAGTTTTAGATCTTTCAGGGGTTAACTGCATCCATCAAAGTATTATTTCAACCCCCATTTATGTTACTTATATATTACTAAAAATATTTAAATCCAACCATAAAGCTGCTTGTTTGCACAGACTTACATGGCACATTTTTTATACAGACATGTCTCTGTTACTTTTACAGCCAAAAGTCAAAAGTCATGGTGAGGGCTAAATCAAGATAACAGTGCACTCACACAGAATCTTTTCTTCTAAGACAAAACATAAGCTATTCTTTACTCCCATAATGTTACTGTCAGTTTCTGTGCTTAGTTTTTGGCTACTAGACACTCAATATTTAGATTTTAGCTTTTCATTGACAATTAATTGCCAAAGGCATTTTTTATCTTAAAATCGGTTCTAAAATCATTTTAAACCTGAGAGCTTAGCTGAGCCATTTACTGCATTCTGCTCTCATCTGTTTCTTTTTATATCAGAGTTTAACACCAAAAGCAACAAGAAATTGAGAATGAAATCTTACTAACAGCGCTTAGCTTTTGCTTGATTAATCTGCAAACCATCCCAAGATGTGGAAACTGTCCAGATCGGTCCAATCCAGTTAGGGTCATATTTTTTTTCGGGATTGCTCCTGGTGCATCATTGATCAATCAACCTCGCCCTAATATTTCTAGGTTTCTTGTCTGACTTTTGTGGCCACTACTATCTAATGGATACCGATTAAGATGTTATTTAAGAATTTATTTATTTATTTAACTATTTCTTTCCCTAATAATCTGACCTACTCTATTCTTAGGATTCGGGCCCTTTTGTCTGTGAAACAGCAAGATAGCAGTGGTGGAACTAATTACAATCTCGGGTTAATTTAGTCCACTACTAAATAAAAACCAGTCCAAGTTTTATCCCCGAGAATGTCCTAAAAGCCTCTTACACACCCGTCACTGAGTACTTAACTCTGGGTGGAGGAGGTACACCCCTCAACTGCTGTTATACTTATTACTATCGTTATAGGTGTACCGCAAAATGCACCAGCTCACAAGGGGATTCCACACAAATCTACCACAAAATTTTGCCTTTCATTCACGTCTGAATGAGAACCCAACAGCGTTCTGTTACTACCCACTACTCCACAGACCATCCCTAGTCTATAATATTTTAAATCTTTCTACATTTCTTTTTGTTGATTGATCAATGGTGTCACCAGTAAACAAGTGCCACGCGTCCTCCACCAAAACTGTAGGGATAGTATACAGTTTAACCCAAAGAATGACCAGTCAGGTATATAAAAAAGAGCCAGAGTCAGAGATTTAAATAAATAAATCAAGTTTACAGAAGATAGTTTGCAGTTTCATCAGCTGAAACCAGCTTCAACTCTCGCAATGAGTTCCTAGGCCGCTCTGCTTACAATCACCAATCAATAACAATTATACTCTCACATATTGCATTAACTGCGTCATACATATAGGTGTTCTAGCCTGATTGGTTAAAACACAGATAGACTAGGAGAATTTCCACGTGGGGTTTGTGCGTATATTCTTAACAATATCTTAAAGGTTCAGTAGGTGATCTGCCAAAATGCTAACCGCTTAGCATATTATCTTTGGACGGCGGCGAGGGACTGTGATTTAAAGCCACACCCCCTGAAATCGCGAACGCGCGCACCGCGTCACAACAGCAGACAGACAACCCCACTAGTTCATGTCATTTGCCAGTTAGTTAGTGCCAGCGCCATGCAGGAATTACATTTATTACTTAGCCACACTTACATGCTATTTCAGAGTGAATATTCAGAGTAGCGATAAACAGTATAGGAAGGCTGTCATTGTTCAAAAATGACCAAACGTAAATATAAAAGCAACTTCAGCTCAATAAAGCAGGTTAGGCTGAAAAGCGCTATTTGCTGATGTTTTGTTGTTAAACTAAATATAAATATTTCTATAAATCATTATCAATGCTGTAAAATGACCTTATGAAACTGAAAATAATCACATCAATATTTCACCGCGAGATTTCAGTGGCTGAACAACACGTCTGTGCATATAAGTCATTTATAACACAACACAATCTAACATCAGCTTAGCCTGACTAAAATAGTTTTAAAACAGAACATTACCTCTCTAATAGTAATACTTCCGCCATGGTGTTGTCCTTCCTTCAGCGTGCTAAAGCAACTACAATATTGATTCAGGTTTTTAAAAGTTTTAATTCAGCATTTGATTTCTCCCGGTCCGTCTCGGGACCGCGCGCGGTCGCTTATACAGACGGGCACACGCTAATGGCGGATATGCGTGAAAAGATGCACAGAAGTCGGAATCTACATTTGCTGATAGACAGCCTGACCTGCTTATCGGAATTATGGGAGATGACAGTCCGACTCTATTTAATTGGATGAACATTTTTTTGTAGTATGCTTTACCCAGAATATAAAAATACATATAAACACATTTAGATCATTTACTGTAATCATTACTATTGTACAGTGAAGAGACTTTTAACCAGAACAAAAATTAGTGATTGTCTTATAAGATAATCACCTACTGCACGTTTAAGCATAAACGTCAGACATCCCTTAGACTGATTAAAGCTGACTCCAGACCTGTGAAACGGATCAACAATCAAATAGAACACACACACTTAAAGTATAATCTGTTACTTATTCAAGGCTGAGTGTACTCTCAGCCATCTTTATGAAAACTGGTTAAAAATTGGTATAGTCTACATTCAGGCAGTTATATTCTTATCATAGTCATAGTCTATCTTGAATAAAAAGTAGAATTACTTTAAAAGAATTAACCATAAAAACAGCAAAATCACTTTAGACATTTTAGATTAGTATTAACTCATAGAAATAACAATAGAAACAGTTGATTCCAGTCCTCAGCCCTCAGTTCCACTTAAGGTCTCCGTGACCTCTGACCTAGTTTGGTGGCTTCTGATAATAGTTATAAAGAGACAGGCAAATGCACTGAACATTCTTATATTAAGCAATGTGTTAACTTATTCATTAATTAAAATAATTTCACAGTTAAATACTCATTCAAATGATGAAATAATTATATTTAATAAAAAAAATCATGAGAAATAAGATGATAAGAAAAGGATAAACGTTGGTCCATGATGAGACAGATTGGAAAGCAGAAATCCGAATCCTTCAGCAGGAGAACACGTGTTTCAGGATTGGAGGTTCAGTGGTAGAATTCTCCCCTGCCAGGCGGGAAACCCAGGTCCGATTCCCGGCCAATGCAGTTGCTCGTTTGTGTGGGTACTCTTCCAGCTGCAAGTAACAGCCTTGTGGCAGCCACACAACACAAAGGCAAGAAACAACATTGGTCAGTATTGGTGGTTCAGTGGTAGAATTCTCGCCTGCCATGCAGGAGACCCGGGTCTGATTCCCGACCAATGCAATTCTTGTTTTGTGTTGATACTCTTCCAGCTGGAAGGCTAACAGCCTTGCAGCAATCACACCCCACTAGGGCAGTAGCATAACCATATCAACATTGGTGCTTTTGGTAGAAATCTTGCCTGCCATGTGGGAGACCTGGGTTCGATTCCCTGCTAATGCAATTGCTGTTTTGTGTGGCTCCTCTTCCAGCTCTGGTTGACGGCCTTTAAGCACTCACACAACACAAAGGCAAGGAAGAACATGGGTCAGCATTAGTGGTTCAGTGGTAGAATTCTTGCCTGCCTTGCGGGCGACCCGAGGCCGATTTCTGTCCAATGCAATTCCTCTCTTGTGTTGCTACTCTTCCAGCTCTGGGTAACAGCTTTGCATCAATCACACCCCGTTAGGGCAGCACCAAAAGCATATCAGCATTGGTGGTTCAGTGGTTGAATTCTACCCTGCCATGCCGGAGACCCGTGTCCGATTCCCAGCCAATGCCATTCCTTTTTTGTGTTGCTACTCTTCCAGCTCTGGGTAACAGCCTTGCAGCAATCACACCCCACTAGGGCTGCAGTAAAAGCTTATCAGCATTGGTGGTTCAGTGGTAGAATTCTCGCCTACCACATGGTAGACCTAGAGTCGATTCACGGCTAATACAAGTGCCATTTTGTGTGGCTCCTTTTTCAGCTCTGGTTGACTGCCTTTTAGCACTTACACAACACAAAGCCAAAAAACAACATTGGTCAGCATAGGTGGTTCAGTGGTAAAATTCTCGCCTGCGACGAGGGAGACCCGGGTCCGATTCCTGGCCAATGCGATACCTGTTTTGTGTTGCTACTCTTCCAGCTCTGGGTAACAGCCTTGCATCAATCACACCCCACTAGGCCTGGAGGCTAGGCATATCAGTAATGGTTGTTCAGTGGTAGAATTCTCGCCTGCCACGCGGGAGACCCGGGTCCGATTTCCGACCAATGCAGTTCCTGTTTTGTATTACTACTCTTCCAGCTCTGGGTAACAGCCTTGCAGCAATCACACCCCACTAGGGGGGCAGTATAGGCAAATCAGTATTGGTGGTTCAGCGGTAGAATTCTAGCCTGCTACGCGGGAGACCTTGAGTCGATTCCCGGCTAATACAAGTGCGGTTTTGTGTGGCTCCTTTTTCACCTCTGGTTGACGGCCTTTTAGCACTCACACAACACAAAGACAAGGAATGACATGGGTCAGCATTGGTGGGTCAGTGGTAGAGTTCTCGCCTGCCATGCGGGAGACCCGGGTCCGATTCCCGGCCAATGCAAATCCTGTTTTGTGTTGCTACTCTTCCAACTCTGGAAATCAGCCTTGCAGCAATCACACCCCATTAGGGCTATAGTAAAACCATATCAGCATTGGTGGTTCAGTGGTAGAATTCTTGCCTGCCATGCGGTAGACCTAGAGTCAATCCCTGGATAATACAAGCGTGATTTTGTGTGGCTCCTTTTTCAGCTCTGGTTGACGGCCTTTTAGCACTCACACACTACAAAGGCAAATTACTTTATTGGTAAGCATTGGTGGCTCAGTGGTAAAATTCTCACCTGCTATGTGGGAGACCCAGGTCCGATTCCCGGCCAATGCAATTGCTGTTTTGTGTTGCTACTCTTCCAGCTCTGGGTAAGAGCTTTGCAGCAATCACACCCCACTAGGGGCGCAGTATAAGCAAATATGTATTGGTGGTTCAGTGGTAGATTTCTTACCTGCATGTGCGGGAGAATTTGAGTCGATCCCCAGCTAATACAAGTGCAGCTTTGTGTGGCTCCTGTTTCAGCTCTGGTTGACGGCCTTTTAGCACTCACACAACACAATGGCAAGGTAGAGCATGGGTCAGCATTGGTGGTTCAGTGGTAGAATTCTTGCCTGCCACACGGGAGACCCGGGTCCGATTCCCGGCCATTGTAATTCCTGTTTTGTGTTACTACTCTTCCAGCTCTGGGTAACAGCTTTGCATCAATCACACCCCACTAGGGATGCAGAATAAGCATATCAGTGTTGGTGGTTCAGTGGTAGAATGCTCGCCTGCCACGCGGGAGACCCGGGTCCGATTCCCATCCATTACAATTCTTGTTATGTGTAGCTACTCTTCCAGCTCTGGGTAACAGCCTTGCATCAATGACACCCCACTAGGGCCGCAGTAAAAGCATATCAGCATTGTTGGTTCAGTGGTAGATTACTTGCCTGCCACACAGAAGACCATGGTCCGATTCCCGTCCATTACAATTCCTGTTTTGTGTAGCTACTCTTCCAGCTCTGGGTAACAGCCTTGCAGTAATCACACCCCACTAGGGCTGTAACATAAGCATATCAGCATTGGTGGTTCAGTGGTAGAATTCTCGCCTGCCACGTGGGAGACCTGGGTCCGATTACCGGTCAATGCAATTCCTGTTTTGTGTTGCTACTCTTCCAGCTCTGGGTATCAGCCTTGCAGCAATCACACCCCACTAGGGCTGCAGTTAGGGCTTATCAGCATTGGTGGTTCAGTGGTAGATTTCTTGCCTGCCACACAGAAGACCCTGGTCCGATTCCCATCCATTACAATTCCTGTTTTGTGTAGCTACTCTTCCAGCTCTGGGTAACAGCCTTGCAGCAATCACACCCCACTAGGGGCGCAGTATAAGCATATCATTATTGGTGGTTCAGTGGTAGAATTCTCGCCTGCTTCGCGGGAGACCTTGAGTCGATTCCCGACTAATACAAGTGTGGTTTTGTGTGGCTCCTGTTTCAGCTCTGGTTGACATCTTTTTAGCACTCACACAACACAAAGGCAGGGAAGAACATGGGTCAGCATTGGTGGCTAAGTGGTAGAGTTCTTGCCTGCCACGCGCGAGACCCGGGTCCGATTCCCGGCTAATGAATATCCTGTTTTGTGTTGCTACTCTTCCAGCTCTGGATATCAGCCTTGCAGCAATCACACCCCACTAGGGCTGTAGTAAAACCATATCAGCATTGGTGGTTCAGTGGTAAAATTCTCGCCTGCCACACGGTGGACCTAGAGTCTATTCCTGGCTAATACAAGTGTGGTTTTTTGTGGCTCCTTTTTCAGCTCTGTTTGACTGCCTTTTAGCACTCACACACCACAAAGGCAAAAAACTATATCGGTAAGCATTGGTGGCTCAGTGGTAGAATTCTCGATTGCCACGTGGGAGACCCGAGTTTGATTCCCGGCCAATGCAATTCCTGTTTTGTGTTGCTACTCTTCCAGCTCTGGGTAACAGCCTTGCAGCAATCACACCCCACTAGGGCTGCAGTAAAACCATATCAGCATTCGTGGTTCAGTGGTAGAACTGTCGCCTGCCACGCGGTAGACCTTGAGTCGCTTCCCGGCTAATACAAGTGCAGTTTTGAGTGGCTCCTTTTTCAGCTCTGGTTGACAGCCTTTTAGCACTCACACAACACAAAGGCAAAAAATAATATCGGTCAGCATTGGTGGCTTAGTGGTAGAATTCTTGCCTACCATGCGGGAGACCCAGATCCGATTCCCGGCCAATGCAATTCCTTTTTTGTGTTGCTACTCTTCCAGCTCTAGGTAACAGCTTTGCAGCAATCACACCCCACTAGGACAGTAGTATAAGCATATCAGCATTGGTGGTTCAGTGGAAGAATTCTCACCTGCCATGCGGAAACCCGGGTCCGATTCCTGGCCAAAGCAATTACAGTTTTGTGTTGCTACTCTTCCAGCTCTGGGTAACAGCCTTGCATCAACCACACCCCACTAGGGGCGCAGTATAAGCATATCAGTATTGGTGGTTCAGTGGTAGATTTCTTGCCTGCCACACAGAAGACCCTGGTCGGATTCCCATCCATTACAATTCCTGATTTGTGTAGCTACTCTTCCAGCTCTGGGTATCAGCTTTGCATCAATCACACCCCACTAGGGCTGCAGAATAGGCATATCAGCATTGGTGGTTCAGTAGTAGAATGCTCGCCTGCCACGCAGGAGACCTAGAGTTGATTCCCGGCTAATACAATTGCGGTTTTGAGTGGCTCCTGTTTCAGCTCTGGTTGATGGCCTTTTAGCACTCACACAACATAAAGGCAAGGAACAACATGGGTCAGCATTGGTCGTTCAGTGGTAGACTTCTCGCCTGCCACGCGGGAGACCCGGGTCCGATTCCTGGCCAATGCACCTTCTGATTTTGGTTGCTACTCTTCCAGCGCTGGGTAACAGCCTTGCAGCAATCACACCCCAATAGGGCTGCAGTAAAACCATATCAGCATTGGTGGTTTAGTTGTAGAATTCTCGACTGCCTCGCGGTAGACCTTGAGTCGCCTTCCGCCTAATACAAGTGCAGTTTTGTGTGGCTCCTTTTTCAGCTCTGGTTGACGGCCTTTTAGCACTCACACAACACAAAAGCAAGCAACACCATGGGTCAGCATTGGTGGTTCAGTGGTAGAATTCTTGCCTGCCACGCGGGAGACCCGGGTCCGATTCCCGGCCAATGCAATTCCTGTTTTGTGTTGCTACTCTTCCAGCTCTGGGTAACAGCCTTGCATCAATCACACCCCACTAGGGCTGCAGTATAAGCATATCAGCATTGTTACTTCAATGGTAGATTTCATGCCTGCCACACAGAAGACCGTGGTCCGATTCCTGTCCATTACAATTCCTGTTGTGTGTAGCTACTCTTCCAGCTCTGGGTAACAGCCTTGCAGTAATCACACCCCACTAGGGCTGCACAATAAGCATATCAGCATTGGTGGTTCAGTGGTAGAATTCTCGCTTGCCACGCGGGAGACCCGGGTCCGATTCCTGGCCAATGCAAGTGCTGTTTTGTGTTGCTACTCTTCCAGCTTTGGGTAACAGCCTTGCATCAATCACACCCCACTAGGGCTGCAGAATAAGCATATCAGCAATGGTGGTTCAGTGGTAGAATTCTCGCCTGCCATGCGGGAGACCTGGGTCTGATTCCTGGCCAATGCAAGTGCTGTTTTGTGTTGCTACTCTTCCAGCTTTGGGTAACAGCCTTGCATCAATCACACCCCACTAGGGCTGCAGAATAAGCATATCAGCAATGGTGGTTCAGTGGTAGATTTCTCGCCTCCCCTGTGAAAGAACCTGGTTAGATTCCCAACCAATGTAAATCCTTTTTTTGTGTTGCTACTCTTCCAGCTTTGGGTAACAGCCTTGCATCAATCACACCCCACTAGGGCTGCAGAATAAGCATATCAGAATTGGTTGTTCAGTGGTAGAATTCTCACCTGCCACGCGGCAGACCTTGAGTCGATTCCCGGCTAATACAAGTGTGGTTTTGTGTGGCTCCTTTTTCAGCTCTGGTTGACGGCCTTTTAGCACTCACACAACACAAAGCCAAAAATCAACTTCAGTCAGCATAGGTGGTTCAGTGGTAGAATACTCATCTGCTGCGTGGGAGACCCGGGTCTGATTCCCGGCCAATGCAATCCCTTTTTTGAGTAGCTACTCTTCCAGCTCTGGTTGACGGCCTTTTAGCACTCACACAACAAAAAGGCAAAACATGACATCGGTCAGCATTGGTGGTTCAGTGGAAGAATTCTTGCCTGCCACGCGGGAGACCCGGGTCCGATTCCCGGCCAATGCATTTCCTATTTTGTGTTGCTACTCTTCCAGCTCTGGGTAACAGCCTTGCAGCAATCACACCCCAATAGGGATCCAGCATAAGCATATCAGCATTGGTGGTTCAGTGGTAGAATTCTCCCCTGCCACGCGGGAGACCCTGGTCCGATTCCTGCCCAATGCAAGTGTGGTTTTGTGTTGCTACTCTTCCAGCTCTGGAAAAACAGCCTTGCATCAATCACACCCCACTAGGGCTGCAGAATAACCATATCAGCGTTGGTGGTTCAGTGGTGGATTTCTCGCCTGCCACGTGTAAGACCCTGGTCCGATTCCCGTCCATTCCAATTTCTGTTTTGTTTTGCTACTCTTCCAGCTCTGGGTAACAGCCTTGCATCAATCACACCCCACTAGAGCTGCAGAATAAGCAGTTCAGCATTGGTGGTTCAGTGGTAGATTTCTCGCCTGCCACACGGGAGACCCCGGTCCGATTCCCAGCCAATGCAATTCCTGTTTTGTACTACTACTCTTCCAGCTCTGGGTAACAGCCTTGCAGCAATCACACCCCACTAGGGGCGCAGTATAAGCATATCATTATTGGTGGTTCAGTGGTAGAATTCTCGCCTGCTACGCGGGAGACCTTGAGTCGATTCCAGACTAATACAAGTGTGGTTTTGTGTGGCTCCTGTTTCAGCTCTGGTTGACGTCTTTTTAGCACTCACACAACACAAAGGCAGGGAAGAACATGGGTCAGCATTGGTGGCTCAGTGGTAGAGTTCTCGACTGCCACGCGAGAGACCCGGGTCCGATTCCCGGCTAATGAATATCCTGTTTTGTGTTGCTACTCTTCCAGCTCTGGATATCAGCCTTGCAGCAATCACACCCCACTAGGGCTGTAGTAAAACCATATCAGCATTGGTGGTTCAGTGGTAAAATTCTCGCCTGCCACACGGTGGACCTAGAGTTGATTCCTGGCTAATACAAGTGTGGTTTTTTGTGGCTCCTTTTTCAGCTCTGTTTGACTGCCTTTTAGCACTCACACACTACAAAGGCAAAAAACTGTATTGGTAAGCATTGGTGGCTCAGTGGTAGAATTCTTGCCTGCCACGTGGGATACCCGGGTTCAGTTCCTGGCCAATGCAATTCCTGTTTTGTGTTGCTACTCTTCCAGCTCTGGGTAACAGGCTTGCAGCAATCACACCCCACTAGGGCTGCAGTAAGACCATATCAGCATTGGTGGTTCAGTGGTAGAACTGTTGCCTGCCACGCGGTAGACCTTGAGTTGCTTCCCGGCTAATACAAGTGCATTTTTGAGTGGCTCCTTTTTCAGCTCTGGTTGACAGCCTTTTAGCACTCACACAACACAAAGGCAAAGCATAACATCGGTCAGCATTGGTGGCTTAGTGGTAGAATTCTTGCCTGCCATGCGGGAGACCCAGATCTGATTCCCGGCCAATGCAATTCTTTTTTTGTGTTGCTACTCTTCCAGCTCTAGGTAACAGCTTTGCAGCAATCACACCCCACTAGGACAGTAGTATAAGCATATCAGTATTGGTGGTTCAGTGGTAGGTTTCTTGCCTACCACACAGAAGACCCTGGTCCGATTCCCATCCATTACAATTCCTGATTTGTGTAGCTACTCTTCCAGCTCTGGGTAACAGCTTTGCAGCAATCACACCCTACTAGGGCTGCAGCGTAAGCATATCAGCATTGGTGGTACACTTGTGGAATGCTCGCCTGTTACGCGGGAGACCTGGGTTCCATTCCCAGCTAATGCAATTCCTGTATTGTTTTGCTAACCTTCCAGCTCTGGTTGATGGCCTTTTAGCACTCAGACAACACAAAGGCAAGGAACGAGTTTGGTCAGCATCGGTGGTTCAGTGGTAGAATTCTTGCCTGCCTCGCGGGAGACCTGGGTCAAATTCCCAGCCAATGCAATCCTTGTTCTGTGTTGCTACTCTTCCAGCTCTGGGTAACAGCCTTGCAGCAATCACACCCCACTAGCGCTGCAGTATAAGCATATCAGCATTGGTTGTTCAGTGGTAGAATTTGCGCCTGCCACGCTGGAGACCTTGAGTCGATTTCCGGCTAATACAAGTGTGGTTTTGTGTGGCTCCTGTTTCAGCTCTGGTTGACGGCCTTTTAGCACTCACACAACACAAAGTAAAAAAACAACATCAGTCAGCATAGGTGGTTCAGTGGTAGAATTCTCACCTGCTGCGCGGAAGACCCGGGTCCGATTCCCAGCCAATGCAATTACTGTTTTGTGTTGCTACTCTTCCAGCTCTGGGTATCAGCATTGCAGCAATCACACCTCACTAGGGCTGTAGTAAAACCATATCAGCATTGGTGGTTCAGTGGTAGAATTCTCGCCTGCCACGCGGTAGACCTAAAGTCGATTCCTGGCTAATACAAGTGCGGGTTTGTGTGGCTCATTTTCAAGCTCTGGTTGACGGCCTTTTAACACTCACACAACACAAAGGCAAAAAACAACATCGGTCAGCATTGGTGGTTCAGTGGTAGAATTCTCGCCTGCCTTGCGGGAGACCCTGGTCCCAATCCTGGCCAATGCAATTCCTGTTTAATGTTGCTACTCTTCCAGCTTACCAAGCAAGTTTTTACGCAGCGGATGCCCTTTCAGCCGCAACCCATGCCTGGAAAACACACACACTAAAGACAATCTAGCCTATCCAGTTCACCTGGAGCACCCTGAGGAAACCCACGTGAATGCAGGGAGAACATGCAAACTCCACACAGAAACGCCAACTGAACCGAGGCTTGAACCAGTGACCTTCTTGCTGTGAGACGACAGCAATACCTACTGCGCCACTGCTTCACCCAGCATAAAAATGTACATACATAAATTACAATTTAAATGGACAAATAAATATATATGTTTAAATTGTGTTTTTAACCCCCTGGGGTCGAAGACAGCGTATACGCGTTCTGACAAGTTTTTACCTCATTGAGCTGAAATGAACCTAAATTACACTTTCAGTTTTGATCGTACAGATAAGATCAATACATCAATCAAATCTGTTAGGTGTCTACTTTTAAATGTGTACACTCACAACAAAAACAAATGTGTGCTTTTGCAAATCAAGGATAATAAACAGTGTAGGCATTCTGTCTTTTCTCTCTCCGTGAACTGTTTTTAGAAATGTGTCAGCAAAATGCGCTGAAACTCCGCGAAAACAATACACCCAGACACGAGACACATATCTTTATAAAGCTTGAAGTGTCTACTTTTAAACGCAGCTATGCATGTTGAAAACAAATATTGTTTGATAAAGTAATCAGTATGAAAGCAACGCTATGTCTAGCTTCTCAGTCTGAGCTCATTAGAGTTATTGCGACCAGGCCCACGAAGCTTTGACATTACAAACAGCCTGCATGAGGAGCGCGCAACAGTAGACTGTGTCAGGAAAAACACATCATTAAAATGAACTGAAACTCAGCAAATACTCGACAAAGAAACATGTGAGATGTTTCTAAAGAAAGCTTGATATGTCTACTTTTGCATTAACCAATATAAGTCGAAAACAAATAATCTTTCAAGTAATTCGTATAAAAGTAAGGGCAGGTACTGATTCTCCTGTCGCCTCATTACAGCGAACGTGATCCCGCCCGCAGTGAAGGCGCATTTCATATGGAAATGAACTGAGGTGAGCCAGTTAGGTGATAATGTAAACGCTCCCCGAGACATGGCATCAAACGACAAGCTTTATTATAGTTACTTATTTTGTTTGAACGATGGCATGCTACACGGGTGAAGAAGCACAATATAAAAATAATATAAAAATAAGCAATATAAAAATTAAAATATATAAATAAACTTATTTTTTCTCAGATTCTTTCTTGAAACTCTTAGTCACATACCTGTCTGATGGCTCATTATGCAGGTCTTTGTCTTCTCTGGTGTTACTCACTGCATAGTAATGATAGTTCACGCCTTCTCGCATAAACTATTTTCACACAGAAAGTGACTTAGAAATTTTAATTCATAGAATTGTTTTTTTGTGAGTAAGTGAACAAGATGATTCTCACATAATTTTGAAGCAAAAACACAAGACTACCAGATCCAGTTCTCAAAAGTCTTGTGCACAAATGTTCTCTGTGTGTTTCACAGCCTTGTTTCAGGGATTTCAAAATTTTAGTTTTTCACTAAACACGCATAAACGTTTCTTTCTCAAAAACACAAACACATACAAACATGCTGCTTAGGTATCATTGTAAACCAACTTGTGCCGTTTACAGTGTTATCACACATTAGCCATTAAAATGTTTTTAAGATACTGAAAACAACACAAATGTCAGTGCATGTCAAAACTTCTCCAGAGCCCCAAAACACCCTCAGACCCCAGATGGTTAAAAGTCATTTAATTAGGCAATAAAACAATGCATTACAAAAACATTTTAAATGTATAAATAAATAGACACTTTTATTACTGTATTTTTATTTAATTCATGTTTTTAAGGCTGATTAATCAAACAGTAAAAACTTTTAATAATAAATCACAAAACACATTTTAAACAGCTTTTTAAATAAGAATTTGGCTAATGCTTTTCTCCCTATTTGCCGCTTGGTTTTCTTTTTCTTTTGCCACATGCTTTTCTCAAATTAAAAATAAAGCAAGTTAAAAATGGCTCTGCTGTAATGAGCTATTGTTTTCCTCTGTTAAAAAAAAGACAGTTAACAGTTTTATCTAGATTAAATGACCTTGGTGATAAAGATTTTCTTGGAGATATTGAACAAAATGAACTTCGTATTTATAAAGGAGCTTTACGATCTAGAGTGAAATGGATAGAGGAGGGGGAGAAAAATTCTTCATATATTTTTTTAAATTTAGTAAAGCATAGGCAAGCTTCAAAAACTATTAATAAACGTAGCATAAATAACAATGTAAGTGAAGAGAAAACTTTGATTGATGATCACATCTATTCATATTATTATATAAGTCAAAATTTAATGAGAGTGATTGTGACTTTTTCTTTTCCTTTTTAAAAGATAAAGTTCCTATTATAGATGACAGCTTCTGTGAAATGATGGAATCTGAAATTGTTATCTCTGAACTTGATGTTGCTATTTCTAAAATGTCAAATGGAAAATCCAGGCATATACGGAATTACAGTTGAGTTTTATAAACATATTTGGCCAGAGATGAGATTTTTAGTGTTTGAAGCACTTAAGAAAAGTAAAGACAAAGCAGAACTATCAACTTCTATGAAGCAGATTTTAATAATTTTAGTTCCAGAGCCAAGCAAAGACAAATTATTTTTAAATAATTGGAGACCCAAAACTGTTTTGTCCAATGATTTTAAATTGCTCTCTCATGTATTTGCCAATAGACTCAAAAAAAGGTATAGGCGAGATAATTAATGAAACACAATCAGCTTTTATTGTATTAAATTTATTTTTTATTGTATTATCTTTTATTTTTAATGTATTAAAGGGAGAATTATTCAGAATGATACTTGATATGCTCGATTATTTAATTCCTCAGACAAGTTTATTTCTATTTCTAGACTTTTTCAAGGCATTTGATACCCTTGAGCATCCTTTTTTGTCTTTAGAAAGTCTTTAGAAACTTTTGGGTTTGGTCCGAGCTTTTGTAGGGTAATTTTCCATGTTCTATACTGATATATTCAGTAGAAAATCCCTGAATTTAGGATCATTTCCTAGAGTATACATCAAAAGATTAATCCATCAAGGATGTCCCATCTCACCTTTACTTTTTAATATAGCTGTTGAACTTATGTCATTATATTAAAAAAAATCAGAGTACACTTTAGGTATTGATATACTTGGTAGGACTTTTACTTTAAGTCAGTTTGCTGATGACACTCTATTAATTCTTAAGAATAGGGAGCTGCTCCTTTTAGCTCTTGTCAAAATTTCTGTTTCCTAAAGCTTCTGAATTCACCTTAAACCTAAGAAAATGTGGAATATTAACTATTCAGAATTGTACTTTTAGAGAGTCCCTTACAGAAATTTCACATGAGTTTCACATGTGAAATTCACATGTGATCACATGTGCATGTGAAATTGCACATGTGAAATTTTACATGTGAAACACACAAACCACATGTGAAATGCACATGGGATCACATATGATCACATGGGAAAATGTGTGTATTTGGAACGCTTTTGTGTGAATTCACATGTGATCACATGGGAAAACGTGTGTATTTGGAACGACTTCGTGTGAATTTTCATGTGAACCACATGTGATCACATGGGAAAACGTGTGTATTTGGAACGATTTCGTGTGAATTTTCATGTGAATCACATGGGAAAACGCGTGTATTTGGAACGCTTTCGTGTGAATTTTCATGTGAACCACATGTGATCACATGGGAAAACGTGTGTATTTGGAACGCTTTTGTGTGAATTCACATGTGATCACATGGGAAAACGTGTGTATTTGGAACGCTTTCGTGTGAATTTACATGTGATCACATGGGAAAACGTGTGTATTTGGAACGCTTTTGTGTGAATTCACATGTGATCACATGGGAAAACGTGTGTATTTGGAACGCTTTCGTGTGAATTCACATGTGATCACATGGGAAAACGTGTGTATTTGGAACGCTTTTGTGTGAATTCACATGGGAAAACGTGTGTATTTGGAACGCTTTTGTGTGAATTCACATGTGATCACATGGGAAAACGTGTGTATTTGGAACGCTTTCGTGTGAATTTACATGTGATCACATGTGAAAACGTGTGTATTTGGAACGATTTCGTGTGAATTTTCATGTGAACCACATGTGATCACATGGGAAAACGTGTGTATTTGGAACGCTTTCGTGTGAATTCACATGTGATCACATGGGAAAACGTGTGTATTTGGAACGCTTTTGTGTGAATTCACATGTGATCACATGGGAAAACGTGTGTATTTGGAACGATTTCGTGTGAATTTTCATGTGAACAACATGTGATCACATGGGAAAACGTGTGTATTTGGAACGCTTTCGTGTGAATTCACATGTGATCACATGGGAAAACGTGTGTATTTGGAACGCTTTCGTGTGAATTCACATGTGATCACATGGGAAAACGTGTGTATTTGGAACGATTTCGTGTGAATTTTCATGTGAACCACATGTAATCACATGGGAAAACGTGTGTATTTGGAACGATTTCGTGTGACTTTTCATGTGAACCACATGTGATCACATGGGAAAACGTGTGTATTTGGAACGATTTCGTGTGAATTTTCATGTGAACCACATGTGATCACATGGGAAAACGTGTGTATTTGGAACGCTTTTGTGTGAATTCACATGTGATCACATGGGAAAACGTGTGTATTTGTAACGATTTCGTGTGAATTTTCATGTGAACCACATGTGATCACATGGGAAAACCTGTGAATTTTAATGTTTTTGTGTGAATTCACATGTGAACTACATGTGCATTCACAAGTGATCACATGGGAAAATGTTTGTATTTAGAATTTTGATGGTGAGCATTGAAACATGCGTTCCCATGTAAAAATCTCTTGTGGCTTTTCTCTTGTGTACTTCACACCATAAAATTTGTGCATTAGTGTGAACAAAAATTATTCTCAAACTTAAATATAAATACAAACAATTTATTGTCAATTATATAAAATCACAACAATTATTTACTGAAATACCTTGAGGGGAAAACTGTCACTAATATAATGTGAATACAAAAGGGGCCACATGGTAGCTCCGTGGTCATCACTGTTGCCTCAAAGCAAGAAGGTCACTGGTTCGAGTCTCAGGTGTGCCAGGTGTGGAGTTTGCATGTTCACCCCATGTTTGTGTGGGTTTCCTTCGGGTGCTCTGGTCAATTCTGCATATGAGAGCATCTGGTGAAAAAAGCATGTACCACAGTAATTGCTAGTTCATTCTGCTGTGATGACCCGTGATGAAAAGGGAAAGAAAAGCCAAGGGAAAGTGAGTTTTGCTTTTGACGAGTTTGTCCTTTTGGTTCATGTTAATGACTTGATCTTGTAATCTGTAAGAAAAAAATACAAAACTTATTTTTAATAAAAGAAACTACCAAATGCTCAAATGCATACATGTGAATGCAAAATGAATTCATAGTATTTAGATCACATTTTTTAACATTAGCAGAAATAGGTAGTAATGAAGTACAAACTTTGTTACTTTACTTAAGTAGATATGTCTAGTGTCAGTATTATACTCCACTGTTAACGTTTTCTGAAATATTTTTCTTTTACTTCTTACATTTGAATACAAATCTACTCCTTACATTTTTAAATCAGGCTCGTTACTTTCGCTTTAATGTGCTTTGTGGAGCAGACGTAGCTTTAGTATAATGCAAAAAATATGTAGTCAAATACATTTAGTTTTTTTATTTTATCAAAAGAAAAAATTCTGTTCTTATGGGTGGTGTCTGATACTGCACAGATGCTATTGACATATAACTTATTATTTGCATACGTCACCCTAATATATAACAGTCTTTTCATGAACTGCAATATTAGTTTCATCTCAGTGAATGCATGCTCTTTAGCGATGGTGACTGCGGTATCAGTCGCACGATTAACAGCATTGTGATGATTAAATAAAGGATTAAATAACGGTTGAACATTCATTCATTTTTTTCCGGCTTAGTCCCTTTTTTAATTCGGAGTCGCCAACTTATCCAGCATCTGTTTTACGCAGCAGATGCCCTTCCAGCTGCAACCCATCTCTGGAAAACATTCATACACACCCAATCACACGTATACACTACGGACAATTTAGCCTGCCCAATTCACCTATACTGCATGTCTTTGGACTGTGGGGGAAAACGGAGCACCCGAAGGAAACCCACACGAATACAGGGAGAACAAGTAAACTTCACGTTAGAACATCTCGTGCTTAAAATGTGTAGATTAAGTGGCAAACACTGTTACCTAAAAACTCCATCCCACCAGTTTTACAGTGAATGCTATAATCATTTTCATAGCGGACTTTGAGCACTAGATGTCTTTTATCCACTCTTCGAAAAGTGTAAATGCTGGATTGACATTCTCCACATAATGACTAATCAGATGTGCCATGATTTGTAACTGTAGATGGTTTCTAAAACTAAATCTATCAGTGTTGTTTTCATTCTCTCTTATCCAGACCTTTGCATTTTTGCAGCTGTAGCTCCCTGTCATCGGAACTGAGTGATTGACAGCTGATATTAACCAATCCATTCGCATTCTGTTCTAGCGCAATGGGCCAATAAAAAAAGCTTAAAGACGCGGGCTTTGCTTAGTGCAGCAAGTTGACGTGTTAACTGTTATAAACTATTCTTTAGTGCTGCGTTTGGTGTTTTTAGGTGTAAAGATGCTTGCGTGAATGCCTCATAATTCCGCGCATGTGGTGAACATTTTTCTGTGAAAACAACAATTTTATGCACTCGCATAAATGCTGCCAAATACATTTTGAGGTCGCAAAGATAAAACTTTGGGCGCATATGCGACCAAAACAGTCGCAATTTCAAGCCCTGTAGGATGATGTTGCTTGGCTACTTTGCAGCTAAAAATTGGCAACAACTTTTTTTACAAAAAAATTTTTTTTAAATGTAAGTAATTTTGTATAAATGTATGCATTTTTTGAGGTGTAGTTACCACCATGAAACTAAAACAGATATTAGTAATGAATACTTTTTACTTAAGTACATATTTCAGGCTGTACTTATTTACTTTTACTTGAGTAGAAAAGTCTAGTCCGTAGTTCAACTTTTACCAGAGTATCTGTACTTCTACTTGAGTAAAGTATGCATGTACATTTGCCATCTCTACGCATTAGAGATAGCAAACGCTATAAAAGTTACCTGTTAAGACATTAACTTTGTGCACTGGAAGTGCTCCTTACTAGCCTCTGTATTGGGTGTATTTTCTCTTTTCAGACACTGATTGACTGCCCGTTTTCACTCCCTCTCCCAAAGTGATGTAAACGATTACCTATCAGGAAACATCAGATGTTAAAAACAGAAAAAACTGTATACAGGGTGATTCAAAAGGAATCCCACAAATTTGAAAATCGAAAACTCTGCAAAGAAGGGGAGCTAAGCTCTTTCTGTCGTCGATTTAAGGAAGCTCTGAAGTTTCATTTGGTTACTTATTAGGTCGCTAGGAGAGCTGTTGTCATCATGTTTCTTTGATTAAATACAGATTTTCAAAGTTGTGTTATTCTTTTTGAATCACCCTGCAGTCACAGACTGTTAACTGCTATAAAACAAAGTACCTATAAGGAATCTGTAGACTAAGAAGGTACAACTAGTGGCTAGTAAAAGATTTTGCTTTAATATATATATATATATATATATATATATATATATATATATATATATATATATATATATATATATATATTTATTTATTTTTTTTCTTTAATAAGAAATACCTTCTAGGCAATCAAAATACAAACTTAGACTATGGTACAAAAAAAAGGCAAAACTGTATAATTGAGACAACTGTCGACTTCCTTGAATTGTAGCATTGTCCTTTGAAGATGGTTAAGTCTCCAATGTGTCAGGCTTCTTCTTTAAAATAACCATCATCTTTATATTTCCCAAGCTGTACTTTTTAAACCCCTGCACATCATTGATTTCTGTACAAAAAGCAAAGAGAAAAAATTAACCACTGTGACAGATTTTTGTAACACCAATATTAGTCTATAATATCTAATCTTAAAACTTCATTAATACAAATAGAGAGAGAGAAAGAGAGAGAGAGAGAGAGAGAGAGAGAGAGAGAGAGAAAGAAAAAGAAAGAGAGTCAGACAAAACTAAAAATGATATCATATCTATGTTCATTAACATCTTACACATATTAATCTTGTATGCTATAATCTTCATAAAAAGTAAGATTAAGTTAACATGCAATAATGAAGATTGAATTAAAGTTTTGTATCACAGGGATAAATAAAGTTTTACAATAAATTAGAAATTAACTTTACATTGTGAAACATATTATAAATCAATTTTAAAAATTGGTTTTAGTGTATTTTAAAGAAAGTACATGCAGCCACACGTCTTTCAATATTGTTTAAATAATCTTACCATCTAAAACTTTTAAATGCTAGTGTATCTCAATAAAAAGATAAGTTAAACAAAATATAAACCAATGTTTCTGGAAAGGATGGACAAGCCTTTAAAATAATGACAGATCTACAGAACTGTTATTAAGTACTTTTGAAATGAAATACATAAAATAAACAAGTAGCTTCAGCTTACCTTAATATCTATTATTGTATCTATTCCATTATTTACATTTAGGACATTTCAATTTAAAACCAAGCACAATAGTCATTTAGATCAGGTTTATAAAACCCTATTCAATTAAATTTTAGTTAATGTGTTAAAAGAGAATTCTGGATTAATACAAATTAATACATCACTAATACAGTTGCATCAATTACAACATTTGCAGTGTTTTAAGCAAGTGAATGAGCTCGGATATCTTTTGGCGCGCGTTTGACTGGTATCACTGGCTTGGTCAAATATTCTGAACATATTCTCTTTTTTTGTTGTTGTACCAACTGTTAAGGTTACGTTAAGTTTCTCTACACATCCTAAATTATAAAGTTGTGAGGACAGTATATGAATATGCACTTACCGCTGAATTATACCGCTGAAGATGATAAGGTCAAAATGGTCCAGCTTCTCCAAAAAACGTAGCCCTCTCTTTTGTCCTTTGACCGTGACTTTTTATTTTAACTGTGTTACGTTAGTGTTCATATGTGAATGGCATTTACAGTTAATATATCAACAAACACGTATTTTATCTTCATTTCGCGACCGAAATAAGGAGACAAAACGGACAAAAGATTGCTAAACGACCGTTAAGAAACTGCGTTTGTTTGTGAATCCTTGTTGTCAGGACAACGCGCGCGTTGCCGCGAATGCTCTTCTGTGATGAACGCGCGCGCAAGTTTACCCCAGTTGCGTAAGAGTGCCTCGTGGTCGCATAATTCAAAAGCAAAATCGCAAAATGTGTGAGTACGCATTAAAAGTGAGCGCCTTCTGTCTTCTTCGTGCTCGAGAAAGAGTAGTATAAGTTACTGTAGCTTGTAACTGCTTCATTTAAAAGGGTAAAAAAAAAAGACTCGACTCTAGGAATCGAATCCTGTCTTGGAGTCGACTCCGGCACTACGTCCATTGAGAGTCGAGGAATCGACTCTTTTGAAGTCGACTCTCAATTCCCTACAGACTGATTCAGAAATCCATTTATTTTTTGCCATTGTACTCATGTACACAATATTAAATCTCATTACATTTTTACTTTTTATAAATCATGTTTTTTGAACCCAAGAAACAACATAAAACTTTATATTTAAAAATTACTAAAACAAAATTATCATTGCAAATAAACTCTTCAAATTCTATTTAAGTTACTTGTTTCCAAAACATCCCTGAATAAAAGTACAAAAAAATGTAGCAAGTACAGCACAGCATTGCCACAGCATTGGGAAATTGGATATTAGATTATATATCAGCACAATGCACAAGTGTAGTAAAGTTGTACATGAATATACTGCAAATTGTACTGTTGTTGATGTAATTTTATTAGAATTTTGTAGTTCATTATTTTGCAGTTGCACATAATTTTACCTCATTTATCCTCCTTTATAATGCTGTTATACTGCAGTTTTGCACTTATTCACGGTATAGTGTTGGTCATCATGAAATATGGTTTTCAGATAATGATGTTTTTCACATGTGGGTTCATGTGATCACCTGCTGTCCACATGTGGACAGCATAATTTTACATGTTGTCCACATTTGGTCACATTGACTTCAGATGTGGTCAAAGGTGATGAACATGAATTTCACATGTTGTCCATGTGGTCACATAAACTTCACATGTGGTCACATGAACACATGTGGTCGTGAGCTTCACATGTGGTCACATAAACTTCACATGTGGTCACATGAACACATGTGGTCGTGAGCTTCACATGTGGTCACATAAACTTCACATGTGGTCACATGAACACATGTAATCGTGAGCTTCACATGTGGTCACTAACTTCACATGTGGTAACATGAACTTCAAATATGGCCACACGAACCTCACATGTGGCCACATGAATTCCACATGTTGTCCATGTGGTCACATAAACTTCACATGTGGTCACATGAACACATGTGGTCGTGAGCTTCACATGTGGTCACATAAACTTCACATGTGGTCACATGAACACATGTAATCGTGAGCTTCACATGTGGTCACTAACTTCACATGTGGTAACATGAACTTCAAATATGGCCACACGAACTTCACATGTGGTCACATGAACTTCACATGTTGTCCACATGTGGTCACATAAACTTCACATGTGGCCATGTGTGATCACATAAACTTCACATGTGGCCACATGAACTTCACATGTTGTCCACATGTGGTCACATAAGGTGCGTTCGACTTCATGCAGCGCTGCGCAGATCGATCGAAATCTGTCTTAAAGCGGTGCATTCTGGTTAGAAATCTTGTCCGGATTGATGCTGCGCCGACGCCATGTGACTGTCACATGTGGCATCAAAGTACCGCGACAGCGCTCCGAGATCAGACGGCAAACTCAGACCGTGCAGCTTCTGAAGAGCGACTGCAGGAGCTTTGATGACGACACCGATATTACACGATTGGCCGAGTTCACCACATGACAACAAACACGTGTATTTCGGGTTTATTATTGGACAAATTCTGATTCAAAAGTTTCAAAACAAACAATTCACTTTTCACACCCTCTATCCTGCACACATCTTGCTTATTAAAAGACTACAAATATTTTACTGCAGTATCATCTTTTGTTAAATAATCTGGTTATAAAGGGTAGCTTGTTTGCACAGGTTTATTTTTAACTTTTTTATACAGACTATTTACTGCATTCATCTCCACGAACGATTTAAATGATATATTTTAGTGTATATTTTAGTGAATAACCTAAATATGAACTCAAATAAGTCTTACAGACTTAAAATAAGAAAATCATCATCATTGATCCTGCCCCCCTAAAGCTCTCTTGACAAATTAAAGTAAAGAACTATTTTATTAAATAATTATAAAATGGCTTTATTATTATAATATAAATATATATTTTATTTCCTGTCTAGCAGTTTAAAGGTTACCTGCTCTTTCTGGGAAACTTCTACATCGCTCACTTATTTTACCTTTTGTTCTTTTCAACACAATCTTTTTGGATTAAAATGCTTTTTGAAAATTCATTCATTATCCAAAATAATGTCATTTATTAAGACCTAATCAAAACACCTTGTTTTGCTTTTTACATGGGAAATTTTTATATCTATAAATGTACATATATGTAAACCCTTTTTTAGCAGATTCAAACAAGAAGTATTAGCCTAAAGATTGATGTTTAACTCCTAGAATTTATGCTTATTGCTTTGTATTTAATAGACCTGTTCGTTTTTATGTTTATATTAACCTCTCATTTCCTCTTATTTCTCTCATGCATTTGTTATATATTTATTCATAATTCTCTCTTATTGTTTAAAAAGTAACTACAGTTTGTAGAGACTGTATTCTGTTTTATTTGTAAATGTTTTGTTGTTATAAATAAAAATAACAAAAAAATATGATGACGCCATGTGATCGGTCATCATGACTGCAGCAACTTTGAGTCCCCAAGTGTCCAGCTGTCCGTCTTGACGGCTCCGTTTTCAATTCCGCCCCCGCCTGCGCTCGGCTAATCTCGTTGATCACCGGCTGCAGCTGAGCTTCATATTTTTTTGTTATTTTTATTTATAACAGCAAAACATTTACAAATAAAACAGAATACAGTTTCTACAAACTGTAATTCCTTTTTAAACAATAAGAGAGAATTATGAATAAAATATATAACAAATGCATGAGAGAAATAAGAGGAAATGAGAGGTTAATATAAACATAAAAACGAACAGGTCTATTAAATACAAAGCAATAAGCATAAATTCTAGGAGTTAAACATCAATCTTTAGGCTAATACTTCTTGTTTAAATATGCTAAAAAAGGGTTTACATATATGTACATTTATAGATATAAAAATTTCCAATGTAAAAAGCAAAACAAGGTGTTTTGATTAGGTCTTAATAAATTACATTATTTTGGATAATGAATGAATTTTCAAAAAAGCATTTTAATCCAAAAAGATTGTGTTGAAAAGAACAAAAGGTAAAATAAGTGAGCTATGTAGAAGTTTTCTAGAAAGAGCAGGTAGTCTATAAACTGCTAGACAGGAAATAAAATAGATATTTATATTATAATAATAAAACCATTTTATAATTATTAAATAAAATAGTTCATGGAGATGAATGCAGTAAATAGTCTGTATAAAAAAAAGTTAAAAATAAACCTGCGCAAACAAGCTAACCTTTATAACCAGATTATTTAACAAAAGATGATTACTGCAGTAAAATATTTGTAGTCTTTTAATAAGCAAGATGTGTACAGGATAGAGAGGGTGTAAAAAGTGAATTGTTTGTTTTGAAACTTTTGAATCGAATTTGTCCAATTATAAACCCGAAATACACGTGTTTGTTGTCATGTGGTGAACTCGGCCAATCGTGTAATATCGGTGTCGTCATCAAAGCTCCTGCAGTCGCTCTTCAGAAGCTGCACGGTCTGAGTTTGCCGTCTGATCTCGGAGCGCTGTCGCGGTACTTTGATGCCACATGTGACAGTCACGTGGCGTCGGCGCAGCATCAATCCGGACAAGATTTCTAACCAGAATGCACCGCTTTAAGACAGATTTCGATCGATCTGCGCAGCGCTGCATGAAGTCGAACGCACCTATAAACTTCACATGTGGTCATGTGTGATCACATGTTGTCACATGTGATCACATGTGAAATTCATGTGACTTTTCTGTAAGGGTCTCCTAACAAAAGAAATTACAGAGGAGGAATTAGATAAAGCTATAAATTATCGTAAAAATAATAAAACACCCGGCAATGATGGTCTACCTTCTGAGTGGTTCAAAACATTAAAAAAAAGAGATCTCACCTCTTCTTATATCATCATTTAATTGGACACTTAAAGAGGCAGAAATTCCCCCTTCTTGGAGGGAAGCAATTATCTCAGTCATACCTAAAGAGGGAAGGATAAAACTGTAGTTGTAGTTCATGTAGACCTGTGTCTGTTTTAAATGTAGACTATAAATCATTTGCCTCTATTTTAGCCAAGAGACTTGAAACATTTTACCTGATTTGATAGACATAGATACTTCATGCAATACGACAAATTAAAAAAGATCACATTAAAGCAATTTTAGTTAGCCTAGATGCAGAGAAAGCTTTAGACTGTGTAAATTGGGAATATTTATTTAATGTTTAATATAGATTTGGATTTACAGAAAATACAGTTAGAAGCTTTCAATGTTTATATTCAAACCAAAAGGCTAGGATAAAAATAAACGATTGTCTTTCAAAAAAGATAAAACTAGAAAAAAGGAAGTAGGCAGGGTTGTCCCCTCTCTCCCCTGATGTTTGCCATGTACATTGAACCTCTAGCCCAGGCAATTAGAGAAGAAAAATCAATTGGGGGATTAACATTAATAAGGTAGACCATAAAATTGCTCTATATGCGGATGATGTGCTACTGTATCTCTCCAATCCAGATGAATCACTTTCTAGTCTGCTTCTTGTTCTTGAAAGGTTTGGACAACTCTCTGGGTACAAATTAAATATTCAAAAAAACTCAAATTTTATAATTTGGCTACAACCCAAACAATAAACTTCAACATAAATTAAATATTAATTGGAAACTAAACTCCCTTAAATACTAAGGAGTATGGTTAACAAGATGCAGCTGACCTGTATAGTTGTCACCGACTCTGTCCCAGTCATTCCCCTCGCTGGCCAGCAGAGGTCACCGTCACCGGACTTCTAACCATGACGTCATGCACAAACACTGATTGCCACACACACCTGCAGCACATCACACTGATGAACCAAACTCACTCATATAAGCAGCTCACACACTCAGTCCTGCGCGAAAATTGGTGGGAGATGAATTTATGTAAAAGCAAACTGGGAAGAATTTATGTTAGTTAGTGAAGCAGGATAAAAACACTGGATAAAATTGAGATATCTGACAATGATGAAATACACATCAGAATATTAGCAGTAATTATGGAGGCAGCAGAACAATATATTCCAAAGAGTAAAGGGGGAAGGGAGAGGAAGATAGTGCCTTGGTGGAATGAGAACTGTAGAGAAGTCATAAAAAGAAAATTCACATAACTTTCAAAGTTTAATAGAATATAAAGCTGTTCAAGCGGAAGTTAGGAGAGTATTAAGGAAAACAAAAAAAGAATACTGGAGGGAATTTTGTAACGAAATAGTAAGAAGTACACCAGTAGAGGAAATCTGGAATATGATTTTAAAAATGAGAAATTAGAAAAGATGTGGAAATTCCTGTGCTCAAAGAAGGAAACGTGATGGCGGTGAATGACAGAGCAAAGGCTATGATGCTATGAGAAGCATTCACCAAAGTAAACACCTCTACAAATTTGTGTGAGGATAGAGAAAGGATCAGGGAGGCGGTGTTATCAAGTAATCCTATGATAAAGCAACGGAAAGAAGAAACGGGCAGTGTTTTGGATGTTCCGTTGGAAATGGCAGAACTAAAAAGAGTCATAAACAGAGTAAAAGAATCTTCCCCTGGTTTAGATAAAGCAAGTTACACTATGATTAAACATTTAAGTGACAAGACTTTGAATATTATGTTAGATTTTTGCAGTAAGGTATGGAGAGAAGAAATTTTGCCAAAGAGTTGGAAAGAAGCTTTAATAATTCCAATTAAGAAACCAGGAAAATATTATAGTAATCCAAACAGCTACAGACCAATAGCACTTACATCTCATTTAGGTAAAATAATGGAAAAAAACTGACAGATTAATGTATCATTTGGAAAAGGGTAAGAAATTATCACCAAATCAGAGTGGCTTTGGGGGGAAGAGGGACTATGGATCCAGTAGTATGTTTAGAGACAGATATAAGAAAAGCATTAATAAATAATCAGTGGGAGCAGTATTTTTTTTTTTTTTTTTTGATATTGAAAAGGCCTATGATGTGGTATGGCATGATGGACTGTTAATGAAACTGGAAAAAATGGGAGTAGAAGAGAGAATGTTTAATTGGGTTAAAGATTTTTTTTTTTTTGCAAGAGAGATCAATTAAGGTAAAAGTAGGAGAATTTATAACACCAAAACAATTGACAGAGAATGGTACTCCTCAAGGGAGTGTCATAAGCCCGTTGCTTTTCATTATAATGATTAATGATGTATTTGAGAAAGTAAGTAGGGGGATAAGTAGGTCTTTGACTGTGGATGATAAAGCTTTGTGGTTTAGGGGATGAGATATAGATTATATTATGAGGAAAATGCAAGAGGCATTAAATAAGGTTGAAGAGTGGTCCATTTTAAATGGGGTTTCAACTTTTCAGTGGAAAAATGCAAGTGGTCTTGTTTACAAAAAAAGTAAAGGAACAAATTTGAAGTTAAGGTTATATAATCAACAGCTAGAACGGGTATCAAAAATAAGATTTTTAGGTATGTGGCTAGATCATAGACTTACATGGAAGGAACATATTAAAAGGATGGAAGATAAATGCAAAAGGTTCTGAACAAAATGAGATGTGTAGCTGGGCAGGTCTGGGGGGCAGACAGATTGGCTTTAAAAACTATATATTTTACACTGATTAGATCAGTGTTGGATTACGGCTGTGTAGTGTACAGTTCAGCAGCAAAGACTCATCTAGAGATGTTAGAAAGAATACAGGCTCAGTCATTAAGGATTTGTTGTGGGGCGATCCGATCATCTACTGTGTCTGCACTTCAAGTTGAAGTAGGAGAAATGCCTCTTACTTTAAGGAGGAAACGGTTAACGGCAGTTTATTGGGTTAATCTAATGGGGCAGGAGGAGTCTCACCCTACAACTAAGGTTTTACAGAAATGCTGGGAGTATGGAAAAAGTGAATGTAACAGTTTTGGGTGGATAGTGGAACATTTAGAGGAAGTGAACATTAAAGAGTTAAGTATATCTCTCAGACTGATTATACCTGCTGTACCTCTGTGGGTTCTGCCTCAACCAGTAGTGGATTTAAAAATGTTAGAAAACAGACAAAAAGAGGGAATGGGAGAATTGGAGGAAATATATGTAAGGGAATATTTAATGGAAGAATATGAAGATATGGTACATGTTTATTCAGATACATCAAAAAATCCAGATAATGAGCAGCTAGGAATAGCATATGTAATTCCAAAGTTCAATATAGTAAAAAAAATAAGGATTTCAAACAAATTAGCAGTTTATACAGGGGAAATGTTGGCAATAAGTTTAGCTTTACAATGGGTGAAAGATGTGGGAATTAAGAAAGTTTTAGTCTGCTCAGATTGCAGTTCTGCTCTTTTAAGCATTGAAGCAAAACACTCAGACTGTAAGCAAGATTTAATAATTGAAATATTACACGAGTTGTATAAACTAGAAGGAGAGAGTAAAGGTAATGTTCATCTGGGTGCCAGCTCATGTAGGATTACAAGGAAACGAAGAAGCAGATAAAATGGCAAAGCAAGCTACAATGGAAGAGAATATAGTGACGGAAGTGAATTACAGTAGAAGTAAAGTTTAAAGCAATAATAAAGAAACAAATAATGGGGAAATGGCAGTTCCATTGGGAAGCAGCAAAGAATAGAAGGCAAATGTACAATATTTAGCCAAAAGTAGGTAAAGGGAGGCACTCAAAAGGAAAGAGGATACTATTTTAACCAGACTAAGAATTGGGCATACTAGACTTAACAGTACATTGAAGGTAATGGCAAAGCACAGAACAGGTCTATGTAAGTGTGGTAAAAATTAATCTGAACATGTGATCATGCATTGTGAGCGGTATAATGAAGAAAGAAGAGAGTTATGGGAAGAAGTCAAGACAGAAAGAGATTGAGTTTACATTTGAAATTTTTATTAAATCCTGAGGTTGAAAGGCATATTAAGTACACTGCATTGTTTAGATTTTTAAAAGATACAGGACTGATTAATTATTATTATAAATTTGATTATTAGAATTACTTTAATGCAAATTTATTTAGTTTAAGGTAGGGAGGGAGGGAGTTATTTTCTGAACCTGACATAGTGGGAGGAGTAAGCAGAAGTCAGAGGAGCTGGAGACGCAGCGCTGGCGGATGCGAAGTCTCTCACTAGGTTGGGGGAAGGGATCATAATGGGAACAGAGTCTCCGAATCAGATCACAGGCAGGTGGCGGTAATGCACAAGAACTGGTGCAATCCGCCAAATAAAAACAAAAGAAGTCCTGTGCGAAGTCTTGTTCTGCCCTGTCTGACATTACTTAGCGTTATCTCCCTGCCTGATCTCCCATGTATTACCTGGACTGTATCTTAACCTTGTCTTGCCTGCCACCTGCCTCAAACCTTGCTTGTACCCTCGCCTCTGAACCACGCCACCTGCCTCTGACCCATGCCTGCTATCATAATCCTTGACAGTCAGCCGCCAGCCCATAGACCCATACTAACAACGTTGAATGTGAGTTTGCACGCAAATGCGTATTGTGTGATTTGTGATTTAAACTGTTTACTAAATATACTGCAAATGGATCCCCCCCGTGTCAGACTCCTCGTTACAATAGTAAAAACTATGATATAATCAATGATAAAATTAAAGATGATCTTAAACGCTGGTCCTCTTTACCATATCTAGACTTTAGTTCTAGAATTGAAAGCATTAAAAATGAATATGCTCCCAAGACTCATATCTTTTCCAGTCACTTCCCATGAAAGTCCCAGTCAGACAGTTTCAGGACTGGGATAAACAGTTTTCTAGATTTATTTGGAGAGGAGGAAAAAAAACAATAATTAGGTTTAAGACTTTGCAGTTAGATAAAAGAAAAAGAGGAATGTCCCTCCCTAATTACAATGATTATTATTATGCTGCACAATTAAGACCCTTGGTATGCTGGTGTGATCTTGAAGTAGAGACAAGATGGAAGGAAATAGAGAACAAAATTCAGGAAATACCAATTCAAGCATTAATAGGTAAAAAAACTAATTTCCAGATGAAGATCCAGTATCTTAACCCACTAACACAGTTTACTCTGAAAACTTGGTATACAGTGGTGAAGGAACTTCATTTGCAAAAAAAAAAAAAAAAATTTAAATCTTTAATTGGGTGGCGCATGACTCAGATTTCAAACCTGGAACTATGGATAATAGATTTAAACAATGGTTATATTTAGGAATCTTCATTTTGTACAATTATAAAAGATGGCAGAATGGAATGCTTCCAAACTTTAAAAGATAAGTTTGGTCTTCTAAATCAAGATCTATGTAGATATTTACGGTTGCGGGACTATTATATTAAAGAAATACAGGATGAGGACTAGAACAACAAGCTTGTTCAGATTTTTGTACAGACATACAAGAAAAAGTATGACTAAAACCATTTATAAATTATATAAAGCAATAAGTAATTCTATAGGACTTTAAACAGACTATATATATTTTAATATATATAATACAGACTAGACATATTTTAACCCAATGGGTTAAAATATGTGAAAATAAGCTCAAGAATGTGGTGCAAGTTTTGTTAGAAACACTTAATTCGTTTTTTTTTTTTTTTTTTTTTTTTTACACCAAAAATTAAATCATTACAATCGGGGACTACTCATCCTTGTTGGAGGAACTGCAGAGTAAAAGAGGCACATCATGCGCATATATTCTGGCAGTGCTCAAGAATTGATAGTTTTTGGGAAATGGTGCACTCCACCATAAATGATATTTTTGATCTTTATATTCCTAGATCATTTGAAGTACTTTATCTAGGAGATACTCCTATTAATCTTAAAAAGGAAAATAAATATCTATTTAAGATATTTTTGGCAACAAGTAAAAAACAAACTATAAACTGGAAAGGGTATAAAGAAGAGCCACCAACTAAAGACGAATGGTTCAAAATTAAAGCAGAAGTTAAGGAAATGGAAAAAATGACATGTACTTCGATTTCAATTAGAAACATTTGAAAAGAAATGGAGTAAATGGCTGGCTTTCTCCTCAACGACAATAAAATTATTTATAACTGAACATTTTACATAATTCTAGAGGTTATGTATCATTGTGAAAATGTTTGGCAACCTTTTATTATAAGTTGTTTTATACTTTATTTTGATGAGGTTAATTTCATATTTTTATGCGTGTGTGTGTGTGTGTATGGATATACATGTGTGTAATGGATGTATTTGCCTATAAAAGTATGTATACATATGTATATTTATGTATATGTGTATTTTTTATTTGCTTGTTTTGTTCTCACTGGTTATGTTCCTAAAAAAATCTATAAAAACTAAGTTATAAAAAAGGGTGTGTGTGTGTGTGTGTGTGTGTGTGTATGTATATGTATATGTATGTATGTATATATATATATATATATATATATATATATATATATATATATATATATATATATATATATATAGATAGATAGAACAAGAGATACAAGTAAAGCTTAAAATACTACAATATTAAGAGTAAGTTTATCAAATCGAAGAACAGAAACTATCAATGTGTAACAGAGTAGGTTAAATAGCTCTTTTACCGCAATTAAGTGAAATGACTGACCAATAGGCACTGTACCAGTTTATAGGAATATGCTAGTGTTTTGTGACATTTTAAGTGACGTACACACACACACTTTGATCCTAGCATCAATCATGTCCATAATTATGAGACAAACACAGTTTCTAGTCATCTTTCTGATCGCCATGAGGCAAGCATTGGTTTATTTTGTTTTCAGCTTAACTTTGCATAATAATGCAAAACAAAAGTATGTCCGGATATGGGGGTCCAAAATAACAAATCCAATAAAGCCACAAGCCCCTCACATCTATACGTCTCAGGAAATTGGCTGCGCAGATTGGAATCAGGTGGCAGGATTCTGCAAACAAAAAGTAGGAAACAGAAAAATTAACACTGCAATGTAGAGAAAGAAAAATAAAATAAAACTACTTTGACATTAGAAAATGAAACAACTTGATGATAATTCTTACCTCTTCACCTCTCCTGTGTTTCACATGACCCAAACGACACCAACAAAACAAAGCTCATTAAGACATTAAAGAGACACTCAAAGAACCCCCTGAGAAGCAGGAGGACAAACTGTTTAACAACAGTTTGTTTATGGCCCGCTGGGCGGGGTTATGACAAATCATTGAGGGGTCAAGTTGAATCCCCTCTTTCTCGTAGTACTCGTGAATATAAGTCTCTTTTTCAGCATCGGTGACTACGTTTGAAGGGTACCCGGATGCTTGTTGTTTCAAACGCAAAAAACGTTTTAACTTATTCGCTAAACAATTTATCCGTCCTTACAGGAAAATGCCAAACTTCGTCGAGTTTGACTACAAACCCTTTCTCGTTCGCTTTTAAAAGCTCAATACTCACCCAGCACCCGGAAAGAGCCCTCTCATCATCTGTGTGCTCGCAACATGATGTCTGGTTTTCTGCATGCGCGCATGTTCGACATAGGGGAAACATGAGTTTACCGCCGCATCTGTAAGGTAGGACCGGGTGTAGTAATTTACGCGGAGGATACACGGTGGCTTTGATAAGACCGTAATAATTTTAAATCGGTTAAATCGTTAAAAATTATTTCCGGGTGACCAATCGGGTAACTCTTTCTTGATTGGCAGAACGGGTATAAAGACGTTAAATCAAGGTAACTGATTTTCTCACCATCGGACACTTTGTGATACAACTTATAAGCATTCGTGCGCCCACCAAAAAGAGCATCTCTTGGTTTCAGTCTCTCGGGAGCCGAATAAGTGCTCATAAATTCCATCACTGAAGCGTCTGTCTGCTTCATCTTAGCCCATTCACATTCCCAGACAACCTCTACCTTTATACCATGCACACTTTGTAGAATTTGGACCTTTTCGTCAGACCGAGTTCTGAGAAAACCGTACGGGACCGCCGACAGTCGGTGTAGGTCGCGGGGCTCGTAGCGACAATCATGTCCATGGTGGAAACAACCATTGAATTCGAGAGCATACTTCACTCCGCCCTGTTCATAATAACTGTCTAAGAAAAATTTACCGATTTGCATTTTACCATGATTCAGAGCATGATGAACGTCAACGTTTCTAGACTTTTTTTTACATACTCCAACCATTCGATCGACACACTTGAACGTCTTATTTTGTTGAATGTACGCATAATTGTGGGTTAGAGCCACAGTGTCCTCTACGAGATAATGAGTTTTGAAGACCCCTATCAACAACTTGCAAGAGTCGTGAAACTGAACGGATCAATTTGAGTACACTCTATGAAGGATTTGCGGTATTTAATACACGCTTCGCGTAGCAAGATAACATCGTTTTCGCCATAGTGGTACAACTCCTCCTTAAAGTTAAAGACTGAACGTGAAGCAGTAGTGTACCATGCATCGAACTTTACTCGATCTTTTTCAGATAGGTTGTCATACCCATCAAACTTTTTGTCTGGGATTGGGCCGATATAGTTCTCATTTTCTTTTCTATTGAAATGATGCGGAAAGTAGCCTTTGTCGTGGTGAGATTTAATGCCGCGGGCATCTTCGATAGAGCCATCGGGATGAATGATATGCTATCAATGTAGCGTTGTTCGAACACATCATCAATCATTAATATTAATTTACAACCTTGCATGATGATGTCCATTTTTAGACCGGCTTTGCAGTAATATTCGAGAATTAGAAAGAAGTCAAATCTTGACGCGTTATGAGCTATAAAACAGTAGCCTTTGTATTTGGGTTTTCTGAAATGCGTAATCATTTTTTCAACACAATCAATTCCTTCAGCTACAAATCTTGTACCGCGAAATGTTATCGCGCAGACAAAATTAGCCACGTGCCTGCCATTTTCATAACGAGTCTTTCAGGATTGATAAAACATTCATGAATCCCTGGGCTTGTAAGTTCTTCACGACATGCCCAACAACGGATCGGGGCGCACTCATGCGGTGACTTGCGCTTTTCGTAACTTCTACCGCATTCCTTGCAATATTTTATAACGTCACAAGGAGCTTGATCTCTTTCGAGCACCGGTTTCTTGTGAGCGTCGTAGCAGTAAGCCGATTTACAATAACGCAAACAATCGCGGCAATGGATGTTTTTTTTTAGGATGCTTGTAGCAATCACTGTCAAAACAGACATTACAGACGTAATCGCATTGGTGTTGGTTAAGCTTCGAGAACCCTTTATAGCAAAATTCACACACATAGCTAGCGCCTATGAAAGATGTCAAATTGAGAATCATGTAGTAATGTTCGTCTTGTAGATAAAGGAACAACGTTTTTAGGTGCGGCTCTTTGTTATTTACGTAGGTTTGTAACACGCCAGTGTTTAACCTATAAAAAACAACAATTTTTACATCAAACAGTCGTTCAAATCTATCAATGTCATGAAGACCTACTTCCTGTTGGATAGCAAGACCAGCTTTATTGTGTATGATCGCTGCTCGGTTTTCTAATTCACACTCAGGTTATTCAGGCTCTAGAAAATGTGCTAGACATATAGAGAAGCACAGTTTGTTTGATATGTTTGTAGGCATAAATAAGCTCGTCTTTTTTCTTTTGATTACCTGATCAAATGCCAAATCAGTGAGTTTACGACGAGCCCCACCGCCTCCTAGTCTGTTCATTAGAACATCAGCTTCAATCTCGACAGTTTCGTTAGCTGCTAACTGGTCATCGCTCTGTAGAATTTTCACAATTTGGTCCAAAAAAAGATTAACGTCATAATTATTACTCGGTGTTAAAACAGCGTTTACATCGGATTTCAGAGATGGGGTTCTAAGGCATAAATTGATAATGCTACCGTCACCGCCAATCTGTCTAGCAAATGACACTATGTCATCCATTGTATTGTGTAAACGTATGTGGTACGTCGCAAAATCCTGTGATCTTATTTCTCTCATGTTTAAAGACCTACGCAGCGATACGCTGTTGAAACGAGGTCTTGGTAAAACGTGATATTCATTTACACTACCACCTTCTCTCAACAATGTTTCAATGTTGATATGTTGCTGACCTAAAGGTTCAACATTAGCGGATGTTGATGGTTGCTGATCATTGTCGATGGCCGGGTGCGGTGTTTTGTTATTACACGTATCATTTATCGCCCGACTAGTCGACGGCTGTTCATGATCAATCGCGATAGCTGACGGCATACCGTTAGTGTCGTTATAAGGAGTGGCATCCTGAGTTAGTGCCCCACCGCCCTGTTCGGTAGATAATAACGTTTGTACGTAGTCTGATAAATTAAATTCATTTTCCTGATCCATCTCATCTAAATTTGGACTTAAAATAGAATCGAAGTTAAAAGCATCGTCCATAGAATTTAACTGCAAATCATCTAAAAATCTATCTGTGTCAGGATCGATAGACCTTTGTGGTGTAACAGATAATGATTGATCTGGTTGATTTTTGTGTGCATCATCTGAGGTATTTACGTTACCCATTACAGTTATTTTATTTACTTGATAATTATTTTGAATTTAAAATGTTTACTTTATTGTTTAAATTAATGATTACTTTTATTGAATATCGTACCATAGAATTTATTTAATCTTTTAGTTTTATTTATAGTTATGTTTAATTAATATTTTTTACAAACTTTTATTTTTATTGACTACTTAAAATTATTTTTATCCTTTATTTTAAAATGATTTTAATTTAATTTTTAATTTAATATTTATAATCAGATTTGTTTTAGTTTTATTAATATTTTAATTCTTTACTTTTTAATTTTTATGTTGATAATATTGCTTTTATTGATTGTTTATAGTTAAGGTTGTTTTAGTATTATTAATATTTTATTTTTTATTCTTTACTTTTAATTATTTAGGTATGACTTTTTAATTATTTTGAGTATTACTTTTAAATGTGTTACTATTTTTCTTTTATTTTATTTATTGATGTATACCTGACTTGTTTTATTAATTTTATTTTCAGGTATACTTTATGGTTATATTATTGTTTTTTTATTATTTTATATTTTATTCATATAAAACGGACACAATCTAAATCTATTTTATTAGAAAGGCATTAACAACAATATCAGTAATGGTATAAAAAGATAATTGTAAAGAAATACACAGTATGAATCGATAGAAATAACCAATTTAAAACTAAAACAGAAATAAACAAATCAGATATTTTTTAATGTATAACAACAACAATATTAACCAATATAGAATCAAATTTTAAAAAATGTAAAACAAACAAAATTAATTAAATTTTAAAATGTATAACTAAAGCAGAAATAAACAAATCAGATATTTTAAATGTGAAACTAAAAACAGTATTAAACAATATAGAATCGAATTTTAAAAAATGTAAAACAGAAAAAATTAAAGAAATAGAAATATTTTAATTGAATAACTAAAACAGTATTAATAATATTGAATAGAATTTATATCTTAATCAAAGCTGATTAAATGTATACATTGAAACAGTATGAAACAAACCAAATACAATGTTTAATTGTAAACTCAAATTGAAAATTTATAAATCTTTTAAAATGTACAATCAAAACAGAATTAAGAAAATTAATACAGGGGGGAAAATGTAAAATCTAACTAATCAAACAAAAGAGATCAGATATTACACACAAACTTAACACACTTGATCAAAATGAATAACTAAAACATAAGGCTAGCTAACATGAATCAAAATCTATTAATAAAAGTACATCGAGTAAATAAAAACAGTGTTATTGATGAATCATCTACGTATCAAAGCATTTTTAATTGAACAGAGTATTGAACCTAAAACACGGCGATCACGTTCAGCTTTGTTCAGTAAATTTAACACCTCAGTCAGTTTCTGATTTGCACCCCTTAATTGTTCATCTATATCACGCTGCTGGTGTAAAACATATTCAGATATCTGATCAATTTTTACCTGGTTTCGCTCCAGATATTGCAGAACTAGTTGATTAAAATCGGGTTCGACGATAGAGATGGGTCCTGTTAGTGTGAGATCATCGGCTTGTTGTGGTTGGAAAACGTGGTCGCCGCCATGATTGTTTTCTTCCTCCTTTTCTGGATCGTCTTCTTCTTCTACTACTAAAGACGGGTATGGTGTATATACAGGACTGCGACCGCCACCTAGCGTTGAGGCATAACCATCGCTGGATTCACCGTCATCCGACCAGCGTTGAGGGCTTGGTGCTAAAACATCATTAAAAAGAAAAAGTCTTTAATATATTGTTTAGAAAGTCGTAATTTTACATTTAATAAAATAAAACACTCACAATGTTGTGCCTCAATACTGCAATCAGAAGGTCCGTTGGGGCTGCTAGCCGGAGACGTGGGAACTAGAGGAGAAATGCATATATAATGTAATTTAAATTAACAGAAATGTGTACACATCGTATTCGATTAATGTATTTTCACAGTTAATAAAACACTTACGTTGTTGTATTTCAAAAACACTTTCCCGGGGTCCGAGCGGGCTGGTATCCGGTGATCGCGGAACTAGAGTAGAAGCAGATAGTGCATATTCAGAAAAAAATTCAAACTAGCTCTAGCATGAAACATTCAGCATGGACGGGCGCACAATTCAACAGTTATAAATTACATAGATTTAAACCGTATAAAACAAGATAATACATTACCTAAACGAGCTTCATCTTCATCATCACCATCATATTCAATATGTTGATCCTGTACGGCGGTATAAATTTTCAGCCTCTTGTTTGAAACAGGGCTAAAGTTATAATCAAGGCGTCTTTTTTCCGGCCGTGTCGAGCTGACCAACGTGGCTTGGACCAGATCGGTGGCTTCTTGCTCGTCCTCCGCTGTTAAATCAATGACCTCGATTATATCTGAAACATAAAAGTGAAAATATTGTATTAATAACGTTTAGATTATGTATAGCTGCACCATTCTAGAGATATTGAATGACCAAAATCACATGACTATTTCTGTGGCCTGTATGAAAAGCGCTCGTCTTCGGGCCACGTGTGTTTTCTAACCGGGTTTCGAATACACGCTAGGATACAATGGGCCTAGAATATTTCATTTAAATAAAACATTTACCTTCTTCCCTTTGTGCGTCAGCATTGGATCGAGGCAACACTACGAGATAAAGCAGAAATGTATGATTTAAAACAGCCGTTTATATAACATATAAAATATCCGTATAAAACAGTATTTACTCACAGAATTGGTTGATGGCTTCAAAAGCATCAATCTCTGATGAATTTAATTCTGTAACATAAAAGCTGATAGATTGAAAATATTTCAGGTCACAATATGACTGACGAAGTATTACTTAATGTAATGTATTACAGCATAATAATAATATTTTACTTACGACGAGCCATGCTTCCTCAAAAAGTTTAGTGTAGACTAGAAGAGATGGTGAAGGAGACGAATCACATCAACAGGCGATGACCAGATGAATAACTTTCCCCTGGTTGTCTGCTGTATTTAAGTATAAAGATGTGGGGGTCGTGCCCAGGTGTCGGCGAGAGATAAGAACCATAAAAACTACTCGAATGTATTACTTTCAGGATCACAAACACGGACTTTTATATAATAGTAGAAATAAAAATATCTTTTATATATTATGACAGCTAGTTTATAGATTATTTAATTATTAAACAGTATCGTTAAAACCTGATATAAAGTAATGGAATAACTCGAATGTAGGGTTAAATAAAGTATATATATATAGTCGTGTATGTATTATATCACGCATATCTTTAATATTGAATCATTTCACTTTATATGAATGAAATGAAAAACATTGTTATTTTCTATTATTGTAGTCGGATAATATATAATCAAGCATCCGGAAACATTTTATCAAGTAATATTACTGTTTTAATGGTGACATAAATACGTGGTTATTTTGATTAAAATATCAGATGTGTTTGGATAAAACATGGAATATGATAATTGTAGCTAATACGGTCTTTTAGACTATTGCATCCAAGTTGATGTAATACACTCGTTTATTATTTAGATAAGGTTAAACATATTTAACAGGGTGAAAATAAGGGGATAACCGAATTTATGTATTTGCTGAGTAAACACTAGATGGCGCTAGAGGTCTATGTTTGTGCTCAGAGACCCATGGCGCTTATCGGCATCAAAAGACCTTAGCGGAACCACCCGCTGTTCGTGTTCACAGATGTGTTCGGATCCTTACTGTGTTTATTACAACGGACAACGGCTATAACCTTATCGCAGAGACTTGTAGACGCTTCATGCAGCGCTGAGGAAATTAGTTCGACAGAGGTGCCGCACGACTGTTTGCATAACAGACAGCCAAATTCAAAGAAACGTAAACGCAGTTTAATGTTTGTATCAAATAAACTTAAATAGACTAAAACAAGACGTTCAATAATGATTATCTGACGTATGCCAGATTATTAACGTAAACAATATACAACCTACTTGCGGCAATCATTAAAATGATGTAAGAGGTTATCTTTAGCATGGATTAAAATATGTAACAACGGGGTATTGAGTTAAACATCATACCAAAATGATGATGGTTTATTAAATACAGTTTCTTGAATTCATTTATTTCTATATTGAGCCAAAATAATATAACATTCAAATCGTGTCAAGTGTTTATAATAATATTTAATATTCATTGTGTAGGAATATAAAATATTTGTAATTGAACATTTATTCGCAGGTTACATCATAGATAGATTAAAAAATTGTACGAGATAAACTTTACGTTAGAAATGGGTCTTACAACAGAGTTATTCGTTTATTGTTTTATTATAACATTTAATTAAAGTTAAATATTTGATATTCATTGTGTAGGAATATAAAATATTTGTAATTGAACATTTATTCACAGTTTGCATCATAGATAGATTAAAAAATTGCATGAGAATCTTTACATTACAAATGGATCATACAACACAGTTAATCGTTTATTGTTTTATTATAACATTGAAATAAAGTTAAACAACCATAATAATCACGATGGATGAATATTTCTCAATGTTGAACAATCATTATCTCATTCGCACAGATAGAGAGACATACAAACAGACCGAGAGCCGTACCAGAGAGACGCAAACAGATATAAAAACACACAGTCTCACGCTTTAACAGCCGGAAAGAGCTGGACTGAACGATAAACATGTTAACGGACGTTTGCTTTTTATTTAACATCCGATGTCATAATGTTCGCTTATCAGATACACGCATATGCCGTAACAGTCATCAGATGTATTTTATCTTTCTCAGGCACGCTTCAACCGGTTCAAATTTCCCGCACACACACCCACACAGGCACAGCCAGAGCCTCTCGACACACCCACACTCGAGCCGGAGAGACGCACACACATATGCCTGGTGCCAGTTCTGACCATAACAGAGCAAAGGCAACACACCGGTGCATATACCTTAGTTTATTAATTCTAACATAAGTTAATTACATTAACATAATTTAAAACAATAATGACAATATAATATTGTATAATTATAATAATTGAATTTATCAAAATAATTAAAATATATTACTGTAAATTAGTTAATGATATAGTTTTAATATCGGTTGATATAATTTATTTCATTAAAATCTATTTCATAATATTAAAATATCTAATTTTAATGTAATAATAACGGTATTATTAATTTAATTTAAATGATAAGAATCTAATTAACGGAATTATTAATTTGATTAAACTGATAAGAATCTAATTACCGGAATTATTAATTTAATTCAACTGATAAGAATCTAATTACCGGAATTATTAATTTAATTCAACTGATAAGAATCTAATTAACGGAAAGGGGCGGGGTTTACACCGGAAGCCCCGCCCTAAAAGGGGCGTGGCAGTCATCAATCAAACTTTTTGACACATGCCACCTTATATTTCTCTCTCTCTAATATAATATTTAAAAATGACATGTGGACTGACCGCGGGCCGCCAGCAGACACTTATTTAAAACCAGCGGTCCGATGGCGGACCACCGTCGGAAAAGCGGCGGGAGCCGATGGTGGGCCGCTGGATTAACGATGAGCAAATTGACGGTGGACCGCGGGCGGCGCCCGCCAGAGGACCGCCGACTTTGCCGCCGGCGGGCCGGCAGCGGCCCGCTGGTCTTATGTTAGCTGGGATAATACAAATAAATAAAAGTAAATAGACAAAAAAGACGTCAAAAATACTGTAAAAGGACGTCAAAAAGACCCCGAAAAGACGTCGAAAAGACGTCAAAAAAAGACGTTGAAAAGACGTCAATAAAAGACGTCATAAAAACTTTCATTCTGGCTCTTCAGAGGACGTAATTTCAACGTCTGACAGAGACGTAGAAAAGACGTCTTTTGGACGTAACTTTGCTTGGTGGGTTTTCCTCTGCTTCTAGCCAAAGTTACGGTGCGCCAGTGCTTGTGAACACTGAAAAGACTTTCACGCACTCAAAATTTGGTGCGCGCTCCATCGAGCCGCGTAAAGAGCAGGGTAAGAATATCGAAAATAGAAGGGTTTGTTTTTATTGTTTAGACCCGAATCATTTGATTGCTGACTGTAAATCATGGAAGAAGAAAAACACTGTAAAATCTAAAAGTGTAGCTAATGTGGTTCTTGAGACGGTGTCTAACAGTCATGATCAAAGTTGTTCAGATGCTTCTGTTTTCTCTCCATTTGTGTTCAAAGGCACTGTATCAGTTAATCCTGATTCTGCAACGAAAACCATTAACATCTTGCGAGACACAGGTGCTGCTCAATCTTTTATTCTTGAAAATGTGCTACCTTTTTCAAGTGAAACCTACTCTGGGACTGATGTGCTGGTTCGTGGCATAGAGCTGGGCTGTGTAAAAGTTCCTCTTCATACTGTGTGTTTGACATCTGATTTGGTTTCAGGTCCAGTTCAGTTGGGAGTGCGTGCAAAACTGCCAGTAGAAGGGGTCAGTTTAATTTTGGGGAATGACCTGGCTGGTGGTAAGGTTTTTACTCATCCAGTGGTGGCCGCACGTCCTGTTTGTGAGGTAGAACTTGGTACTAAATTTCCTTCAATATTCTGTGCGTGCGCAGTTACTCGTGCACAGGCGCGAAACAATGGTAGTGATATTGATTTATCTGACACATTTATGTCTTTTCCAGACAATCCAACGGAGTTTAAATTATCTGTTCAACCTAGTGTGTTAAAAACAGATGATGTTACTGGTCACGAGGCTTTGTCTATGGGAAGAGAACAACTTGGTAAAGCTCAAAGGTCGGATCCTTCTCTTGTGCGCTGTGTTGAAGCTGCCGAGGGCAAAGTAGAGAGCGACACAGATGACGGTGTGCAATACTTCTGGGACAGAGGCGTACTAATGCGTAAGTGGCTGTCACAAAAAGCTAAAGAAGTGGGTTTTAGTCCAGATTACCAAATAGTGTTACCTTCTGAGTATCGAAAAGCAGTTCTTAAACTTGCTCATGATCACATTCTATCTGGTCATTTGGGCATTAATAAAACGTTTACACGAGTGGCTAAGTATTTTTATTGGCCTGGTTTACGCTCTGCTGTGTCAGATTTTTGTCGTGCGTGTCACGTTTGTCAGATCGCTGGGAAACCCAATCAGAACATCCCTCCAGCTCCTTTGCAGCCTATTCCAGTGATGGGAGAGCCTTTTGAGCGCCTCATTTTAGACTGCGTCGGCCCTTTACCAAAATCAAAAAGTGGTTATCAGTATATTTTGACGTTAATGTGCACTGCAACGCGCTACCCCGAGGCAATACCGTTACGAAATCTTAAAGCGAAAACTATCGTTAAAGAGCTGATAAAGTTTTGTTCCACTTTTGGTTTACCTCGCGTTATTCAGACAGACCAGGGAACAAATTTTAAATCTAAATTGTTCGAACAAGTATTGCAAGGAATTTCAGTAAGTCATGTAGTGTCAAGTGCATACCATCCACAGTCGCAGGGCGCTCTCGAGCGATTTCATCAAACGCTCAAATCAATGATGCGTGCTCATTGTGTTGAGTCCAACTCAGACTGGGCTGAAGATCTTCCTTTACTGATGTTTGCTATCAGAGAGACTGTTCAAGAATCATTGGGTTATAGCCCTGCTGAGCTTGTTTTTGCTCATGGTTTACGCGGACCCTTAAAATTATTAAGCGAACAATTAGTTGCTGACAATAAACAGATGGTACCTGTATCTGAATATGTGAATTCAATTAGGGAACGTCTTCGTAATGCTTGTGAAAAAGCAAGGACTAATTTAGCTGAGGCTCAGGCTGAAATGAAAGTGCGTTATGATCGCAAAAGTGTGTCTCGTTCATTCCAGCCGGGTGATTCAGTTTTGGTGTTGCTGGCTACGCCAGGCTCGGCTTTACAGTCAAAGTTTTCAGGTCCATACATGGTGACCAAGAAGTTGTCTGACACAAACTATTTAGTTTGCACTCCTGACCGGCGAAAAAAATCTCGTATGGTTCATGTCAATATGCTTAAGGCTTATGTGAAAAGCGATGCTCATCTACCTGCTGTCAAACCAAGTTTAGTTGCGTCCTCTGTAGCTGATGAGATTGAACAGGATTTCTCTGTACCCTGCGGTCGTTTGATAAATTCTGTTATATTAAATGACTTGGATTCGCATTTAAGTTATTTATCTTCAGATCAAAAAAGCGATATTGTTGAGTTACTTGAAAATCATCGCTCTCTCTTTAGTGACATTCCTTCCCAAACCACTGTGCTTACACATAATATAGATGTTGGTGATGCACGACCGAGCTGAGGTTGAGTATTTGCGGCAAAATCATTTTGCGAGTCCCAGTTTGAGTGCATGGAGTTCACCTTGTCTATTAGTCCCCAAGTCTGACTTGTCGGTTCGTTTCTGCACTGACTATCGGAAAGTCAATGCAGTTACGAAGCCCAATTCATTCCCATTGCCACGTATGGAAGATTGCATAGATCGAGTCGGTCCTGCCAGGTTTGTGACAAAATTAGATCTTCTTAAAGGGTATTGGCAAATTCCACTTACGTCACGAGCCTCGGAAATTTCAGCTTTTGTGACCCCTGACGATTTTATGCAGTACTCCGTAATGGCTTTCGGGATGCGCAACGCACCGTCAACCTTTCAGCGATTAATGCGTATCGTATTAAGTGGTGTTGAGAAATGCGAAGCTTATCTCGACGATATTGTGATTTATTATTCTAGCTGGGAGGAGCATATGGTTTCTTTACGTGAAGTGTTTGCACGTCTGGTTAATGCCTCTCTAACTTTAAATCTAGCTAAATGTGAATTCGCCAAGGCCACCGTAGTGTACCTAGGAAAAAAGGTAGGTCAGGGACATGTGTGTCCAGTTGATGCAAAAATTGCGTCTATTGTGGAATTCCCAGTGCCAGGGAATAAAAGAGAGTTGCGTAGATTTTTGGGTATGTCAGGATACTACAGAGGATTCTGCCGTAACTTTGCTAGTGTTGTGTCTCCACTAACTGATCTTCTGAGCACCGAAAGAGTTTTTGTGTGGTCTGATGCATGTGATCAGGCTTTTCGAGCAGCAAAAGATTTGCTGTGTAACGCTCCTATTCTTTCAGCACCGGACTTTGAGCGTCTCTTTAAATTGGAAGTGGATGCTTCTGCTACTGGGGCTGGAGCTGTTCTAATTCAGGAAAGTGAGATGGGTATTGATCATCCAGTGTGCTATTTCTCAAAAAAATTTACAGCATGTCAACGCAGATATAGTACGATCGAGAAGGAGGCTTTAGCACTACTTTTAGCGTTGCAACATTTTGAGATTTATTTGGGTGGAAGTTCGTTCCCAATTCGTGTGTACACTGATCATAATCCTCTTGTTTTTTTGGATAGGATGCGCAATTCAAATCAGCGATTAATGCGATGGTCTTTGGAAGTCCAGGAATTTAATTTGGATATACGGCATAAGAAAGGTTCGCAAAATGTGGTTGCGGATGCGCTGTCCAGAGTTCATGGTGCTGAAGTTGAGGTTTAAGTTAGTTGGGTAGATACAAACTGCTTGTTTGCATCTTTTTGGTGGGGAGGTGTTACGAGTAGTGTAGTGTAGGCTTGTGTGTGGTTTCTCTCTTGCGCTCTCGCGCTCTTTCTCTCTCTTTCTCTCGCTCTCTCTTTTTTTCTCACTCTTAAGTATTCGCAGGTGCAGCGGATTACGTTGGGACGGACCATGATTGGCGGCGGCTATAAAAACCTGAAGAGAACATGGGTTCGATGGCTCCCCGCTCTCTCTCGATTTCCCCGCTTGTTCTCAGTGGAGAACGTGATCCCATGAGTGTTTGCTTGTATATTGAGATGCCGTTGTGTTAATTTTTAACCGGCGATTGAAACCCGGTTTACTGTCTCCCTGTCGGGCTTGGAGCATGTAGGGAGGTTTGGTGCCTTATTTGTTATTTTCGTTTTCTCCTGTGTTTGTTAGTAGGGAGGTAAGTTTTCTGTATTTTATTTTATTTGTTTTCTAGGGAAGTTTAATCTAATTTAGTTAGCTTGGTTTATTGTCATTTATTTTGGCTGAACCCCTCCTAATGTTATTTTTGCTCCTTATTTCTGTAAATAAATCATATTTTCTTGTTAATTCTTAGTGGTTGTGTTTTTGGTATATTTTGGGGAGAGAGAGCGCGGGGGCACCAGGGATTATATTTTTAATCCCTGTTATTTTGTTACGTTTTTGGTTACATCTCTTTTTGATTAAGGATTTTTAATTTAATTCGTAACTTTAAACTGTATTTTGTGGTCATTGGAAATTGGCAATAACTTTAATGTTAACGTTATTTAAAGAGCAAACTGTTTGAGCGCTAACGTCACATAAACACCACGTTTAGAGAGGAAAACATTATACAACTCGACGCATTTCGAGATTTTTCAAGATTTTTTCATTTTTCGAGATTTTTTTTTCATTTTTCGAGATTTTTTTTTCATTTTTCGAGATTTTTCAAGATATTTCATTTTTTGAGATTTTTTCATTTTCAAAATTTTTTCATTTTTCTAGATTTTTCAAGATTTTTTCATTTTTCAAGATTTTTTCATTTTTCGAGATTTTTTTCATTTTTCGAGATTTTTCAAGATTTTTTTCATTTTTCGAGTTTTTTCAAGATTTTTTTTCATTTTTCAAGATTTTTCAAGATTTTTTCATTTTTCAAAATTTTTCAAGATTTTTCAAGATTTTTTTCATTTTTCAAGATTTTCCAAGATTTTTTCATTTTTTTTTCATTTTTCAAGATTTTTTAATTTTTTCGAGATTTTTCAAGATTTTTAAAATTTTTTTTTCATTTTTCGGGATTTTTCAAGATTTTTTTTTTTCATTTTTCAAGATTTTTTTTCATTTTTCGGGATTTTTCAAGATTTTTTTCATTTTTCACATTTTTTTTTCATTTTTCTGGATTTTTCAAGATTTTTTTTCATTTTTCAAGATTTTTTTCATTTTTTCGAGATTTTTCAAGATTTTTCAAGATTTATTTTTTTTCATTTTTCGGGATTTTTCAAGATTTTTTCATTTTTCAAGATTTTTTCATTTTTTCAAGATTTTTCAAGATTTTTCAAGATTTTTTTATTTTTTCGAGATTTTTTCGAGATTTTTCAAGATTTTTTCATTTTTCAAGATTTTTCAAGATTTTTTTTTTCATTTTTCAAGATTTTTTTCATTTTTAAAGATTTTTTTTCATTTTTCGGGATTTTTCAAGATTTTTTCATTTTTCAAGATTTTTTTCATTTTTCAAGATTTTTTCATTTTTTCGAGATTTTTCGAGATTTTTTCATTTTTCGAGATTTTTTTCATTTTTCAAGATTTTTCGAGATTTTTTCATTTTTTCGAGATTTTTCAAGATTTTTTCATTTTTCAAGATTTTTTAATTTTTTTGAGATTTTTCGAGATTTTTTCATTTTTTCGAGATTTTTCAAGATTTTTTTCATTTTTCAAGATTTTTTTTAATTTTTTCGAGATTTTTCGAGATTTTTTCATTTTTCGAGATTTTTCAAGATTTTTTTATTTTTCAAGATTTTTTCATTTTTCAAGATTTTTTCATTTTTTCGAGATTTTTCCTTTTTTCCAAAATTTTTCGAGATTTTTTCATTTTTCGAGATTTTTCAAGATTTTTTCATTTTTCGAGATTTTTCAAGATTTTTCAAGATTTTTTCATTTTTCAAGATTTTTTCATTTTTTCAAGATTTTTTCATTTTTCAAGATTTTTTCATTTTTTCAAGATTTTTTTCATTTTTCAAGATTTTTTAATTTTTTCGAGATTTTTCGAGATTTTTTCATTTTTCAAGATTTTTTCATTTTTTCGAGATTTTTCCTTTTTTCCAAAATTTTTCGAGATTTTTTCATTTTTCGAGATTTTTCAAGATTTTTTCATTTTTCGAGATTTTTCAAGATTTTTCAAGATTTTTTCATTTTTCAAGATTTTTTCATTTTTTCAAGATTTTTTTTCATTTTTCAAGATTTTTTAATTTTTTCGAGATTTTTCGAGATTTTTTCATTTTTCGAGATTTTTCAGGATTTTTTTATTTTTCAAGATTTTTTTCATTTTTCAAGATTTTTTCATTTTTTCGAGATTTTTCGAGATTTTTTCATTTTTTCAAGATTTTTCAAGATTTTTTCATTTTTCAAGATTTTTTTTCATTTTTCAAGATTTTTTCATTTTTTCAAGATTTTTCAAGATTTTTCAAGATTTTTTTATTTTTTTGAGATTTTTTCGAGATTTTTCAAGATTTTTTCATTTTTCAAGATTTTTCAAGATTTTTTTTTTCATTTTTCAAGATTTTTTTCATTTTTAAAGATTTTTTTTCATTTTTCGGGATTTTTCAAGATTTTTTCATTTTTCAAGATTTTTTTCATTTTTCAAGATTTTTTCATTTTTTCGAGATTTTTCGAGATTTTTTCATTTTTCGAGATTTTTTTCATTTTTCAAGATTTTTCGAGATTTTTTCATTTTTTCGAGATTTTTCAAGATTTTATCATTTTTCAAGATTTTTTAATTTTTTTGAGATTTTTCGAGATTTTTTCATTTTTTCGAGATTTTTCAAGATTTTTTTCATTTTTCAAGATTTTTTTTAATTTTTTCGAGATTTTTCGAGATTTTTTCATTTTTCGAGATTTTTCAAGATTTTTTTATTTTTCAAGATTTTTTCATTTTTCAAGATTTTTTCATTTTTTCGAGATTTTTCCTTTTTTCCAAAATTTTTCGAGATTTTTTCATTTTTCGAGATTTTTCAAGATTTTTTCATTTTTCGAGATTTTTCAAGATTTTTCAAGATTTTTTCATTTTTCAAGATTTTTTCATTTTTTCAAGATTTTTTCATTTTTCAAGATTTTTTCATTTTTTCAAGATTTTTTTCATTTTTCAAGATTTTTTAATTTTTTCGAGATTTTTCGAGATTTTTTCATTTTTCAAGATTTTTTCATTTTTTCGAGATTTTTCCTTTTTTCCAAAATTTTTCGAGATTTTTTCATTTTTCGAGATTTTTCAAGATTTTTTCATTTTTCGAGATTTTTCAAGATTTTTCAAGATTTTTTCATTTTTCAAGATTTTTTCATTTTTTCAAGATTTTTTTTCATTTTTCAAGATTTTTTAATTTTTTCGAGATTTTTCGAGATTTTTTCATTTTTCGAGATTTTTCAGGATTTTTTTATTTTTCAAGATTTTTTTCATTTTTCAAGATTTTTTCATTTTTTCGAGATTTTTCGAGATTTTTTCATTTTTTCAAGATTTTTCAAGATTTTTTCATTTTTCAAGATTTTTTTTCATTTTTCAAGATTTTTTCATTTTTTCGAGATTTTTCAAGATTTTTTCATTTTTTCGAGATTTTTCAAGATTTTTCAAGATTTTTTCATTTTTCAAGATTTTTTTCATTTTTCAAGATTTTTTCATTTTTTCGAGATTTTTCAAGATTTTTCAAGATTTTTTCATTTTTCAAGATTTTTTTCATTTTTCAAGATTTTTTCATTTTTCAAGATTTTTCAAGATTTTTTCATTTTTTGAGATTTTTCAAGATTTTTTCATTTTTCAAGATTTTTTTCATTTTTCAAGATTTTTTTCATTTTTCAAGATTTTTTCATTTTTTCGAGATTTTTCAAGATTTTTTCATTTTTCAAGATTTTTTCATTTTTTCGAGATTTTTCAAGATTTTTCAAGATTTTTTCATTTTTCAAGATTTTTTTCATTTTTCAAGATTTTTTCATTTTTCAAGATTTTTCAAGATTTTTTCATTTTTTGAGATTTTTCAAGATTTTTTCATTTTTCAAGATTTTTTTCATTTTTCAAGATTTTTTTCATTTTTCAAGATTTTTTCATTTTTTCGAGATTTTTCAAGATTTTTTCATTTTTTCGAGATTTTTCAAGATTTTTCAAGATTTTTTTCATTTTTCAAGATTTTTTTCATTTTTCAAGATTTTTTCATTTTTCAAGATTTTTTTCATTTTTCAAGATTTTTTTCATTTTTCAAGATTTTTTCATTTTTTCGAGATTTTTCAAGATTTTTTCATTTTTTCGAGATTTTTCAAGATTTTTCAAGATTTTTTTCATTTTTCAAGATTTTTTTCATTTTTCAAGATTTTTTTCATTTTTCAAGATTTTTTTCATTTTTCAAGATTTTTTCATTTTTTCGAGATTTTTCAAGATTTTTCAAGATTTTTTCATTTTTCAAGATTTTTTTCATTTTTCAAGATTTTTTCATTTTTCAAGATTTTTCAAGATTTTTTCATTTTTTGAGATTTTTCAAGATTTTTTCATTTTTCAAGATTTTTTAATTTTTTCGAGATTTTTCAAGATTTTTCAAGATTTTTTTTTTGAGATTTTTTCAATTTTTGAGATTTTTCAAGATTTTTTTTCATTTTTCAAGATTTTTCAAGATTTTTTCATTTTTCAAGATTTTTTTCATTTTTCAAGATTTTTTCATTTTTTCGAGATTTTTCAAGATTTTTTCATTTTTCAAGATTTTTCAAGATTTTTTCATTTTTTTGAGATTTTTTAAGATTTTTTCATTTTTCAAGATTTTTCAAGATTTTTTCATTTTTCAAGATTTTTCAAGATTTTTTCATTTTTCAAGATTTTTTTCATTTTTCAAGATTTTTTCATTTTTTCGAGATTTTTCAAGATTTTTCAAGATTTTTTCATTTTTCAAGATTTTTTTTCATTTTTCAAGATTTTTTAATTTTTTCGAGATTTTTCAAGATTTTTTCATTTTTTCGAGATTTTTCAAGATTTTTCAAGATTTTTCAAGATTTTTTATTTTTTGAGATTTTTTCATTTTTTGAGATTTTTCAAGATTTTTTTTCATTTTTCAAGATTTTTCAAGATTTTTTCATTTTTCAAGATTTTTTTCATTTTTCAAGATTTTTTCATTTTTTCGAGATTTTTCAAGATTTTTTCATTTTTTCGAGATTTTTCAAGATTTTTTCATTTTTTGAGATTTTTCAAGATTTTTTCATTTTTCAAGATTTTTTCATTTTTTTCGAGATTTTTCAAGATTTTTTCATTTTTCAAGATTTTTCAAGATTTTTTTTTCATTTTTCAAGATTTTTTTTCATTTTTCGGGATTTTTCAAGATTTTTTTCATTTTTCAAGATTTTTCAAGATTTTTCAAGATTTTTTCATTTTTCAAAATTTTTCAAGATTTTTTAATTTTTCAAGATTTTTCAAGATTTTTACATTTTTCAAGATTTTTCAAGATTTTTACATTTTTCAAGATTTTTCAAGATTTTTTAATTTTTCAAGATTTTTTCACGATTTTTTCATTTTACAAGATTTTTTTCATTTTTCAAGATTTTTTCATTTTTTCGAGATTTTTCAAGATTTTTTTCATTTTTTCGAGATTTTTCAAGATTTTTTCATTTTTTGAGATTTTTCAAGATTTTTTCATTTTTTCGAGATTTTTCAAGATTTTTTCATTTTTTGAGATTTTTCAAGATTTTTTCATTTTTCAAGATTTTTTCATTTTTTCGAGATTTTTCGAGATTTTTCAAGATTTTTTTCATTTTTCAAGATTTTTTTCATTTTTCAAGATTTTTTCATTTTTTCGAGATTTTTCGAGATTTTTTCATTTTTTCGAGATTTTTTAAGATTTTTTCATTTTTCAAGATTTTTTCATTTTTCAAGATTTTTTTCATTTTTTCGAGATTTTTCAAGATTTTTCAAGATTTTTCAAGATTTTTTTATTTTTTGAGATTTTTTCATTTTTTGAGATTTTTCAAGATTTTTTTTTCATTTTTCAAGATTTTTTCATTTTTCAAGATTTTTTCATTTTTCAAGATTTTTTCATTTTTTTCGAGATTTTTCAAGATTTTTCAAGATTTTTTCATTTTTCAAGATTTTTCAAGATTTTTTTTCATTTTTCAAGATTTTTTTCATTTTTCAAGATTTTTTCATTTTTTCGAGATTTTTCAAGATTTTTTTCATTTTTTCGAGATTTTTCAAGATTTTTTCATTTTTTGAGATTTTTCAAGATTTTTTCATTTTTTCGAGATTTTTCAAGATTTTTTCATTTTTTGAGATTTTTCAAGATTTTTTCATTTTTCAAGATTTTTTCATTTTTTCGAGATTTTTCGAGATTTTTCAAGATTTTTTTCATTTTTCAAGATTTTTTCATTTTTTCGAGATTTTTCGAGATTTTTTCATTTTTTCGAGATTTTTTAAGATTTTTTCATTTTTCAAGATTTTTTCATTTTTCAAGATTTTTTCATTTTTTCGAGATTTTTCAAGATTTTTCGAGATTTTTCAAGATTTTTCAAGATTTTTTTATTTTTTGAGATTTTTTCATTTTTTGAGATTTTTCAAGATTTTTTTTTCATTTTTCAAGATTTTTTCATTTTTCAAGATTTTTTCATTTTTCAAGATTTTTTCATTTTTTTCAAGATTTTTCAAGATTTTTCAAGATTTTTTCATTTTTCAAGATTTTTCAAGATTTTTTTTCATTTTTCAAGATTTTTTTCATTTTTCAAGATATTTTCATTTTTTCGAGATTTTTCAAGATTTTTTTCATTTTTCAAGATTTTTCAAGATTTTTTCATTTTTTCGAGATTTTTCAAGATTTTTTTCATTTTTTCGAGATTTTTCAAGATTTTTTTCATTTTTTCGAGATTTTTCAAGATTTTTTTCATTTTGTGAGATTTTTCAAGATTTTTCAAGATTTTTTCATTTTTCAAGATTTTTCAAGATTTTTTTTTTCATTTTTCAAGATTTTTTTTCATTTTTCAAGATTTTTTCATTTTTTCGAGATTTTTCAAGATTTTTTCATTTTTCAAGATTTTTCAAGATTTTTTCATTTTTTCGAGATTTTTCAAGATTTTTCAAGATTTTTTCATTTTTTCGAGATTTTTCAAGATTTTTCATTTTTCAAGATTTTTCAAGATTTTTTCATTTTTTCGAGATTTTTTAAGATTTTTTCATTTTTCAAGATTTTTCAAGATTTTTTCATTTTTCAAGATTTTTTCATTTTTTCGAGATTTTTCAAGATTTTTCAAGATTTTTTCATTTTTCAAGATTTTTCAAGATTTTTTTTTCATTTTTCAAGATTTCTTTTCATTTTTCAAGATTTTTTCATTTTTTCGAGATTTTTCAAGATTTTTTCATTTTTCAAGATTTTTCAAGATTTTTTCATTTTTTCGAGATTTTTTAAGATTTTTTCATTTTTCAAGATTTTTTTCATTTTTCAAGATTTTTTCATTTTTTCGAGATTTTTCAAGATTTTTTCATTTTTCAAGATTTTTCAAGATTTTTTCATTTTTTTGAGATTTTTTTAAGATTTTTTCATTTTTCAAGATTTTTTTCGAGATTTTTCAAGATTTTTTCATTTTTTCGAGATTTTTCAAGATTTTTTCATTTTTTCGAGATTTTTCAAGATTTTTCAAGATTTTTTCATTTTTCAAGATTTTTCAAGATTTTTTTTTCATTTTTCAAGATTTTTTAAGATTTTTTCATTTTTCAAGATTTTTCAAGATTTTTTCATTTTTTCGAGATTTTTTAAGATTTTTTCATTTTTCAAGATTTTTTTCATTTTTCAAGATTTTTTCATTTTTTCGAGATTTTTCAAGATTTTTTCATTTTTCAAAATTTTTCAAGATTTTTTCATTTTTCAAGATTTTTTAATTTTTCAAGATTTTTTTCGAGATTTTTCAAGATTTTTTCATTTTTTCGAGATTTTTCAAGATTTTTTTCATTTTTTCGAGATTTTTCAAGATTTTTTCATTTTTTGAGATTTTTCAAGATTTTTTCATTTTTCAAAATTTTTCAAGATTTTTTCATTTTTCAAGATTTTTCAAGATTTTTACATTTTTCAAGATTTTTCAAGATTTTTTAATTTTTCAAGATTTTTTTCACGATTTTTTCATTTTTCAAGATTTTTTTTGAGATTTTTCAAGATTTTTTCATTTTTTCGAGATTTTTCAAGATTTTTTTCATTTTTTCGAGATTTTTCAAGATTTTTTCATTTTTTGAGATTTTTCAAGATTTTTTCATTTTTTCGAGATTTTTCAAGATTTTTCAAGATTTTTTCATTTTTCAAGATTTTTCAAGATTTTTTTTTCATTTTTCAAGATTTTTTTTCATTTTTCAAGATTTTTTCATTTTTTCGAGATTTTTCAAGATTTTTCAAGATTTTTTCATTTTTTCGAGATTTTTTAAGATTTTTTCATTTTTCAAGATTTTTTTCATTTTTCAAGATTTTTTCATTTTTTCGAGATTTTTCAAGATTTTTTCATTTTTCAAAATTTTTCAAGATTTTTTCATTTTTCAAGATTTTTCAAGATTTTTACATTTTTCAAGATTTTTCAAGATTTTTTAATTTTTCAAGACTTTTTTTCACGATTTTTTCATTTTTCAAGATTTTTTCATTTTTTCGAGATTTTTCAAGATTTTTTCATTTTTTCGAGATTTTTCAAGATTTTTTTCATTTTTTCGAGATTTTTCAAGATTTTTTCATTTTTTGAGATTTTTCAAGATTTTTTCATTTTTTCGAGATTTTTCAAGATTTTTCAAGATTTTTTCATTTTTCAAGATTTTTCAAGATTTTTTTTTCATTTTTCAAGATTTTTTTTCATTTTTCAAGATTTTTTCATTTTTTGAGATTTTTCAAGATTTTTTCATTTTTTCGAGATTTTTCAAGATTTTTCAAGATTTTTTCATTTTTCAAGATTTTTCAAGATTTTTTTTCATTTTTCAAGATTTTTTTTCATTTTTCAAGATTTTTTCATTTTTTCGAGATTTTTCAAGATTTTTTCATTTTTCAAGATTTTTCAAGATTTTTTCATTTTTTCGAGATTTTTTAAGATTTTTTCATTTTTCAAGATTTTTCAAGATATTTTTCCATTTTTCAAGATTTTTTTCATTTTTCAAGATTTTTTCATTTTTTCGAGATTTTTCAAGATATTTTTTCATTTTTCAAGATTTTTTTCATTTTTCAAGATTTTTTCATTTTTTCGAGATTTTTCAAGATTTTTCAAGATTTTTTCATTTTTCAAGATTTTTTTCATTTTTCAAGATTTTTTCATTTTTTCGAGATTTTTCAAGATTTTTCGAGATTTTTCAAGATTTTTTATTTTTTGAGATTTTTTCATTTTTTGAGATTTTTCAAGATTTTTTTTCATTTTTCAAGATTTTTCAAGATTTTTTCATTTTTCAAGATTTTTTCGAGATTTTTCAAGATTTTTTCATTTTTTCGAGATTTTTCAAGATTTTTTCATTTTTTGAGATTTTTCAAGATTTTTTCATTTTTCAAGATTTTTTCATTTTTTCGAGATTTTTCGAGATTTTTTCATTTTTTCGAGATTTTTCAAGATTTTTTTCATTTTTCAAGATTTTTTTCATTTTTCAAGATTTTTTCATTTTTTCGAGATTTTTCGAGATTTTTTCATTTTTAGAGATTTTTCAAGATTTTTTCATTGTTTCGAGATTTTTCAAGATTTTTTAAGATTTTTTCATTTTTTCGAAATTTTTAAAGATTTTTTAAGATTTTTTCATTTTTCAAGATTTTTTCATTTTTCAAGATTTTTTCATTTTTTCGAGATTTTTCGAGATTTTTTCAAGATTTTTCAAGATTTTTTTATTTTTTGAGATTTTTTTATTTTTTGAGATTTTTCAAGATTTTTTTTTCATTTTTCAAGATTTTTTCATTTTTCAAGATTTTTTCATTTTTCAAGATTTTTTCATTTTTTTCGAGATTTTTCAAGATTTTTCAAGATTTTTTCATTTTTCAAGATTTTTTTCATTTTTCAAGATATTTTCATTTTTTCGAGATTTTTCAAGATTTTTTCATTTTTCAAGATTTTTCAAGATTTTTTTTTCATTTTTCAAGATTTTTTTCATTTTTCAAGATTTTTTTTCATTTTTCAAGATTTTTCAAGATTTTTACATTTTTCAAGATTTTTCAAGATTTTTTCATTTTTCAAGATTTTTCATTTTTTCGAGATTTTTCAAGATTTTTTCATTTTTCAAGATTTTTCAAGATTTTTTTTTCATTTTTCAAGATTTTTTTCATTTTTCAAGATTTTTTTTCATTTTTCAAGATTTTTCAAGATTTTTACATTTTTCAAGATTTTTCAAGATTTTTTCATTTTTCAAGATTTTTCAAGATTTTTACATTTTTCAAGATTTTTCAAGATTTTTGAAGATTTTTCATGATTTTTCAAGGTTTTTTCATTTTTCGAGATTTTTTAAGATTTTTTTCATTTTTCGAGATTTTTCAAGATTTTTTAATTTTTCAAGATTTTTTTCACGATTTTTTCATTTTTCAAGATTTTTCAAGATTTTTCAGGATTTTTTTCATTTTCATTTTTAAGCCCCTGATGTATTGTCAAAAGCCCTGATCTTTTGCAATATGTTGGACTTAAATAAAAATATAAGTATATATAATAAATAATATATAAGTATATATAATGGTGTATAACATTTAATTTGTTATCTAATTACTGAATATTTCGGCGTACATCACGCACATTCCACCTCACACAGTGTTTGTGTCGGGTCAGCTGTTCAGCAGTACCTGTATCTACCGGCAGGTGGGAGTGGCACTGTTGTCACATGATGTTTAAAAAAATTCCGCCACTGCACTTCATTTATTCATTATTTTGAAGAGCTGAAGTTGATGAGGTAACTCTTTCGCGAAACTGAATAGTTTTAACTAATGAAGCTTAACATTTGTTTCCACAGTATAAAATGTGTGTAGTTTTGGTGAAATAAAATAACTGTAATGGATAAAATGTGCATCATATCAATGCATACATGCAAATTAGTCAGAAAAACGTAAATTGTTCTAGCTTTCTAGATATGATATAGATATCTAGGCATATTTATCTAGATATGATATAGCCAGTCACATCTGTTTCTGTAATAGTTAAATCACAGTGAGCCCATGGATCTAGCATATTGTATAGCTATATTCTACTTTAACATGTTATGTCAGTTAGCAGGGGATTATAAATCGACTTTCTTATGAAAATACCTGAGATGGCTGGAAGAAGACATACAGTTGTAGTCTGATTAGCCCCAGTTAAATTATTAGCCCCCTGTTCATTTTTTCCCCTAATTTCTGTTTAACGGAGAGCAGATTTTTTCAACACATTTCTAAACATAATAGTGTTAATAACTGAGAGAACATATTGTCCTCTTTTTAGTGTGCTTGCAGCTACGTGCAGAAGTGCTTGTGGTTTTGTGTATATGTGTGTATATGTCAGAAATATGAGGCCATGGTCTGGTTTCATTTCGCAGCTTCACCCACGCTGGAAAATTCCACTATGCTCAGATATGAAAGATGCTGATTCATGTTTAGACTAAATGCTGTATGATTTGCCCATATTTGGAGTACCTTTCTGCTATCAGCCCCTGTGTATAAATATCCCTGCTCTTCCTGTGTTGTCAGGCTTGCAGAATAAACCATTCTAACTACAGTTTGGTCTCTTCTCATGTCTCCGGGTCGACCTGCTGAACTTTGCTGAATCTGGTGCCTAATATAGGGGAAATCTTACAATAACTCATCTCTAATAACTGATTTGTTTTATCTTTGCCATGATGACAGTAAATAATATATGCCTAGACATTTTTCAAGACACTTCTATACAGCTTAAAGTGACATTTTTAAAGGCAGGTTAGGGTAATTAGGCAAGTTATTGTAGAATGATGGTTTGTTCTGTAGACTATCAGAAAAAAAATTAGCTTAAAGGGGCTAATAATTTTGACCCTAAAAGTTTTTTTTTTTTTTTATGTAATACTGCTTTTATTCTAGCTGAAATAAAACGAATAAGAATTTCTTCAAAAGAAAAAATATTCTCAGACACACTGTGGAAATTTCCTTGCTCTGTTAAACATAATTTGGGAAATATTTAAAAAAGAAAATAAAATTCAAAGGGGAATAATAATTCTGACTTCAACTGTATAAACATTTATTATCGCAGTCACGTAAATGATTAGTTAAAGCCTTTTTATGTTTATTCAGATCTTATTCTCATTCAACTACAGCAATAGCTGATGCCTTCATCCATATCAAGGATTTCCTGGACTGTTCTACTACTTCTGTGAGGCATATCTGGAATTTCTGCTCAATTAATGAATGAAACAGGCATTTAAAGTGCTACAATGCCCACATCACCTTATTTTGAGGAAAACTGAAAAAAATCTACCTCAAAAGAAATTTGAAGTAAACATATTTCTAGCATATAAATCTTTATTTTTATTTTTGTACTATTTTTGATACATTTTTTATTATGTCAAAAATAGTAGCCTATTGAATATCAATATTTTGCGAGGTATTGAATTTAGAAATTCCAGTATCTTGACAACACTACACCTTAGTTAATTTGTTTGTAGCTTTGTATCACATTGGATAACAACTCACGATATAAAATAAATCATATTTTTTAGATTTGAAGACATGCAGACAATTACATTTTCAAAAAACAAACAGAAACTGCAAATCAGGAGAGGAGATAGGAGGCTCAAGAGTTAGGATATGGCTCACAACAGACTAGTAAATGAGAAGTGAGATAATTAATTATTTTTTTTTCTTTTTGGTGTTACAAGTCACAAAGCTTCAAAATTTATTGCTAAAAGTCAACTCAAAAGCCTATTTATTATTAAACCATTTATAAATCTATTATAAAAGTGGTGGTATTTTAGCGGGGTGAATTAGAACATAATTTTTTAATGGGGAGGGGGTGGATTGGGGGGTCTTTGGGGCTAAGCCCCTTATCCCTTTCGACCCTAGCAATGCCCCTGAGTTCAAGTATCTTTTGGGTTTTTTATTTTTATGAGCAATGAAATGTGAGATTTAAAGATGAATCAGTGCAGTGGCAGCAGTAATGCAGTTGATTTGATTGTTGTGTTGATGGAGCTGAGTTGAAAGGCAGTGTTCTCAGTTTACTGCTGAATCTAGGTTCCTACTCTCACCTATAGGTATGACTGAAAGGACAAGATCTCGGACACAACTGGACACATTTTACAAAAAGCGTTATGCTTGTTTGAGTTGCAGAATAAAAGAGAGATGAGCCAACAAAATAGCCTGAATGCAAATTATTTATTATAAAATGTAACTCGTAGAACAATCAATCAAAGCAACCAACAAATGTCTAGGGATAATAATGAATTTAAAGAACATAGGATATAAATCACAACAACACATAAGGTTAAAGAGTCAATGAGATGGCAGGTCTTGACATGATGACTCCGGAGTAGCCACAGCGACCTGGAGTAGCTAGCATAACAACTTTTATTTATCCATTAATGAGTAATGCAGGCATCCAATCAGGATTTACCACATACTCCAATCTGGAGTTTTGGGATCATCACAGTATATAAATGTTGTAAGACTGAATACCTGTTGCTCTGCCTAAATCCTAAAATATTCATCAAGTTTGTATTCTACTCAAAAAAAGTAAATCTAGTGAACTAGAAAAAAATCTTGAACCTAAAAGTAAAGAAACTTTACTAATAAAAGCTGCAACACAGGACAAATGAATGGACTTTCCCAGTCATGTTTCTCATTTAGAGAGTCAGACAGAGAACATCATCCAAAACAACACTAGCTACATGAATACACTGGAGAGTGGAGTACAGATGCATCCAATCCTCTTTTGTTTTCAGATGTGTTAACAGATTTAACCTCTTGTCACAGTGTGAACACTTGTACGGTCTCTCCAGTGTGAATCATCTAGAGCAGTTTTAATTTGAGCTGTAAGAAAAGTCTTCTCACACTTAAGCACATATACTCTTTCACACCAGTGTGGATCTTCATGCGTTCATTAAGGTTTGCTGATCTGTTGAAACTCTTCCCACATTGGGTGCATGTGAATGGTTTCTCTCCAGTGTGGGTCTTTATGTGTTTAAGGTCTGATAAGTTGCTGAAACTCATCCCACACTAGAGTTTGAGCATGCAAAATTCTGTTGTACAACGCTGTGAAAAGGGGTGGGATTAAACATGATTAGACATAAATGGTTTATCTCCGGTGTGTCTCATCATGTGTCGATTAAGGGATGATGAGTGGCTGAAACTCCTCCCACACAGAGTGCATGTGAATGGTTTCTCTCCAGTGTGGATCCTCATGTGTAAATTAAGGTGTGATAAGAAGTTAAAACTCTTCCCACACTGAGTGCAAGTAAATGGTTTCTCTCCAGTGTGGCTCATCATATGTAGATTAAGGTTTGATGATTGGCTGAAACTCTTCCCACACTGAGTGCATGTAAATGGTTTCTCTCCAGAGTGGATTCTCGAGTGTTGATTAAGGTGTGGTTTGCAGTTAAAACTCTTCCCACACTGAGTGCAAGTAAATGGTTTCTCTCCAGTGTGGATCTTCATGTGTTGATTAAGAGAGGATGATTGGCTAAAACTCTTTCCACACTGAGTACATGTGAATGGTTTTTCTCCAGTGTGGATTCTCACGTGTTGATTAAGGGATGTTGATTGGCTAAAACTCTTCCCACACTGAGTGCATGTGAATGGTTTCTCTCCAGTGTGGATCTTCATGTGTTTATTAAGGAGTGATAAGCAGTTAAAACTCTTCCCACACTGAGTGCATGTGAATGGTTTTTCTCCAGTGTGGATCCTCATGTGTTGATTAAGGGATGATGAGTGGCTGAAACTCTTCCCACACTGTGTACATGTGAATGGCTTCTCTCCAGTGTGGATCCTCATGTGTAGATTAAGGTTTGATGATTGGCTGAAACTCTTCCCACACTGAGTGCATGTGAAAGGTTTCTCTCCAGTGTGGATCCTCATGTGTTGATTAAGGGATGATGATTGGCTGAAACTCTTTCCACACTGAGTGCAGGTGAAACAATTCTTGTCTCTCCTTTTCAAAATACCATCAGTCTGTAAATGAGTTTTTTCCTCAATTTTGACATGATGTTCCTTCTCTTTACTCACCTTATTCTCTTCAATTGGGTCTAAAATAAATAAATAAAACATTAGTTTTCATTAAGTCTTAAATACTCTCATTAAAAAATAAAAAGTGAAAAGACACTGGAAACATTGGCTACACACACTGTAATTTTTATGCACATTAAATGTAAAATATAAAAGATCATGTTTTGTTCAGCCCATTAACATGTACACATTTAAGCAGGTTTAATTAATCTTTATTTATCTAGTGCTTTTACAATATAAATTGTGTCAAAGCCGCTTAACATAGAAATTATAGTAAATTGAAACCGTGTCAGTCCAGTTTTCAGAGTTCCTTACATAATTGATCATAAAAGTCATTTTGGTCATTGATAAGACACAGATTTGAAAGCTGTAAATAGCCTATTTTTATTCCTATATATTCATAATAACAAAATCTTTTTTCTAAAATTTTTAAAGCAGACAGGAAATACTTGTTCATTCTTTGCCTGAGTGGTAAATGCATCAGAAAAAATGTTCTGGGGTAAAAGCTGAACAAACAGCTGAATATTTGCCTCCCAGACATGAGACACACCTGTACAGCATCTGCATAAAGGCTGAAATGTGCACCTTTCCCATTGTGTGCTGTTGGGTCTTTTTCATCAATTCTGGGGTGATTTTGAGGCTTAGCTTGGAAAAAAAAACTTTCTCTGTTTAAGCAAATGAACTGATATTTAGGGACATCTTATTTTGACATATTCTGGGAAAATGCTTTGGAAAAAAAAAAACAATACACTCTGGGCAAATTTACTCTTTTCATTATATTCATGGCTGTTTTTTCTCTATTGGCCTCTATTATTAAAACATTTTTTTGATTGTAAAGCCTTGACAGCATATAATCATGCATTTATGATTGTTGGTATTTCCTGTGACGACAGTCAACATTGTTTAATTTGTCTCCACCCATGGGACGGCTAAAAGGAAATGGGTAAGAGTATAAAAGAAGAGGAGAGTTGAAGAGGCCAGCATTATGTGGTGTGCTGAAGAAAGAGAAGTTGACTGAACTGTTGCATTGTGGGGACAAGTAGAGCAGGGGTGGCCGGCCGGTCAGAATCGGCAGGCTAGCGCAGAAGCTCAATTGAATATACTGGGGTAAAATAAATGCTGATATTACAGAGACATGGCGGGGAAAAATGTAATGTAATGCAGTGCTTCTTGTACAATCTGAGACCCACTTTATATCAGATATCACTCAAGCAGTGGAGATTGCTGATTTCTAAAGAAAGCAGACCTTAAACACGCAAATTTTTGCTTTGGCATACCGGAAGCGCTTAACCCAGGTTACTGGCAAATTAAAAGTCCTATTAGCATGCTTCTCCATATACCCTATTATTGCACAGTCAATTTACACAAACTGACTATAGAAACACTGTTCTGGTTTTCCAACATCTGAAGATGTACCTGAAATGTACCTGTCAGCCTAATTACAGAAATCCTTGCCTATTATTCTTTATTGGCCAGACGCCTGAGTCTTCTCAGGTGAAAAAAACAAACCTGCCATCCCACAAACATTGAATATTAGAATTGTTTTCACATCTTTAACTCGAGGACCTTAAGTACACCATCTGAGGCTCTGCAAAAAGTTTTATGAGGTTTGGCAGCCTTTCCTATCCCACATTGAACGCTCAGGGGTTATTATATCCTATGTGAGAGTTTATCCCTAATTTCTTAATTTGTTTTATCTGTTTTATTTATTTATTTGACTTATTTGACTTATTTATTTTTCTCTTTCTCCCTTTTTCTTTATGGGTGTAAGTATTTCTGTATCTTTGTACCGTTTTAATTTTTTGTTCAATACGTGTGTTGTGGAAAAATTTAAGACTTTTGAAAAATAAATAAAAATATTTGAATAATAAGAATGTAAGCAGTACTAAAAATAGTTTTTAGAACTAGTAATAATCCCATGAATCTAGTTACAGTGCATGTCCCTGTCAAAGGTCTGTGAATTTAAGCTTATTATTCACTAAAGAAGGACAAGCCATTCTCGTAAGTGACTTTGTTCTTTGTGTGACTGAAATGTAAGCAATAGCTGTGTTTCCATCCAAAATGCAAATTAAATTTATTTGCAAAACTGGAATATCACATAAAAGATGTGCGAATAAAGCAGCGTTTCCATCCGATGAATCAAAGAGAACAAAATCGTCACTTCCTAATTAACCGGCGCCAAATATCAACAGTAAAAACAGAACTCACAGTGGTAGAAGACGCTACATAAATCTTTTTTGTACTTAATAAATGACTTTCACCTCAGAGGATAATGCCGACACACAATGAACACGTGGTGACGTTTGAAGCCATGAGACGTTTGAAAAACGTTGAGGTGGTATACCTTAAAAAGGGGTATCGTCCCATGCCTAAGCAGCATAACACTTTTAAGATCTAAAAATTAATTATTTAAAAAAAAGTCTCAAGCAAAAATATTCCAATAGCGCCGCCTGCTGGTACATGAAGAATATGGTTAATACTGATGAACTTCACACTTAAATGTTTGCATATCATCAGCATGCTGATTTTCTTCATTTCTTAAGCAGTAAAAGATATTTTTAAACTAGCTTGTTGGCCAGTTGTAGTCAGTGCAATGCTAAACATTATCTTTTAGTCTCATGTCATCCCAACATCATCATATAGTTTAGAACACTGTACAATGTTTTATAATAATTAATTGTTTTAGTGTCCATTTCATTCAGCATATTTCAAATTAAGGGCATCCACGTTTTCTGACATACTTTTAATCGTGGTCTCTGCAGGTTTCACCAAGTTAAATTTAAGATGTTTTAAGACATATTTAAGACCATTATGAATGAAATTTTAGACTAAGGAATTTTTCAAATGTCCCAGATGAAAAAGATTTGTATTTGTCCTCTCAAAAAATAGTATAATTTAATGCATTTAATAATAAAATAATTATTGAATAATAATAATATTTAAATATTTTTTTTATTTCTTAGCAAAAGATCTTAAATATTGTGTAAAAACAAGAGAGCTCTACTTGTATCCACACACTTTTTTCTAAAATAAACTTTCTTTAAAATAAAAAAACAAATGAGCAAATGTTTTTAAAGTTTTAAAACTATAATAAACTAAATCTATGCGCAACAATCTGTCCAGGTCGATGTCCTCAGCAGTAAATCCATGGAGCACGTTTAAACAAATGTTATTGTAGACAAAATAATTAAACTATTATAATAAATAGAGTTAAAATGACCTTTTTGAATAAAAAGTTAAACATTTATTGAGATAAATTGTTGGTGATTGTATGGGTTTTGGCCAGATTGGGTAACAAAACATGAACAAAGAAAAATAAAGACTTGTATAAAAAAGATTTAAGACCTACAACACAACATTTCAGTAAATTTAAGACTTTTTAAGGCCTAAAATTTTAGATTTTGAAATTTAAGACATTTTAAGACACTGCAGGTTTTAAATAGGGAATAGCCCTGGTAATTAGTTAATATAATTATGATGTCATTCTAACTCAGTTACTATCTGTGAGAACTAGTAACAACTACTAGAAACAACTTTAAACCCAAAAAGTTGATTAAAAAAAGGGGAATTGTGATCAACGTGACATATGCAAATGGAAAGTACTAAGCCAACACCATCACTGTAATAGCAGACATCTTTAATGAGAATAGAATAGGTCAAATATTGTCAGCTCAGACAAACTTTTTAAATTGATTGTTTTTTATTTATTTTATATAGCGCCAGTGCTAATGGACGCTTTACAAACAGTAGGAGAACAAGAAATGCAATAACCTTAAGAAGGTAGAGAAAATGGGAGACTATTAAAACAGAAAAAGAATGACACGAGAACAAGTATGAAAGAAACTCATTCCTATCTTTAAATAAGTGCTTATGTGCATCTAGGAGAACTAGGCAGCACACCCAGGGCTGCAAGATGGATTTAATTTAGTGTTCTTATTATTAAAATATATCTAAATGAGGATCAAATGACTGAGTTGGTTTTTGAGAATGAAAACCAACCTGTTAGTTCCTGCAGATCTTCCTGTTTGACTGTGAATGTTTCTTCAATCTTCACATCTTCACTCTCCTCTTTAATGAACGCCATCTTTATAACAGTGTGGAGATCAGTCGCTTCAGCAGGAGTTTTTCTCTGTGTTTGGACACTTTATTCTGTTTAAAATGAACAAAACAATGAACAGAAACAAACTTATCTTTAACATTTGCTTTAACAGTTTCTTTATATGAGAGTAATTAACAAAAACAAATCAGGTAAGTCTGAGCTAGAAACAATAGCCACAAATGAGCTGATTAAAACTAGTGACGTAACTACATGTCAGGGTAAAAACAATATTTATAACCAAATAAACAAACAAACAGAAAACTGAATAGTTGTAAAGAAGCTTTTAAAAATGACTGAAGAACTTAATACAATGTTGAACAATGCATCCACACATATTTACATTTTTATAATGTTAGCATTCAGATATTATTTGAGTGTAAATTCAAAATGTGCAACTCACCTTTTCTGTCTTCAATGAAGAAGTGGGATAAAAAAGGCCTCCGTGGGTTTTTCTTTGTAGGTTGTTGTTGGTAATAATCCCAATGTAGGAATCTACAATCGTAGTTTGTCCTCCAAAGTTGTTCTCTTACAGCTAAATCAGATAATGAAGTCTCCGTTAGAAACACGGAATATATAGATGTAACCCTGCTGAGCTACTGGATCTGGAATGTGATTGGATAAGACTCAATTGGCCTCCATTAAAGCTGGTATAGAGATGCAAATGAAATGAGCAGTGGGGAGCAGTGAAGACTCAAGACACATACAGTGGGGGATGGGAAGTTCAGCAGCTTTACAAACCAGTTTTACAGAGAAATAATGATGTATTGGGAAAATAAGTTGACTTTAGCCATCATCATTTGTTTTGTTGCTGTTGTTTTATAGGACTATTGATGGAAGCTTTTTTATTTTGGCTGCTGCATTTTGTAGTTAATGCTGATACACTTATGTTGAGGTATTTTGATTTAAAACACATTTTAATTGTTTTTTTTTCCCAAGCTGTTTTTTGTTTAAAGATGCAAATGAGCATTGAAGACTTAAACCGCACTGATGTCTCAACACACACAACTACATTCACTTATATACTAGTTATGTAAGTGATACTATTATACTGTGATATATCATTATTTGTTATAAGATACAATTTCTAATCTTCACAGTGAGGTTTAATTTGTGTTAAGTTCAGTCAATATATTAATATTAGCAATGTTTTAGTCATTTATTTATCACTGAACTTGTTCTTTATGTGAGTTTAGAGTCCTTTACTTCTCCTAAAGCACATGCAGCTCATTACTGCTTCCTGTAAACTGTCAACACACTTAACAGGTCAATTATTTCTTTCCAAAAGTGTCTATAAATTTTTATGATCAAAATGTAACTTGTTTCTGTGCCATTTTTTTTCTTTCCTTCGTTTTTTAGTAGAACAGAAAATGTGTGAGCAGCTCATCTTTCTCCAAAGCCTCTTATTCACCTGATATGTAACAAGGATGTTTTTCCCTCTAATTATCATTTGTGTTTGTGCATACAAATATGCATAGACATTCACAAAAGAATATATAAGATACCCTGTGACAAAACCTTTTTTAACACAGTAAAGCTATCACATACTGTCCATTTTTGCTACTTTTGGCCTTAGAAGATAATTGTTTGTACATTAATCACAAATGGATGAGACACTCTGTAACTTCAAACTCATTTGTGTTAATTCCAGGTGCTGTGAAATGTTATGTACAAGCTGCAGAGGCAATCAGGTGTGAATAAAGTGCCATATATCTGATCCCGTCCTCCAGCATCTTTTTTGCTTCAAATTAAAGTCTTTTACACTAAAATCATTATGAAGTTGGTCTTTTGTTGTTAATAATTGATTTATACTATCTGAAATATAACTAATTCTACTATATAGCCTTATCTCTTAACCAGGAGAAGGAGGGAAAATGCACTCACTCACTCAATGCAGTCGAATCAATGAGCAAAAAACAACACATTAAAGGTTACCAAGACACATATCACAACAAGAGAGATCTGTTATGGTACAGGCACAAATCATAATTTTAATCAGAAACTTCTACAGCACAGCAGCTTCTAGATGTACCCACTGTCTAAGGTAGGCTCATATATATATATATAGCAGCCGGTCATAGTTAATCTGAAAGCAAGTTGGGCTGCGGTCACACTAGAGTTTGTGCTTGCAAAATTCTTTCATACATCGCTGCAAAAAAGGGTGGGATAAAACAATATGATTAGACGATACTAAAAGCGACTGATTGCTCCATATAGCTCATGTTTTGATCTTCTATTGGTCTCTTGCACTCACGTGATGCGATGTCAAGCTTTTGTCTTACCTTTGTGGAGTCCACTATTAAATTATCTGTCATGCAGCTATATATTTATAATTAGAAGATAATTACATCTCAAGTTAAATGATTGTACAGGCAGTTTATACAGGGTAATTCAATGACAAGAGTTCACTTTCATATCTACACAATGCAGAACTTTTAATGTGATTAACCTGCTCCACCTACACCAACTACTGCATTTCTCAGATTTCTTTTTCACTATGGTGTAATTACAGTGGTGAACATCACATACAACAACAACTGCACTTACTCCTGTAACTTGTTTGCAACAATGAAATTTAAATATCTGTGTCACAGATTCATTTAAATAAATGGCTCATCATCATGTGCAGTCATCTTTATTAATAGCTGGCTAATAGGCCAGACCATTAACTGAATAGGATCGTTTTACATATATGAAACCTGTTAACAGGTATAGCTGTTCATGCCAATACCAACTCGACCAACCTAAAGCAAATTACATGAACAGGACCTGCCTAACATCTCTTAAGACAAATAAGCATAGTGTCTATAACAACACATGCTTGATTGCCCAGATTATTACATCTGAATGGTGCCTTTTCGTAAGCATAGTTCTTCACCAATACCAGTTTAATACCTCAAATAAAGACACAGATGTGAGGTGTCACAGTGGTGCAGTGGGTATCACGATCACCTCACAGCAAGAAGGTTGCTGGTTCGAGCCTCAACTGGGTCAGTTGGTATTTCTGTGTGGAGTTTGCATGTTCTCCCAGTGTTCGTGTGAGTTTCCTCTGGATGCTCTGGTTTTCACAAAGTCCATAGACATGCGGCGTGTGTGAATGAGTGTGTTTGCATGTTTCCCAGTAATAGTTTGCAGCTGGAAGGGCATCCGCTGTGTAAAGCACGTGCTGCTGGATAAGTTGGCAGTTCATTTCATTATGGCGACCCCTGATTAATAAAAGGACTAAGCTATAAAGAAAATAAATGAATATATGAGTAATATCACACGAGTATCAGTTTCTGTATTTCTATTTGTTGTAATGGCCAGTTGTTATTGCAATAAAAAATGTATAAATAAATGTAAAAAAAGCAGTGCGATGTGGCTCTCGAGAACGATTGTCCCTCAATCTGCTGTTTCAATCCCCTGAGAACTTTTCTCATCTTCAGAACGCAAATGAAGACACTTTAGATGAAATCAAAGAGCTCCCTCGTCTGTCATAGACAGCAAGAGTCCAGAGATGCTCAAAGGGTTTGACAGTGGTTTTTCTGGAAAAGAAACCAAAAACATTGTCAAAACCTGTGACGTGACTTTAGTGGTTCAATTGTAATCAAGTTTCAAGAACATTTTGTTTGTCAGAAAATGTTGATAAAATCAGCCATGTCCAAAGCAGGAGCTGTTGAACCATATAGTGGCTGCTTTTTGACCCTGTAGCCTATTCTCTTCATTTGCATTCAGCAGAAGAAACTCAAACAGGTTTGGCTTAAGTAGTGGATGAGTAAATTACCGAATTGTAATTTTTTTTAATGTGAACTACCCCTTTATTAGATTAAAGGTTTTGATCAACTTTAAATACTAAAGTGTGTGTTTGTGAGAGAGATCTAATCTATTAAAATTTGTATTAATATTTTTTATTTTATCAATCTTTTTATTTTTATTTTATTAAATTCTGTGTTTTTTCTGTATTATATTTTATATCCATATTTGTTTGCACTACTGCCCTTTTTGCATTGTCTTGTTTTACGTAGTGTCGCTGCACTGCTTTTGGCAATATGAATGTACAGTTATTTTTTTATGCCAATAAAGCACATAAAATGTGTGTGTGTGTGAGAGAGAGAGAGAGAGAGAGAGAGAGCAGAAATAGTGTAGAATGAAAAACAAGGGAGAAATGTATCAATAAGTCATGACTGCAACAGTAAGTGGCAAAAAAAGCTACACAAAAAAGACTTTTATTTTGGCGTGGTGTGTGACGTCATCAGGTGGCGCCGCTTCAGCGCTGTGATTCAACCGGAGAAAGGTTTGTTTTTAAATGTTTACGGATATAACCCGATTTAATTAATGTTTCAGGTTTTTCATCCGATGCTAAATTATGTACCTGCTGTTGGAAATATTATTTTAACCCTTTATACAGCGTAATACTATTTTATTCTCAGTAACCGAGGGCTTTTGTTTGTGTGTAATGCGAGTTTTAAAGCAGCGTTTCCCAAACTTTTCAGCCCGCGATCCCAAAAATAACAATTTATTTAGCAGTCTATATTGTTTACCATGTTACTGGAAATATTCTGTCAGAATTAGCATGCAAGTATGACTTCTAAACAACATTAGCACTATCTAATTTACTGTAAACAATGCTGTACTTTGATAATTATTAGCTGCTAATATGATTTCCATATTTAGCGTTTGCAAAGAATACTTTTAGGAAATTTTATTATTAAGGGAAATGTCTGAATACCCAAATATAAAACCAACTTTACCTCAATTATCTATAGAGGTAAAGTTGGTTTTATATTCGCACATTCTGACTTTGCCCTTAATAATATAATTTCATTAAAGTATTATTTGCAAACTCTAAATAGGGAAATCATATTAGCAGCAAATGACTATCAAAGTGCAACATTGTTCACAGTTAAATAAACAGTGTTAATGTTGTTTTCAAGTCACACTTGGATGCTAATTCCGATCGAATATTCAAAGTAACATGGTAAACAGCATAGAGACTTCTAAATGAACAAATGTGTGAATATAAAACCAACTTTACCTCTATGACCCCTCAGGGGGTCCCGACCCTCACTTTGAGAACCACTGTTTTAAAGAAACGTTTTACCTGATTTCTTTTTGTTAATTACTCTCATTAATCGAAACTGTTGAAGCAAGTGTTAAAGAGAAGTTTTTTTGTTTCTGTTCATTGTTTTATTTATTTTAAACATAACATTTTTATTGTTTTGTTCATTTTAAACAGGAAGTGTCCAAACACAGAGAAAAACTCCTGCTGAAGCGACTGATCTCCACACTGTTATAAAGATGCCGTTTATTAAAGAGGAGAGTGAAGATGTGAAGATTGAAGAAACATTCACAGTCAAACAGGAAGATCTGCAGGAACAAACAGGTTGGTTTTCATTCTCAAAGACCAACTCAGTCATTTGATCCTCATTCAGATATATTGTAATAATAAGAATAATAAATTAAATCCATCTTGCAGCCCTGAGTGTGCTGTCTAGTTCTCCTAAATGCACACGAGCACTCATTGAAAGACCGAAATAAGTTTCTTTTGTCACTTGTTCTCATGTCTTTTGTCATTCTTTTATGTATTATTAGTCTCCCATTTTCTCTACCTGCTTAAGGTTATTGCTTTTCTTGTTCTTCTACTGTTTGTAAAGCGTCCTTGAGCACTGGTGCTTTATTTAATAAATAAATACAATACATTTAAAAAGGTTTAACTGAGCTGGTGATATTTGACCTACAGTATTCTCATAGAAGACTCAAAATTTTAAGCCTTACAAACTCTTAAATTTACTGAAATGTTGTTTTGTAGGTCTTAAATCTTTTTTAAACAAGTCTTCATTTTCCTTTGTTCATGTTTTGTTACCCAATCTGGCCAAAACCCACACAATCACCAAGTATCCACCTAAATAAATCTTTAAACTTTTTATTAAAAAAGGTAATTTTCACTCTAATTTATCTGTTTTAATTATTTTCCTTACAATTACATTTGTTTAAATGTGCTCCATGTATTTACTGCTGAGGACATCGACCTGGACAGATTGTTGTGCATAGATTTAGTTTATTGTAGTTTTTTAAACTTTTAAAACATTTGTCCATTTTTTATTATTATAAAGAACGTTTATATTTGAATACAAGTTGAGCTGGCTTGTTTTTACACAATATTTAATTTTTTTTCAAAGAAATATCTAAAATAATTAAAAAATATTATTAATTTATTATTGTATTATTAAATGTTTTAAATTATAATATTTTTTTGGACGGGGCAAATAAAAATCTTTTTTCATCTGGGTCATTTGAAAAGTTATTTAGCCTTTAGACCTTCATGAGCCTAAAATTTCATTCATAATGGTCCTAAAAATGTCATAAAAAGCCTTAAATTTAACTTGGTAAAACCTGCAGAAACCCTGGTTTAAAGTATGTCAAAAATTGTGGATACCCCCAGTATTAAATACGCTGAATGAAATGGACACTTAAGTGATTAGTTATAAAACATTGAACAATCTGAGAATATTGACCATATTCTTTATACACCAGCAGGCGGCGCCATTGGAATCTTTTTGCCTGACACTTTTTAAAAAAAATTAATTTTTAGATCCTAAAATCAGAGTTATGCTCTTTAGGCATGGGGCGATAACTATATTTAAGGTTTACCGCAGTTTGGAAAAGTCAAGGTTTTAAAACCGCCAACATTTTCTGCTGTACCTTTTTTATGTTTTAAGTTTTTTAGGACAACAGTATCTCCTGCAGAAAAGATATCCAAAGATGCCGTTTTAAATCGTAAAGAAATCTGTGATTCATTTGAATGATTTAGCCTGACATGTTTACTGCTCCAAAATATTTTATAAGTTTCTGAGAAGAAAATATATTTTAGGTTATCATACCGTCAGAATCTTATACTGGCCCATGCCTAATGCTGCTTGATGTTGCAAAGTCATATTTTCTCATTTTATTATTTTTCTTTGTATGTATAGACATGAACACACCTGTTTGTAGAGCAAGTAGTGTGACTGTTTTCTGCCATTCATTATTTCTGGTCATTTCCCCAATAGACAACTGAAGTTCTAAAACAAAAGCATGAGATTAGGTCACAACTATGACATGATTGACAATTGTTGCTGTTTGTCATTGTGCTCTGTTTATCCTGAGAGCTAATGCTGAGTATTTTTAGGGCTTTTCACACTTCAAATTGTTAACCCTGGGTCATTCTAATCCTGGATGAAGAGAATCCGGGGTTATCTGTAATCACATTCCACGCTGCTCATGCTATACCAGGGCCCTATTCCATTTACCAAGCTTAGAGAAAAAGCCAGGCTTATTTTGGATATGTCAGGTTTATTAATGGCTGAATCAGTTTCATAAATCAAATCTACGATATTTCAAACTCAGTTACTCTGGCAACTTTGCTGGGAAACTAGCCTGGTCCAGGGCAGGTTAACTCTCAGGCTAAGTCTTAAGTTCATGCTTAATCAAAGTAATGTTGACGTTCACCTGCTGTAATTTGATGCCATTTTAATTGACTGTATAGTCACTTAATAGTAAAGGCATACATTAGGGCTGCAACTAACGATTATTTTGATAACCGATTAATCTGTCGATTATTTTTTTCAATTAATTAATGAATCGAATATAAAAACAAACAAACAAGTAAAGCATTCATTTTCAACCCTTTATTCAAAAAAGCTAATCCCTAAGCTGTTATAAAAATAATAATAATAATAATAGTAAAATAAAAAACTTAAGTAGTTTTGTCCTGTTTTCAATCCAAATATCTCAATATTTTTAAATCAAGAAACATACTAGACACATGAAATAGCATGAAAAATTATGTCTTGTTTTCTGAAAAAGAAATACACCTAAAAATTATGTGATTGTTTGCTTAAAACAAGCTAAATTATTTGCTAATTGTGTAAAAAAAATCTTAATGAGATATAATCTCAAACAGGAGTTTTAAGCATCACTCATTCTCTCATGCCATTTTTCTTTTCTAGTTTTGATTTAGGATTTTTTTTTATATTTGGACTGGAAACGAGACTAAATGACTAAGAAAGAAAAGCTTTTTTGCAGTGCAGCTACACATGACAACAGATGAAATGAATAATCTAAAAAAGGAGAGTGAATAAACACTTGTCTTTAGTCTTGCAATGCAAAGTAAACTATACCATGCTTTACTACTGTTATTCAGGGCTTTAAGTATTTCGGCACCATGCCGGATGTCCGGCGTGCGGCCCTGAGGGAAAAAAAAAAGTTTGGGTTGTCAAGGCGACTATGACAAACTTTTAATGATGGAGGAGACTTGTGGTCGCTGTTACATCCAGAGCTGTATTACTTTACAGATCTTGAATATGACAGCAACATGACTCGCGCACACCAGCTGATTCAGTCGTTTTCCAGTGACATAAAAAAAGAGTGCCGGGCTTCTTTTTTTTTTGTCACAAATGTTACCAAGGACTACATTTATGAATATAATGTTAGAGGCGATTCAGCGAGTTCAAATTCAGCCATGAAACTCGTTGCAAAACCTGTTAAATTGCCAATTTGGGAACATTTTGAATTCGTGGTGAACGTGAAAGGCGAACCAATACTTTGGATGAAGCTATTTGTAGGGCTTGTTTGTTTTTCTTTTATTAAAAAAATTCAATAAATAAATAAATAAAACACCTTACGGATAGGATGCGACAAAGAAAAAGCATGTTTTTAATCATTCTTCATAATCTGATTCATAGCCTACATGTAATAAACCCATATTGCGCCAACAAGAATAAGCTCTAAAAGGTAAAGTTTAGAGTGAGAGGAGTTATTGATATGATATTAATATTAGTTGTATTATTAGTCTCCCTTTTCTCTACCTTCTTAAGGTTTTTGCTTTTCATGTTTTTTTACTGTCTGTAAAGCGTCCTTGAGCACTGGTGCCATATAAAATAAACAAAAACAATAAAAACATTTGTAGCATATTATATTTATATCTTCATCTTTTCTATCTTTTGTGTGGGGTTTGTAAAAGCTTTGCCCTTGTCTCGTGCAGGTCTTCATCACATTGTCTGTAGTTGCAACTTTCATTTTCTCTGTCTCCTCATAAACTCGGAGTCTCCTTTACTTTATTTCTTTACTGTAAACGTGACATCGTCTTCATTTTGTGTTATGTGGACGGCTAGTGGCTTAAACGAATCCGGTAGTCCTCGGAGAACCATCGCTATGGGTAGTCCATCACTCATTAACTCTCCAGCATTCCTTAGAGCTGTAATGTTGTTTTCTGCTCGTATCAAATAGTCTGTAACGCTCTCACTGTCACTCGTGCAGCTGAGTCAATGCTGTGTACATGTTTATTATGTGTGGTTTACTTTTGCCTGAATAATGCTCTTTCAGTATTTTTAGGGCTTTTCTCCTGTCATCGGCAGCATTGTGTCTTACCAGTGAAAGGCTTTTATCATCGATCAGTTCAGCATAACAATCAGTGCTCTTCCGCCTGTCCTCATCTAGTTGCTCCGCTTCAGCATCAGTAGGCTGATGTAATATAGTTTCTTTTAGCTTCAGAGTGTTTAAATATCCTAGAAATCTCGTCTCCCATAGATCGAATTTTTCTTCTGATCCATCGAACATAAACTGCGGCGCTAGATATCCTCCCGCTCTGCTTACCATCTTTGCTAACTTTGCACCTGAATACGTCGCGTTAACTTTGCTTTCTTGAAAACAATCGCTAGTCTCGCTGCCTGGGGCCCATAACCTGTTGAGCTTGGAGTGCGTAGCTTAAGCACTAGACAGAACAAATCGTTTCATCAGCGTCTTTTATTACTCACTTTCACATGCTCTCTCTGTACAGCATGAACACGAGACGGTAACACTTCTGTTTATCAACAGTATAACGTGGAGACTAGATCTGCAACAACGAATCGATTAAATCGATAAAAATAGATTATTAAAAGCGTTGGCAACAAATTACATAATCGATTCGTTGTGTTGCGCGACCAGGAGACATTTGATAAGAAAAAAAAGAACATGGAGCGGAGCGGACTGAACAAGGCCTCTCTCTGTCTCTCGCGCACTGATACAGAGTTCAGCGCCTCAAGGAGACAGGGATGATGCGGAAGAATCACTACAGAATTCTACAAAGTCCCTGGTGCTGGTTTCTTTGTGTCTGGCGCTGAGCTAGAGAAAGACAGCGGGGTTCAGCAGGTTTTGTTTTCGGTATTCCTGACACTGATAGACGGCATTAACACAAAAAACTCTTACCCTATAAAGATCTAAACTGTGTTTCCCACAAAAAGACAAAGCAGGTTATGTTTCACAGCTGTCTTTTTAATTTATTTTTTTGCTCGACATTACAAGCACTGCTCCGTTTAAGCAGTTGCAATATGCGCTGAGCCAAAGAGCTTGCGCTGAGGAGAGCTCTCAGTAAGGGACTGTTGGAAAAGAGCTGCTTTTTTTTACGAAAACAAAACCATCTTAACTCCGCTGAAACGTGTCATATTATCACAATTATGCAGCATTTTAACTGCCTAATACTTCATTTATGTTTTAGATATGTAAATACACACAAGTACTAGTAAAACAATACATTTAGAGTTTGTAAAACACACAAGAAAGTCTAACAATCCATTCAAATATAATTTGCTGATGTGTTTTATTTATATCAGATACACATTACACGTAGTGAAAGTAACTATAAAGTTGAATCTAGGCTTTTCTAAGTTCACCAAACACTTACTTGCATGTATTTTTGGAGTAACTTTTGAATGAACCGGCTGAATCCTGCGTGTTCTGCTTTTATGAATGAGTTTATGTGAATTGGAATATCAGGTAGTTGATGGCATGATGAGCAAGTGTGTGAATGTTATCTTTTTTGGATCATTAATTTTTCCATCTGTTGTCATGTATAGCTGCACTGCAGAAAACTTTCTTTCTTAGTTATTTTGTCTCGTTTCCAGTTCATATACAGGGTATCTGCACATTTTTAACAGGAAATTTAAGACCTTTTAAGACCTTTATAAGTCCTCTAAAATGAAAATTTAAGACTTTACCTAAAAAAAAAAAAAAAGGAAAGTGTTCAGTGTGTCAACACAGAATGATGTGGTGAAGCATTAGCGTGGCACAACTCACCAGAGCCACGCTCAAGACAGGTCAAAGGGGCGCAAAAATTTTTATGCCGAGTGCTGATTGACCTTACAACCCTGACAACAGGGTACCAGTCTCGTCAGTTGATCAACGTCTAAAGTGCAAGTCAAAGTCTTCGTTGCTGCGTTCATGGACTCATCGAACATTATAATGAAAGCGTCCTTGTTTGCTTGTGAAATTAGTTTCTTCTTTAGGTATGGGGCAACACCAAATCGTGCTAAATATACTGTTTTGTCTCTTCCACATGTGAACGTACTCGCACACTCTGAGTCAGGGAACATTGCTTGAAAAACTAGGTGGACGTCCTCGTTTGAGGTGTACGAGTGGTGGCGGCTTACGGTTTGAAATACTCACAGTATTTCGGCCTTAAATGTAACTATATTCGCAAAGCTGCTGAAGGCATTGCTAGAAGTGGACGGCCTTGTGGAAGGCTGAGGTCGAAGTGCTTGATGAGAACATACTTATGGGCAAACTACTTGCCTGCGACTACACATACTTTTTGTGCTTCTCTGCTTTCATGTGTGAATCGAGCGTTTTGGGGCCCATTGTCCCCAGTTTTATCGTCTTTTTAGATAAAGCACACCTCCCTTCATGATTACTGACTGTTTTCTTTAACCACCCCGATACTTTTCATCCTCCAACCAATTGTCATCAAATAAACATTTGCCCATGCTTGCGATTTCGCAAAATGCCGTGGTGGAGAAGTATCAACGCAACGCATTCATCAATCACTTGTATGTCACCTATGGAATGATGCAGGTTGCACCCACGAAGTGCTGCCCCCAAATGTTGCGCTGGTCAAATAGCGGTTGAAAAAAATGAATAAAAAAAGACGAGTTGGACATGAAATTTAAGATCCCACATGAAATTTAAGACCTCCTTATGGAAAATTACAGAATTCAAGACATTTTCAGACCTTAAAAATCGAAAATTTTATTTAAGACATTTCAAGACTTTTTAAGGACCCGCGGGGACCCTGATATATCTAAACGAATCTTACATCAAGACCAGACAAGAAAAATAGCATGAGAAAACGAAGTGATGCTGTTTGAGATTATATCTTATTAAGATAATTTTTCTCACCCCATTGGCAAATAATTTAGCTTGTTTTAAGCAAACTATCATTAAAGTTTAAGGTTAAGTGATTTCTTATGGAATTTCATGTGTCTAGTAAGTATCTTCATTTAAAAACATTTAGATATTTGGATTGAAAACAGTTCATTATTATTATTATAGGCATGAGCTTTTTTGAATAAAGGGTTGGAAAGGGCTTTTTTTTAATCCGATTAATCGAAAAAATAATCAACAGATTAATTGATTAATAAAATAATCATTAGTTGCAGCCCTAGACGTTAAACACGTAAACAACATGATGTCATCACTACAGTACCGTAATACACTGAAACATAATTATGAACCCTTCAGTGATAAATATTAATACAATTAGCAAGAGTGCCAGTTAGGGATGTAACTGTATCAGAATTTCATGGTACGATAATACCTTGGTATGAATGGCACGGTACGGTATTTATTGAATAATTTACAGGAAAAACAAAACTACTTAAAACTACTAAGACTTGAAAAAAGTGCCAAAAGTGTTTATTTACCTTAGCACTGAACATATCAATGACATACAAATTAGCCATCTATCTGTAAGTTTCGAAACAAGAACTTCAATTTTTCAATTTTAATAACAAAAAACTATTAAACCATATTAAAAAAAATTAAGTTTCAATTTAGTATTGTTGAAAACTCATCACATTCAACATTTAATCACTCACTCACTTAGATAGAGATGGGTTTTTTAAGAAAAATTATCATATAACTATAATCTGGTAAAAGCTATGATCTCTGGGCATGTCAACAGAAGAAAAAAAAAACCCTCTCATTTGGGACTGAGGTTTCTGGGACAGAAAGATATGATTTAACCAAGGTTGACAGCAGTGGGTAACGTTGTGCAATGTCTTTCCACCACTTGAGAGGACAAGCCATGAGTGAGATAGAGGTCTCTTTATGGTACAAGTCAATGTCTGCATCAATCTAACAAGTGTGCTGTGTTCTGCAGTCACCATGACTGTTTTTAGTCGTATTCCCCGACTTATATTTTACCACAGTCTGGCAGTGCCTGCATACTGTTTTTTTCTTTGTCTGTCACCTTTTCTCCTTTATCGTGTCTTTTTAGAAAGAAACCGAAATGCTTCCACACATCCGATTTAAAACCCGCTTTAGGTTCGATCATTTCCAGCTCTTTTTCTTCCCCTCTACTAGCAACACACTCCATTTCCGCATTACTGGATCTGTAGTAACAACAGACCGGAAAGAATGATGGCCACGCCTAGGCTGATGGGAATTGTAGTTCCCGCTACCTCCCGTTCGCTTCATTTGCCTAAGCAAACTTTTCTCAGAAATATAGTTTTATTGAGTCATGCGCCTACGGTAATATTGAAAAAAATTACTATGACGGTATTTACAATATTGTTACATCCCTAGTGCCAGTACTTTAATACAAATAATACACGGTTATCACAGGTAATCCATAATAGACATTGGAGAAAACTCGCACCAAAGGCACGCTTGTGTCCGGATCCAATATTATCGCTTAGACAAGAGAAGAGGAAAGCCAGCGCAACAGGTCAAATGTACAAAGTGAGAGAGAGGCAAAGATGAAGTTTTACAGCAATTCTCTGTATAGTGTAATAGTGGCTCGTGTGCTGTGCAGCCTTCACTCACCCTCGCCTCCGTCCTAGTATTGCGACATCGCACAGTGGAGATAAATGACGTTAGTATGTAATAACCTATTCCAATATCGATTATTTTGACACCCCTAGTAACGAGTAACGATGCAGCACATAAAAAGTTTATCGAAGTAAAAGTATTAAACTTATTGAAAATATGTACTGAAGTAAAAGTTTAAGTAGGAGAAAAAAAATAATACTTCAGTAAAGTACAGATACTGCCTTTTAGTAATTAAGTACAGTAGTGAAGTAGTTCTACTCCGTTACTATACATCTTTGGAAAGGTGCACATTCCAGCCTTTATGCAGATGTTGTACAGATATGTCTCATGTCTGAGAGGTAAATATTCAGCTGTTTGTTCAGCTGTTACCTCAGAACTTTTTTTTTCTGATGTGTTAGCCAGTCAGGCACAGAATGAAAAAGTATTCCCTGTCATTTTGTTGTAATTATAAATATATACAAATAAAAATAGGCCATTAACAGTGTAACTACCCGCCGGTTATTAAACAGTCCACGCTTCCAAATACTGATGTCCACCATGCGTTTCATTTATTGAACACCGTGAAGACTGCACAATCAACACAATCAAAAGGACATCAAAATAAACAAATAATACATAAAACAATGTTTAGTTTACCGTGTTGGCCTGATAACCAGCTGTAGAATAAGCAGGAGCATTAAACAGGTGCTTGCATTGAGATCTCACCATCCTGAGTGACCATACAAACTCTTGCAGGTTAAATCAATCAATGAGAATCATGTGACTTTCCACTCAAGCCAACCGGAAACAAAGAAATTAGTAACAAACATATACCAATACACATTCAAATAATGAAATTCAAAACAATAAACAAAATTACAAGCTGACCAATCAGCGTCGGCTACAAACAGCTTTCAAATCTGTGTCTTATTAATATGACCAAAAATACTTTTATGAGAAACTTGGAAAACTGGACTGACACGGTTTCAATTTACTATAACTTCTATGTGAAGTGTCTTTGACAGAATTCACATTGTAAAAACACTAGATAAATGAAGATGATTGGAATCTGCTTAAGTGTGTACACGTTAATGTACCAAACAAACTATGATCTGATTTATTTTACATTTATCATGCATCAAAATTACATTGTGTGTGTGTTTTGATGAGAGTTTTCAAGACTTAATGAAAACTAACGTTTATTTATTTATTTCAGACCTAATTGAAGAGAAGGAGAGGAGGAAAGAGGAGGAACATCATGTTAAAATTGAGGAAAAAACTCATTTACAGACTGATGATATATTGAAAAGGAGAAACAAAAATAGTTTCACCTGCACTCAGTGTGGAAAGATTTTGGCAAGCAAAAGCAAACTTAAGATTCACATGAGGATCCACACTGGAGAGAAACCATTCACATGCACTCAATGTGAGAAGAGTTTCAGCATATCATCATCCCTTAATCTACACATGAGGATCCACACTGGAGAGAAACCATTCACATGCACTCAGTGTGGGAAGAGTTTTAGCCACTTATCACCTCTTAATAAACACATGAGGATCCACACTGGAGAGAAACCATTCACATGCACTCAGTGTGGGAAGAGTTTTAGCTTATCAACATCCCTTAATCTACACATGAGGATCCACGCAGGAGAGAAACCATTCACATGCACTCAGTGTGGGAAGAGTTTCAACTGCTCGTCAAACCTTAGTAAACACATGATGATCCACACTGGAAATAAACCATTCACATGCACTCAGTGTGGGAAGAGTTTTAGCTTATCAACATCCCTTAATCTACACATGAGGATCCACACTGGAGAGAAACCATTCACATGCACTCAGTGTGGGAACAGTTTCAGCCAATCATCATCTCTTAATAAGCACATGAGGATCCACACTGGAGAGAAACCATTCACATGCACTCAGTGTGGGAAGAGTTTCAACCGATCAGAACACCTTAATCTACACATGAGGATCCATACCGGAGAGAAACCATTCACATGCACTGAGTGTGAGAAGAGTTTTACCTGCTCATCACACCTTAATCGACACATGAGGAAACACACTGGAGAGAAACCATATGCATGCACTCAGTGTGGGAAGATTTTCAGCCAATCATCACGCCTTAATCTACACATGGTAAGCCACAACGGAGAGAAACCATGACCTACGAAACTCTGACGGACTCTGACCTGCGAAATCGCATCACTTGACTGTGAGACCAATCGAAGATCAAAACATGACCTCTCTGGACCGAAATTTTAAAAAATGTTCCAATCGCACACTGTTTTTAATGTCTAATCATCTTGTTTGTTCCCGCTCCTTTTAGCAACACCATACAACAGAATTTTGCATGCTCAAACTCTAGTGTGACCGCAGCTTTGGCGTGGGATGAGTTTCAGTAACTCCTCAGACCTTAATAAACGCATAAAGACTCACACTGGGGAGAAACCATTCACATGAACTCAGTGTAAGGAGAGTTTTAACCGATCAGCAAACCTTAATGAACACATGAAGATCCACACTGGTGTGAAAGAGTATATGTGCTTTGAGTGTGAGAAGACTTTTATTACAAAATTGAAACTGCACCAGACGTTTTACACTTGAGAGACCATACAAGTGTTCACACTGTGACGAGAGGTTCATCAGTTAACACATCTGAATCAAACAAAAGAGGATTCACACTGGAGAGAAACTGTACATCTGAAATCTGATGTGTCTACAGAATTGGACAAAAAGTTGCAAACATTACATGAAACATACAAAACATTTTCTCATGTAGGGATGTCCCGATACAACATTTTAACTTCTGATACGATACCGATATTGCAGCTTTCAGTACGAACCGATACCGATATATCATTTTTTAATTTTATAAAATATCTTAATTGAATGAACTAAAATAAATTTTTAAAGTGCAAAATGCTAATTCAAGGTCACTTCAGTTAATAATTTTTTTATCATCAGCAAATAGTAGAAACAGCTGAGAGCAGGAACATATGAAAAAAATATTGTTAATTGAACAAATGCTAAAAGTTCAGTGTCCAAAGTGTCGATTTCAAACACAGCTTTTTGGTGAATTTTTGATCCAGTTGAGCTGAAAAATATCTTTCACACTGGGCAGCAGAAATAATTTATTGTTAAGTTAATAAAAATGTGCAGTATGGTTAGTACAAACATTTTCATGACCAGGGGGGTATTCCAGAAAGGTGGGTTAACTTACCATCTGCTAAAACCTAAACTCTCGGTTGATTTACCCAAAACCTGCTTACCGCGAGTATGTTGGTTCCAAAACAGGTGACAAGAGTTAGTTAAATCAACCTCCTGAAGATAACCGCGGGTTAATGCGCGTGCACGGCACACACCTGATGGCATTTTCAGTAGATCGCCGAATTCACGAGTCACCATAGAAAGTCACGGTGAGAAAAAAAGGGCAACGCACTTTACAGAGGCGAAGCTGTAGGTTTTAAACACAGAGATTACACATCTGCTTCAACAAAGGAAAGAAATATAGAATACGAAATAGATAAGAAAATAAAAAATAAATAATAAGAAAATTTATTAGTTCATTAAATTACACATGCCACCCTCCATTTTATTGTAATGATAAATTAAACTACTCTTTAACATCCTTTTTGAGTATGTTGTGTAACCATTCATGCATTTATTTTTCTTGCCATTAATTTCTTAAGGCCACAATATATGTGTTGACTAATAAGGCTTATAGAAATTGTAATCTTTCTGGAGCTAGAACTCTGTCCAAAGTCATTAAACACAGAAACATTATCATAAAAGGTAATATTTAATTACTGGAGCTCTTTATTTAACACTCTAGAATATTCTTTCTGACATGCAGCTAATAGAAAGAGGCCTGTCTAACTGCTGTGTCCTATAATAAAGGCTTTTCAGTGGTTGAGTTTTTGACTTAAACCACACACTCTGTCACTGTTGTAAGTGATTGTTGTCAGATAGCTTTAGGTTCTTTTTATTTTGCATGCAGACGAAGTTCCTTCTGCCTCAACTAACAAGCAGTGTAAGAATTTTCTGCACTTTTCCATATTTGAATATTAATCTTGGATCACAAAATCTTTTATCTACATATTTAAATTCTAAAGTAGCTGTATAAGGTTCATCTTCAAAGATAAAGTCACATGAGCATCAACTTAAGGTGAGAAATGTATATGAAAAATATGTTGCACGTTGAAAGGTTTGTGTATAAAGCAGTGTACAAAATCTTTCATTTTATTTCAGGAAATCAAGAAATGAACAGCCAAACTATTTGATTAAACATAGTTTTTTGACTAATTATATTTTTTAGCACTCTTCCATCTGTTTTGTCTGCTTGGGTCACTGAGATTTCCTCTGGGTCAGGCTGCAGGTAGGGTGTCATCGTATAAGGCAGAAAAGGGTATCTTTTGTCCTCCAGCAAGTAACAATGTAGTGCCCAGTAATGATTCTATTTTATAATACAAATATAATAAAAATAAACATTGTGTTAAGCAACATTTGATTTATATATATATATTTTTTTACTATATTTGTGTTATACACTTGAATCATTACTTCCTGAAAATCAGCCATTTAGCTTCAACATAGTGATGAGGTGGGGTGTGTGATGAGCTGGTAAGCAGTAATGAGTTTAATAGTTGAAACACCAAAAGATTAAGGATAGAAAATTAAGTTGTACCTGCACACTTATACTTTGGACAAATTTTATATTATCAGTGTCCTTTAGTGACTGATGGAGCTTTAAAATCGGCTGCAATTAATGCACACAATAGCATTTAGAAAACCTGAAAAAAATATTATATTAAAAAATGTAGTTGTGTGTGCGTGAATGTATATATAAGAATGAAGTCCTACATCTTAAATTAAAGATATATTTTCCTACAAAAGACAAAGCTGCCACTTATAATATAATACAGAAAAATGTGAGGGTGCAGAAGAAGAGAAAAAACACAAGATATGTAAGTGAGATTCGAACTCGCTCCGTTGTGCGCTCCGTTGTTCTTTATTGACGCACTGTCCACTACGCTATTCCCGTGCTCTGTATCATCTGTGTAATGGTACGCAGTAATGTATGACCAAGGAACTGTACAAAAGTGTAAAAAACAGTTCAGTGCCAGGCATACTGTACAGGTGGTCCTACTGCCACATTGTACAGTTGCCTAAAATGCCCTGACGCGAATACAAAGAGCTGCACTGAATGTTTTTTATGGTAAGCGCAGACCCGCGGTTTGTCACATTTGATTTCAAAAAGGTTTGTTAAATACATTAACATTATGAATTTGGTTATGAAAAAAACTATGCACTTGTAACCCTCTTACAACGAAAAAAACTTGTATCTGTGTGTCCACATCCATAAATATTCTCATCAAAAGAGCACGCAATGCTCAGTGAACTCTCTGAAACAGACAAACTCTGAAACATAGCAACTTACTCTCTGAACATAACCTGCTCCGGAGCAGGTTATCTTCAGAGAGTAAGTTGCTTTGGCTACTTAACATACCCAGAAGTTACCTCCGATTTTGGAACCAAAGTTGAGGTTATCCACCTACTTACTCTCAAACTTACCCGTGTATGTCACATAACCTGCTTTCTGGAATAGCCCCCAGGATTTAGCAGAAGATTTTCACAGGTAGGGAAGGTATAACTGAAATTGGTGTCTAGCTCTGGATAGAGCTTCTCGTCAGCCCGGCTAGCTCAGTCGGTAGAGCATGAGACTCTTAATCTCAGGGTCTTGGGTTCGAGCCCCACGTTGGGTGATTCTGTTATTTACCTCTCTTTTTCTCAGCAAACTTACATTAGGGTTCATATAGCAGACCTTTTGAGACAAAGTTACGCCTTTCTACCACTGTAGGTGACCTTTTACTAAGTCTCTGTGGCGCATTAAATTAGCGCTTTCGGCTGTTAACTGAAATGTTGGTGGTTCAAGCCCACCCAGGGCCGAATTAAGCATTTTGCTGCCTTGCAACTGCTAACACGTGCACTGGACATATATCCTGGGCCACATTCTGTCCAGCGTTACAAGATGAAATCAGGATTTAGCAGAAGATTCTCACGGGTAGGGAAGGTATTACTGTAAACGGTGTCTAGCTCTTGAAAGGGCTCCTCATCAGCTTGGCTAGTTCAGTCGGTAGAGCATGAGACCCTTAATCTCAGGGTCGTGTGTTCAAGTCCCATGTTGGGCGTTTCTGTTACTTTTCTCTCTTTCTCTCAGCAAACTTTCATTAGGGTTCATATAGCAGACCTTTTGAAACAAAGTTCTGCCTTTCTACCACTGTAGGTGACCTCTTGCTAAGTCTCTGTGGCGCAATCGGTTAGCATGTTTGGCTGTTAACTTAAAGGTTTGGTGGTTCAAGCCCACCAAGGGACAAATTAGGCATTTTGCTGCCTTTCAACTGCTAACACGTGCACTGGGCATATATCCTGGGCCACATTCTGTCCAGCGTTACAAGATGAAATCAGGATTTAGCAGAAGGTTGTCACGGGTAGGGAAGGTATTACTGAAAACGGTGTCTAGCTCTTGAAAGGGCTTCACATCAGCCCGGCTAGCTCAGTCGGTAGAGCATGAGACTCTTAACTTAGGGGTGTGGGTTAGATCCCCATGTTGGGCATTTCTGTTGCCTCTCTCTCTCCGCAAACTTTTATTAGGGTTCATATAGCAGACCTTTTGAAACAAAGTTCCGCCTTTCTACCACTGTAGGTGACATTTTACTAAGTCTCTGTGGCGCAATCGATTAGCGAGTTCTGCTGTAAACTGTAAGGTTGATGGTTCAAGCCCACCCAAGGACGAAATAGGCATTTTGCTGCCTTGCAACTGCTAACACGTGCACTGGACATAGATCCTAGACCACATTCTGTCCAGCGTTACAAGATGAAATCAGGATTTAGCAGAAGATTCTCATGGATAGGGAAGGTATTATTGTAAACGGTGTCTAGCTCTTGAAAGGGCTCCTCATCAGCTTGGCTAGTTCAGTCGGTAGAGCATGAGACCCTTAATCTCAGGGTCGTGTGTTCAAGTCCCATGTTGGGCGTTTCTGTTACTTTTCTCTCTTTCTCTCAGCAAACTTACATTAGGGTTCATATAGCAGACCTTTTGAGACAAAGTTACGTCTTTCTACCACTGTAGGTGACCTTTTACTAAGTCTCTGTGGTGCAATCGGTTAGCGCATTCGGCTTTTAACTGAAAAGTCGGTGGTTCAAGCCCACCCAGGGACCAATTAGGCATTTTGCTGCCTTGCAACTGCTAACACGTGCACTGGACATAGATCCTGGGCCACATTCTGTCCAGCGTTACAAGATGAAATCAGGATTTAGCAGAAGATTCTCACGGGTAGGGAAGGTATTACTGTAAATGATGTCTAGCTCTTGAAAGGGCTTCTCATCAGCTTGGCTAGCTCAGTCGGTAGAGCATGAGACCCTTAATCTCAGGGTTGTGGGTTTGAGCTCCACGTTGGGTGTTTCTGTTGCCTCTCTCTCTCTAAGTAAACTTTCATTAGGGTTCATATAGCAGACCTTTTGAAACAGTTCTGCATTTCTACCACTGTAGGTGACCTCTTACTAAGTCTCTGTGGCGCAATCGGTTAGCATGTTTGGCTGTTAACTTAAAGGTTGGTGGTTCAAGCCCACCCAGGGACAAATTAGGCATTTTGCTGCCTTGCAACTGCTAACACGTGCACTGGGCATATATCCTGGGCCACATTCTGTCCAGCGTTACAAGAAGAAATCAGGATTTAGCAGAAGATTCTCACGGGTAGGGAAGGTATTACCGTAAACGGTGTCTAGGTCTTGAAAGGGTTCCTCATCAGCTCAGCTAGTTCAGTCGGTAGAGCATGAGACCCTTAATCTCAGGGTCGTGGGTTCAAGCCCCACGTTGGGTGTTTCTGTTACTTTTCTCTCTTTCTCTCAGCAAACTTACATTAGGGTTCATATAGCAGACCTTTTGAAACAAAGTTACGCATTTCCACCACTGTAGGTGACCATTTACTAAGTCTCTGTGGCGCAATCTGTTAGCGCGTTCGGCTGTTAACTGAAAGGTTGGTGGTTCAAGCCCACCCAGGGACGAATTAGGCATTTTGCTGCCTTGCAACTGCTAACACGTACACTGGACATAGATCCTGGGCCACATTCTGTCCAGCGTTTCAAGATGAAATCAGGATTTAGCAGAAGATTCTTATGGGTAGGGAAGGTATTACTGTAAACGGTGTCTAGCTCTTGAAAAAGCTACTCATCCACCCGGCTAGCTCAGTTGGTAGAGCATGAGACTCTTAATCTCAGAGTCCTGGGTTAGATCCCCATGTTGGGCATTTTGTTGCCTCTCTCTCTCTCTCAGCAAACTTTCATTAGGGTTCATATAGCAGACCTTTTGAATCAAAGTTCCGCCTTTCTACCACTGTAGGTGACATCTTACTAAGTCTCTGTGGCGCAATCGGTTAGCGTGTTCGGCTGTTAACTGAAAGGTTGGTGGTTCAAGCCCACCCAGGGACAAATAAGGCATTTTGCTGCCTTGCAACTGCTAACATGTGCACTGGGCAAATATCCTGGGCCACATTCTGTCCAGCGTTACAAGATGAAATCAGGATTTAGCAGAAGGTTGTCACGGGTAGGGAAGGTATTACTGAAAACGGTGTCTAGCTCTTGAAAGGGCTTCACATCAGCCCGGCTAGCTCAGTCGGTAGAGCATGAGACTCTTAACTTAGGGGTGTGGGTTAGATCCCCATGTTGGGCATTTCTGTTGCCTCTCTCTCTCCGCAAACTTACATTAGGGTTCATATAGCAGACCTTTTGAGACAAAGTTACGCCTTTCTACCACTGTAGGTGACCTTTTCCTAAGTCTCTGTGGCGCAATTATTTAGCGCGTTCAGCTGTTAACTGAAAGGTTGGTGGTTCAAGCCCACCCAGGGAAGAAATTGGCATTTTGCTGCCTTGCAACTGCTAACATGTGCACTGGGCATATATCCTGGGCCACATTCCGTCCAGCGTTACAAGATGAAATCAGGATTTAGCAGAAGATTGTCACGGGTAGGGAAGGTATTACTGTAAACGGTGTCTAGCACTTGAAAGGGCTCCTCATCAGCATCAGCTCGGCTAGTTCATTCGGTAGAGCATGAGACCCTTAATGCACCGTGAGTTAACATGAACGCACAATGAACAACTGTATTTTCATTAACTAACATGAACAAATACTGTAGTAAATGTATTGTTCATTGTTCATGTTAGTAAATGGATTAAGAAACATTAACTAATGATCCTTATTGTAAAGTGTGACCAAATTACTCTATATATATATATTTATAGGTTAGAACAGAGAATGTGTTAGGGTTAGGTTTACATGGTTATGCAAATAATTTAAGAGGCATTTGGTCATTTACTGAATTTTGCATTTTTTAGAATAAAGTCACAGAATAATTTTAAGTTAATTTACCATTTTAAATAACTGTATCGTAGTCTTAGAATATCATAAATGCATTGGAGAATATTTGAGGTATGAATGAATCAAGGTAAATAGCAATATGTGTGGCTCATAATAAATGGATTTGAGTTTCTGTGGTTTCTGTGCGCCATCTGCTGGTTGATGTCAGTTGCAGAAAGTGTTGCTTTCAGTTTTACTTTTATTTGGAAACAAACAGCGTTAAAGCGTTGTGCTAATAGTTTAGATATTTCCTTCAAGGGTAATAACCTTTAAGCACAATTTTTGCAAACTGATTTAAATGTTTAAATAAATAGGTGTGTTTGCATGCAGCAAGTTTATATGTATATGTGAGTGTGTATAGGTGTGTTTGCATGCAGCAAGTTTATATGTATGTGCATGTGTTAATGCGGGTGTTTATGTGAGGATCAAGTTTATATGTAGGCATGTGTGTATGTGGGTGTATTCATGCATCAAGTTTATATGTATATACACAAGTTTCATCTGTGTTGTTTTGAACATCCAGTAGTATAGGTGTTTATGCGAGTAATTTATAGGTGTGTAGGGTCCAGCCAGTTGGTCCAATGACGGTATCCACTGGTGGATGAAGGTTCACTGCATGTTCGGTCTTTCCAGTGCACAATGTTGATTTATATTAAACTTAACTCATATCTGACTCCAATTTTAGTATGAGGTGGTTTAGAATATTAGTGTGTTTATCCTCGTTTTATCTGACTCCAATTATAAAACACTGAGAAGGTTATTTTGTTTCCGTTCACATTAATTTAGATTATGATTAAATATTCTCTTCGGTTCATCATTTTATGTTATTCTCGTTCATTGGGATCTCTATAACATCCTGAATCTTGTACCGGCCGAGTATACAATTTCTTAAGCACAAGCATGTCAGTCTTGGTCACTAAACAGTGGCGATTGACCGCTATCCTAAAAAGGCAGAACCCTACTTACTCAGATAAGGATATTTTTTATGCTGTCCCCATAGGTCTGCTACCTCCTAAATCAGACAGAGCTATTTAGTCATATAACGATCATTACCATAGAATTAAGCAGACCAGTCGTACTTAAACTAGTAGTAACTTTGAATAATCACTATACTATCTAAATAGTATTATAAGTTTATCGGGTGAAGGACTATCCCCTTAGATATCCTTTTACAGCCTAAGTATACATGAATAAATGCCAATTTGTTAGTTGGAGCTCAGAGACATCGTATAGCGTGCCGCAATGCTCCGTCTACCGTGTTCTAGTTTGCTACTAACCTGAACAGGGGCTTGTGGTGCTATGAAATTACCACAATCTACTAAAGATAATAACACAAACTCTGTTTGAATCATTCAAAACATAACAATTTATTAGTCAGGTAAATGTATTATGCCAATTCAATCAGTCAATTCATAAACGATCAATACAAAACATCAAATTATCAAAGATAAATCCAAGATTAAAAAGATGCATTCCTGACTTGGAAATATACATAACATGGAACAAGCCATGTTATGGGCTGATCTGGTTAGGCAGAATCGCCCTGAATCTTTCGCGGACCTTACCCTAAATAATCCAAGAATTCCCTCAAGGAAGGGGGTGTGTGTGTATAACAAAAGGAAAAAGTCACACCCTTCACAGTGGTTCAAAAGATGCCTGAAGTTATATATTTATTGTTTTGATTATGTCTATTTCTGAGAGAATGAGACCATTGTACCAATCGCACTGAAACATTTCAAATGATATCAAACATGATAGTTAAAGTCAGTTTGGTTAATCTAGAACATTCAAACATTGAAATGACCATATGCGTGAGTTGGGGGGATGAAGCTGAGTTTCAGCATACTCAGATGCAAATGCAGCAGGAACTGGTTTTTCCCGCATTCCCCCCTGGTGGGTTGTGAAGTCACCAGTCTCTGTTTTCAGCTCATGTTTTTGAATTGTCAAAGATATCAGAATATTTGCAATATTTCAATTCTTACAGATAACCCCCATTTGATCCCGTGGGTCAGATATAAATGTGTCCATGGGGTCACTATGTATCCTTGTTGAGGTTGTTCAGGGGCAATTCAAGACAGTCTCTGCAGAATTTTTCAGTTGTAAGTCGTGTTCAGCAGGTAGCTAAACAGGTCCAGGCTCGTTTTCACCTCTTTTGATGAGCCTGACCCGAATGCACTGCTCATTCAGTCCATACAGGCCTTCGTAGCTTCCACTGTGTCCTTCCCCTGACAAAAGTGTCCACGTTGTGTGGGCTTCTCATAGTCTGCTTCTTCTGATGAATCTGGTCACCTCCAGACATGCAGACATCGGCATGTGGGGGTCTACAGTGTGTATACACTGCCTTCTCCCGGACACCTAAACAGCAACTTGATGGCTCAGCGATTGAAGTTATGAACTTGTGTCATTCTGCATTGGAGAAAGTCATGAGGTTAAGCATAAAATATATGATCAAAACATAAAAGTCAGCAAGTGCGAGTCGTACAACTGGTCTCAGGTCTCTTTCAATCTGTTTAAAAGGTCCAATCGAAAACAGATAATTCTTTGTCACCACTGAGATGGGGTATAATGATAGGGAGAATATTAAATATTCTTGGTTTGAATTACTCAAGGTAAAGCTATCAAAAGGTCAGTGCAACTTATTAAAACAGTATAACAGGCAGTATGCATCATAAAACATATCATCATGACAATACATTCAAATAAATGACATTCATTTTCAAAATGAAAAAACGTGAAGATATTTGTCATACATGATAGTAATCACATTATTTAACCATAATTATGAAGGTATATCTATAATAATGTGTGTGTATGTTGTGTGGTGTGTGTGTGTGCGTTGGTGCGACCGGACTGTTGGGACAAAACACCTGAATACATACCGTCACTATGAGCACACACCGTAACTGTTGGAACAGCGCTACTGTCCCGATAAGTCGGGCGGCATGCACGTGTTCTAACATGCGTGACTTACTACCTCCCGCGTTTTCTCGTTATGTCCTAATGTTTACGGTGAACCCGTTTTTCTGTGTGTATCAGTGCATGCTCATTGTGTATAATCTCCCACTATCATCCCTTTCCTGCTACTGCTGCTCCATACACATTAGAGCGCGTAATAGTCGCGTTTCATTGGTCTAGCCGCAGAACTCCTCGCCCGCGATTGGCTGGATTTTTATCGCCTTTCATTGGTCGATCAGCGGAATCCCCGTCAGCGATTGGCTGGATTTCATGTCAATCAATATCAACCCGCTTCACTTTTCCAATTGGCTCCCGAAGACACGAGAGGTAGACCTTTAATTCCGCCGGAGTAAAGCAACTACGAAAGAGAACTATTTGTGCATCTTAAAGGTATGAACTGCTTATTTACTGTATATTTTGTGCCATGTGTTAAGTTAACTTTAGACATTGTGTGCATGACGAGTTAGTCAGGGTCATATCACTTAATGTGCGACATCATTAGCAGATATAAAGTTAGTGTCCGTGACCCAGTTTGTTTATATTATATTCGCACGTTCGGACTTTCCCCTTAATACTATAATTTTATAAATGTATTATTTGCAAACTTTAAATAGCGAATGACTATTAGCAGCAAATGACTATCAAAGTACAACATTGTTCACAGTCAAATAAACAGTGTTGTTGTTTTCAAGTCACCCATGCTAATACCGATAGAATATTCAAAGTAACATGGTAAACAATATAGAGACTTCTAAATGAATGACTGTGGAAATATAAAACCAACTTTACCTCTTTCTTGATTGAGGTAAAGATGGTTTTATATTCACACATTCGTTCAGTGACAGCTCCATACATTGTTTCCCATGGTACTTTAAATATTTGGACTGAAATCACATGTACAGTAAGTATGACTTCAAAACAACATTAACACTATTTATTCGACTGTGAACAATGATGTACTTTGATGGTTGTTGGCTGTTAATATTATTTTACTATTTAGAATTTCCAATTAATAATTTTCTGAGATTATATTATTAATGAGAAAGACTGCATGTGCGAATATAAAACCATCTTTACCTCTATTTAAACTTGAGCTTGTCCACTGTAGACTATTTATTATTATTGTTATTATTAGTAGTTGTAGTAGCAGTAGTAGTATTAATATTATTGACAACATAATAATTGTTATGGTATACTAACCAATAACAAGGTGGTCAGTATGTCATTAGGGACACTTTTAGGAAGGGAAGTAAACTGTGTCATATATTTGACAAAAGATTAAAAGGGCAAGGTTAGCTTAACATCACAAAATATTCAATATTAGGTTAGTACTTTGTGTTTCAGTCAGGAATGTTTTGACTATGCAGTATTTTTCCCACAGCATCGATGCTTCACAAAAGGATGGATAACTGGTATGCCGTAATGATGGTCACAGAAATCCTAAATGAAGGTGTTCCGGAGAATTCAGTTCCCCCTGTTCCCCCTTCACAGCGCATGCGCAAATTCAGTATCATGACGTCATGATTTCATGTACTGAATCAGCTCATGGTGGCTTTCAAACAATCAAGGCCTTGGAAAAATAAACGCTACTGCATTTTATAATTACCTGTGTCTTTCATTATTTTAGCTAACTCATGATGATGTTTGTGGTGTTTAAAATGAGTTATGTAAACTTTTTCACGTATATGGAGAGCATGATTTTATACTGAAAACACGGGAAACATATTTTTCCAGATTGAGGAAAATAGTCTCCTATATATATATTAATTTCTTAAGATTAATAGCACAGTAACGCAATGCTGGTAATGTTATTTTATAATTGTCATGTCATGACATCATTTATATGATTTTCATCACTATTTTAAACAAATGGAACAGTTTTTCCAGAGGCTGAGGAAAATGGTTTCCCTCTATATATGACTTTTTACGATTTAAAGTACAATACAGCAATGGTGGTGATTTTGCTTATGTTGTAATTATGTTTAGCTATTTCATTAACAGAACACTTATAGTGAAAACACAAATTATGTAAATAAAAACAATTTGTATTTTAAGGATAAAAATATTTACAATTGTTGTTTAAATTAATTGAATTTAATAAAAAAAAACTTTGTCAGTTAATTAAAAGTTGGCAGTCCTTTAAAAAGCACTAAATTGCTTAAATGATGGATTATTACAAATAAACAAAAGCATGCACCTGATTTTGTCCAGAAAGCACCTGGAAGTCTTTAACCCATCAGATTTTTGTCTATAAAATGTATCTAAGTTGTAACACTTTGGCGCTGTGTTCTTCAACACATTCTTTCAATGTTCTGCATGCTATTTGAAATTCATTCTCCTGGCAGCTAAAAGTAAGGCCACATGTAAGTATCAGCTTTTTGATAATTAAATTGTGCCAATGTAAGCAGTGTAAATAAAATTAAATTATGGTTTTATTCCCAGAATGGATCCAACTCAGTTTGATGTTTTGTTCAATTATTTACATTTACATTTACATTTAGTCATTTAGCAGACGCTTTTATCCAAAGCGACTTACAAATGAGGACAAGGAAGCAATTTACACAACCAAGAGCAACAATGAATAAGTACTAAAGGCAAGTTTCAGGTCTGTAAAGTCTAAGAAGGGAAGTGTTAGTAGTTTTTTTTTTTTTTTTTTTTTTTTTTTTTTTTTTTTTTTTGTACAATTAGTGTGATATTCAAAGAGGCAATTGCAGCTTAGGAAGTGAAGTGGAGACTGAATAGTTGAGTTTTTAGTCGTTTCTTGAAAATAGCGAGTGACTCTGCTGTTCTGATGCAGTTAGGGAGTTCATTCCACCAACTGGGCAGATTGAGCGTGAGCGTTCGCGAAAGTGATTTTTTCCCTCTTTGGGATGGAACCACGAGGCGACGTTCATTCACAGAACGCAAGTTTCTGGAGGGCACATAGATCTGCAGAAGTGAGTGCAGATAAGAAGGTGCTAGGCCAGAAGTCACTTTGTAGGCAAACATCAGAGTTTTGAATTTGATGCGAGCAGCAACTGGCAGCCAGTGCAAACGGACTAGCAGTGGAGTGACATGTGCTCGTTTAGGTTCATTGAAGACAACTCGTGCTGCTGCATTCTGGAGCAGTTGAAGAGGCTTGATAGAGTTAGCTGGAAGCCCAGCTAGTAGAGAGTTGCAGTAATCCAGTTTGGAGAGAACAAGAGCTTGAACAAGGAGTTGAGCTGCATGTTCAGATAAGAAGGGTCGGATCTTTCTGATGTTATAGAGTGCAAATCTGCACGATCGAGCAGTTCTAGAAATGTGGTCAGAGAAGTTTAGTTGGTCATCAATCGTTACTCCAAGGCTTTTCACCATTTTGGATGCAGTAATGGTTGCCCCATCCATCTGGATTGAAAAGTTATGGTGTAGAGTCGGGTTGGCAGAAACTACAAGCATTTCCGTTTTTGCGAGGTTCAGCTGAAGATGATGATCTTTCATCCAGTGTGAAATATCCAACAGGCAGGCTGAGATACGAGCTGGAACCGAGGGATCATCAGGATGAAAAGAGAGGTATAGCTGGGTGTCATCAGCATAGCAGTGGTAGGAGAATCCATGTCTCTGGATGACTGGTCCTAGAGATGATGTGTAGATGGAGAAGAGAAGTGGCCCAAGAACAGAGCCTTGAGGTACCCCAGTGTTTAGATGCTGTAGGTTGGACACCTCTCCCCTCCAAGACACCCTGAATGACCTGTCAGAGAGGTAAGATCTAAACCATTGTATAACAGTGCCCGCAACGCCCAGTGACTCAAGCGTAGATAGCAGGATCTGGTGGTTGACAGTGTCAAAAGCAGCTGACAAGTCCAGCAAAATGAGGACTGATGATTTAGAGTCTGCTTTAGCCAGTCTGAGATCCTCCACGACCGAGAGCAGGGCAGTCTCAGTTGAGTGGCCTTTCTTAAAGCCGGATTGCTTGTTGTCCATGAGATTGTTTTGAGTAAGAAAGTCCAGGACTTGATTGAACACTACTTTCTCCAGAATCTTGGCCATGAATGGAAGCAGGGATACTGGTAATGTATCCCTGCTTCACATAAATGTGAAGGTATGTCATTCGACGGCGTGCACACCAATATGTTGTCCAGGGTAAGACTTTGTACAGTTTATTGCTTGTTCTTCATTCCTGTGCTTAAACATATTGGGTCAAAATGTATAGGGTATTATGTGGTTTTATTTGAGCTATTTGTTTGTTTGTAATAGATGGAGTGCTGTTTTATATCCGTCATAAGGGCTCTGCTAAACAGCTCTTAGTAAAAGTTTTGAAGGGTGCTGCAGAAGCAGACAGCATTTTCCGAGAATTTCATGCCAGTGAAGCTGGAGGTCACAGTGGAAAAGAGAAAACCATACAAGCAATTTCCAGCAGGTACTACTGGCCTGGAATGAGTGTTGATATCGAAAAGTGGGTATGTTGCTGATAATGTTCATAATGAAATTGTAATTTAACCGTGGTAGTTTTTACCAAAAGCAATGTAGTAATTACTTCATTTATGCTCTCTGTAGATCAAACAGTGTTCTGCCTGCCAGGTCAATAGACCCATCAAGCTCCAGGAGGAGTACACTCCAATAGTTGTATTGAAATATTATATTATATTATATTATATTATATTATATTATATTATATTATATTATATTATATTATGATATTCTATCCCTCTGTATACCTTTATTCTGTGTAGGTGAATGAACCATGGGAATTAGTTGGAATGGATTTGGTTGGGAAGCTGTCCATGACATCTAAAGGTCACCAATACATGTGTGTGCTAATAGACTATTTTACAAAATGGGTAGAAGCATATCCCCTCACCTCAAAATCCGCAGAGGAGGTCTCCTGGTGCATTGTGAAAACATTTTATAGATTTGGTGCACCAGTGAGAATCCTTACAGATCAAGGAAGGGAGTTTGTTAATCAGGTCTGTATGGTAACTTGCTCAACATTTGAGCATTTTAGTAATGTTATGTCTGTACCAATATTTTTTTTTCTTTCAGATCAACAAAGAAATCTGTAAACTGTTTGGGATTGAGAGAAGTCTTTGTTCCCCATACCACCCACAAACAAATGGGTTGGTGGAGAAAATGAATGGCACAATACAGAGGTAAGATTGTGTCATGTCGAGCATGGCTGTGGCTTGGTTATTTCAAGTGGGTATTATTATTTAAAGTGTTTTCTTAAACCACCCCCCCCACCCCCCCCCCCACCCCCCCAAAGTGCTCTTGGAAAACTGTGTCAGGAAAAACCGCATACATGGGACCAGTATCTTGACGCCGTTCTCTTCAATATCAGGACCAAAAAACAGCTAACCACGCTGTTCTCCCCATTCCGATTAATGTTTGGAAGGGAGGCTCGTTATTTTTCACAGGTTCCTGTGTCTTTTGATGTAAGTTTTATTCACAAATTTATTTGCTTCCATTTTTGTATTGTTTATTTCTTATTGGTTTTTTTTATCAGGTCAATGATACTGTGGAAGATGTCCTGCAGACTGAAATAGTTATGCCTGCCATACAGCTGCAGGACCAAGTATTTGAGGCCGTAAAAAAAACATGCAAGCCTCAAGACAAAAGGTCAAGGGCAAGAAAAGATCATCTGGGGCTGTTGTGCATGCTTTTGCTATTGGGGAAAGAGTGCTTAGAAAAAATGTGAGAAGTCAGCAGAGGAAAGGGGGGAAACTTGATGCTGGTTTTTTGGGGCCATTCACAATTTTGCAATTGGAGGGGAAAAGTGCCCATTTAATAAATGACAGGGGCGTGGAATTTCCTAAAATTAATTTAGATCATTTAGTTCCCTTTATAAGAGAGGAACCCAGAATTCCACAAAAGATAAAGAGGCTTAGCCTAACACGGTCCCCATCCCTATCCCCATGCACAAGCCCTCTGGACCTGAGCGCAACTCCTCCCGCCCCGAGCTCAGCACTTTATTCAGCTGCACCTTCTCCAGCCCCATGCACAAGCCCTCTGGACCTGAGCGCAACTTCTCCCGCCCCGAGCTCAGCACTTTATTCAGCTGCACCTTCTCCAGCCCCATGCACAAGCCCTCTGGACCTGAGCGCAACTTCTCCCGCCCCGAGCTCAGCACTTTATTCAGCTGCACCTTCTCCAGCCCCATGCACAAGCCCTCTGGACCTGAACGCAACTTCTCCCGCCCCGAGCTCAGCACTTTATTCAGCTGCACCTTCTCCAGCCCCATGCACAAGCCCTGTAAATTTGAGTGTCGCACCTCTGATCACCTTGCCATCTTTTCCAGTCTCTGGGAAATCACTACCAGGCCATAGTGACATTTTTGTCCACAACCAAAATGTTTGCATTTTGGTGGCTAAAATTGGGCCATACAACATTTTTTTCTATGGACTTGGCACGGCTGAACCCTGGCAAAGAACTAGAAGATCAGGTAGAGTAAATTACCAAATTTGACATTGTAATCGAATAATGCAAATCTTGCCTCAGGATTAATTGTAATTCTGAAGTAACCAAGATCCTCGTAAAATGCTGGAGGGTTTTATTTAAATTTTTTTTTCTTTAATGTGTAGGTTATCAATGCATACATCTCTTTATGCGTACGGCGACATAACCAATGTCAAAAAGGGAAGGCATTTATGATCGATTGCTTTGAAATGACCAAAATCTGGCATGGGTCATACAAAGGCTTAAAGAAGGTATGTTCTTGAAATTCTAAGTTGAATCTATGTGCTAAATATTTTATACAAGATTTGTATGTAGCAATGTGTTTTTTAATAATCGATTTGGTCTATTTTGTAGCTTGATCCAGCCAAATATGAGCTGATTCTGGGGGTGATAAATGAACATAATCACTGGACTCTTGCTGTGAGTATTAATTGTACATCTAAACGTGTGTGTTTGTGTGTGCTTATTTATTTTTTGTTTAATAGGTAATTTTTCCTTCCCTAAAAAAAAAACCTTTTTTTGGATCCATTGGGAGAGTCCCCCGAAAAAATAAAGAGGTGTCTGGAAGCAACAAGGTAAGAAATGTTTATTTTTTTTATAGGAACAGACACCATAATGATATTTGTTTTTAAGAGCTTTTATGAGGAGTAAAGGCTGCAAAGTGTCAAAGTGGACCTGTGACAAAGTTCCTCATCACTGCAAAAAGACAGCACATCTTGTGGTGTTTTTGTATGCAAGGTATGGAAAATGAGGTTGCTAAATTGACCTGTATTTGTTTTAAATTTTTTTATTTTTTTATATAAAGTTTGCAGAAAAAATCTTACAGGATGACGTGATCACCTTTTCTAATTCAAAGAAGGGCATAGACTATGGAACAAAATCAATGCCTAAAGTCTTGAATTAAAAAGCTTGTTGAATATCACAAACTGAAAAAAATAATACACCGTATTAACAAGTTCTTGCATTTTAATGACTTGAATTCCAGGGTTTGTATTTTTAGGTCCTGAAATTTAACAAATCTGTTTATTTAAGCTTTGAATATTTCAACGAAAAATATTTCAAACACGTTTTCATACTTAAAAATTCAATAATTCATATTCAATTTTCAGATTTCACTTACAAAATATTCAATACCCTTTAAAAATACGATGTATAATATTCAAAAGGTAATTTTCAGTTCATTTTATTTCAGTTCTAATATTCGCTTCCATAAATTCAGTGGATCAAATTCGACTGTTAAAATTCAACATTACATCCGGGAACTGCAGGAAAAGCAATAGATTGCAGATTGAAGATCGCCAGCTGCTCTAGCTTTCACCAGCAGGTGGAGATGGAATAATGTAAGATTTTTAACCCAGTAAACAGGCGAGAAAAAGGCTATTAAAGGCACGATAGTAGCATTTAATATTAATATCAATGCTTTGGACATTATAAATGATAAAAAGTATGAGTAAAATGAGGTTTTAGTCATCTATATTTGCCCTTATGTAACGGAAGCCAGCTGGTGATCGCGTAAATCTCAGTTCTCGGATCCAGTGACAGACGTTGTTCTGCAATCTTATCGGAGCTTGTCTCCCATGCTGGCTCGCTCCCTGCTCGGACTGGTGCAGTTACTTGCACATAAACCGTCTTTTGATGAATATGATGTTACACATTGTCTATCTTTATTGACTCTTTCTTCCATAGACGCGAAGTATTATATTGACAGCTAAAGAATATAAACGTAAGAGAAACAGGAGAGCAAATATTATAATAATAATAATACAAAATAGATAAACATTGACAGGGCTAAGAACAATTACGAACAAAGATTTTCAAAACCAGAGAGATTTTATGAGAATGTCACAAAACAGTTTACTTGGAAATGTTAAACAGAGTTCAGGTATGATTTAAGGTTGGTTATGGATGGGGCGTCTAATTTAAAATTATTTAACATAACGTGCGAATGCATTAAAGGAGCGTCTTCAGTTATTATTTAAACGCAGCTATGTCAGGATTGGGATAGGTTATATAATTTCATTATTTAAATTATGATTGTTATTATTATTATTTTATGACATGTATTTGGGCTATTGCGCTTAAATAAGTCATCCGTGATTCTAAATTAATATTTCTATTTATCCTTTTTATCACTCTGCCTGTCTTTCTCTTCTTTTTCTAATTTTTGGGGTTCTGCCATCATGGTTAAACGTTTGCAAAATGTCTTTAGTTTGTCCAGATTATCGCTTTTCCTCTAAAATAGAGACGAAGCAGAAGGAAAATGAATGAATTGATGAATGAATGAAGTGATTGACGTTTTTATGCATGTGCTTTGCGGCTTGCTCACGACAAAGTCGAACGACGTGGCCGCGAGCTCCGGTGGCCGGTCAGAGCCAGCGCCGCATATCAAACTGATTAAGAGATGCTGGATGGCTGCCAATATATGATAGGAATTCTTCCAAAGTTTCAGATGATATCTGGGCTTGTGCATAATAATGTAAAATGAAAATGAAAGTCATGACATTTGGCCAAGCATAAGAATAGCCTACAAGAGTGTTTCGATTATTATGATGACATGTCATGCTTGGGCTTATATGAATAACACTTCGCTGTTTACCATTTCCGAAAGTGGAGCTGACGTCGGCGCGAAATTGCTTGTATAATTGTAAAAAGAGTGATGAATATTAATGGATTTCTTATATCTGTCATTTCTGATAATATAATTGATTAGTGTGAGCTTATGAGTTTCCAACACAGCAAAAATGCATCCAGAATCCTAAACCAATAAATTTGTCAAGCAAAAATTATGATTTTATAGGCTACTGATTTTAAAAAAAAAAACAAGAAAAAATAAACTATTAGCTACCCTAGCAATTGTTTATTTAAATATGATCATCTCAAAATATAAAATAAAAACATAATGGTTTGACTTTGTGAAATCATAAAACAGACTTGCAGAAAAGAGTTAATAGAATAAATGAGCAAATACATTCTCTCCAGTAGATGGCGATTAAAGCTCAGTAATACCCTATGAGGATGAACATTGAGCTGCTTTGCAGGAACCCAACCACGCATGTCAAACCACGCATTCTAAACATTAATCTTATGAAACTAGCTCAAGTGACAACTATATTAAATTTAAACCAGTTTAAATAAGTTTATATGTTTAATAACTGCAAAAAAGATCAACATTGCTAATCATAAATTACAAACGGTCGCTGCAAAGTTACAAATAACAGTTTTCTTATTTAATACTGAAAACAAATTAAAGTCAGTTATAACTGCCTATTATCAAACCACAGGCGACTCATTTTATTACTTATTATTGGCTGCGACATTGCCACTTTTGCGTTAATACCTTTTTCTCGCCTATAGGCTACATAACAATAAAACAATAATCTGGACAAGCTAAGACATTTTGCAAACATTTAACCGTGGCAGAACCCCAATAATTAAAAAAAAAAGAAGAGAAAGACAGGCAGAGTGATAAAAAGCATTACTGCATTTTGGGGAGTTCTGAGATCCACTGAGCTCAGGCTCCCCTCTCGCACTGCCAACGGGAGGAAGCCCCGGGCTCGAGGAGCCCTTGAGCTCGGGGTTCTCTCCCGGGACAGCATGCCAAACAAGCTTTTATAAATCATCAGCTAAGTGTGAACTCTTAAAGTGAAGTTTATTCATAAACTAATTTTTGAAAGGATAATGTGCTTATGATTTATCATGGCCGGTCTCGCATTTGCTAATCACTATCTTCCAATCATATGAGCCCTAAGCTACTATAAATAGCCACAGTTTTCAGTTCACTTTATCTTCGTTTGGAAGAAACCCCCCTCCTCCCCTATTCTCCTCCTTTAACTCTGATTGGGCGGCACGGCGGCCCAGTGGTTAGCACTGTGAGCCCCACAGCAAGAACACTGCCAGCCCAGGTTCCACAGGACCGGTGGGTGTTTCTGTGAGGAGTTTGTATGTTCTCTCTGTGTCCGCGTGGGTTTTCCCGGGTTCTCCGGTTTCCTCCCACCATCCAAAGACATTCAACATACATAACAATCAAGCTTTTGTTTAACCCCTTGTGTTCACTTAGCTACCACAGCAGGGGAGTTCTGAGATCCACCGAGCTCAGGCTCCCCTCTCGCTCTGCCAACGGGAGGAAGCCCCGGGCTCGAGGAGCCCTTGAGCTCGGGGCTCTCTCCCGGGACAGCATGCCAAATAAGCTTTTATGAATCATCAGCTAAGTGTGAACTCTTGAAACCTATATTGTATAAATATTATTATAACTAGGCCTACAACAACCTGACAATCAAATGACATGATATAACAGTTGATTGTCTTCTGACTGTAGGCATGAATGACACTGCTCATAGAGCTTGAGAAGCATACAGTACTGTTTGATTTATAAAATTTGTAAAATAAAGACTTGGAGGTCAAAGAAACAGCATAGGAGGAAGTTGCCACGGGCCTTGGTGCAGATGAAATTAAAAAAAAAGTGTATTTGTATATAGAGAGACATAAGTAACTAGATAGAATATACAGAGACAGATTGATCTCTGCAACAGCTGCCGAAGACCTGTGTGCTGCAGACGCAGCTGGTGTGAAAGGCAAATGCCTGCGTGCTGCTTCTGCTCTCCATACGCTCTGCGCACACTCTGCTCACGCACTGCTTTTGCTTGCTGTGTGAAACAGATTTAAGAAGACATTATAGACAGGACATCTTTGTCTCAATTCAGACTTTTGATAAAACTTGCAAACTGCGGACCTCCAATAGTCTTCTGCAGACACATGGATTTCTTGAAGATGCTTTATGACTGCAGATTAACCACTACATTTCAATAAAGGAATTCTGCTTGTTTCAAGTCTCCTGGACTGGGTTCTCTATTCAATCATTTGTTTTTGTTTTTTTTTACAACAGTATAAAGTCTAAAGCAAGAGGAGTTATTAATATGTTATTAGTTGTTAATATTAATGATCATAAACCTGTGTTGTATAATAAACGCTGTCACGGTGTCCTGTCTGTGATCTTTTCTCGTTGAAGAACAGATCATTCATGTTATCACCGTCTTCCCAGCCACGTTTTCATCCACAGTTTCCACAAAAACAAGCATGAAGTGTTGCTTTTATACATTTACATTTACATTTAGTCATTTAGCAGACGCTTTTATCCAAAGCGACTTACAAATAAGGACAAGGAAGCAATTTACACAACCAAGAGCAACAATTAATAAGTGCTATAAGCAAGTTTCAGGTCTGTAAAGTCTAAGAAGGGAAGTATTAGTAGTATTAGTATTTTTTTTTAATTTTTTTTTTTTTGTACAGTTAGTGTGATATTCAGAGAGGCAATTACAGATTAGGAAGTGTAGTGGAGACTAAATAGTTGAGTTTTTAGTCGTTTCTTGAAAGTAGCGAGTGACTCTGCTGTTCTGATGCAGTTAGGGAGTTCATTCCACCAACTGGGCAGATTGAGCGTGAGCGTTCGCGAAAGTGATTTCTTCCCCCTTTGGGATGGAACCACGAGGCGACGTTCATTCACAGAACGCAAGTTTCTGGAGGACACATAGATCTGCAGAAGCGAGAATAGTTTGCTGCAGTTAAGTTTTGTTTTCATTTTCTCTCTGTGAGAGTGCAGCTGGAGTCACGTGTGGAATAACAGTGTATGCGACGCTCGACAACAATAACTTACATGTCTAAGGATGAACATTGTTTACCTGAGAGCTGTTCTCATCTTCAAACACTGAGATCCGGATTCGCTTGTATTCTTCTCTTAATAAAGACGCGGCTCTAGTTGTTGGTGATTGTCCTGTCTCTACAGGTTTGGTAAGTGAGCGACCAGTGCTCTTTGTTTATTCAGTTTGTTCATATCGAACTATTACACAGAGTGCAAACATGTTAGCACCACAACCAAACTTTAACCTCGTGTAGGATTTTCACCACATTTTGTGACTGAAATAACACACGCGGCTTTCTGACACTACTTTACTTTCTTTATTGTCCACCAGTGGAAATTTATCTTTGGCTTCACCACACAACCACATCAGCGTTTACATTACACACATCACAGAAAAAACATTCAACACAAATACATTCAACGTCGTCACATATATCACATTAAAAAACACAATTTAAAACCCTACACATAATTAAAACCCAGTATTTAAAATTCTAATGGCACTTGGCACAAAGGACATTTGATACACATTTTTCTTTACTTGAGGTTGCCTAAAACGTCTTTTTGATGGCAAGAGCTGAAATTTGATATTTAAGGGATGGGAACAATCTTCAACAATGATGTGTGCTTTCTGTCTAATTCTTATTGAATAAATTTCATTTGTTTGTTTTTGCGCTTTACCTACAATTGTACAGCCAATTTTTACTACTCGACACAGTTTTTGCTTTTCCTTCATTGGCAACAGTCCATACCATGCTATCATGTTAAAACTCTCAACACTTTCAACCAAGTTCTTGTATACCATCTCAAGGACATCTTGACTCACACCAAATTGTTGTAACCTCCTAATAAGGTATAATCTCTGCATTGCTTTTTTTAAAAATGCACTCTGCATTTGCAGCAAATGTTAGTCCACTATCAATAAGTGTTCCTAAATATTTAAAAGTCAACTGTCGGACTTCCGGTATGGCGTTGGAACGAGTGGCAGTGTAGATTAAGAGCTCCCAGACAGACATATTATACTCCCCGAATTTAACTTGATATACTTGTTGAGAATAACGAACAAACATGGAGGGGGATAAGACTAAACGTAAATTACCTCAAAAACCTGAGAAACATGGGAAACAAACGACGGAAAACGAAAGCACCGCTGGCGAACACGAGGCCGAAGATTCCTCTCAAGCGTGTATCGGTGCTATATACGCTGAAATTAAAGCTATCCGATCGGATGTGAAGATGGATTTAAACAACCTTCACGAGACGCTTCTTACAGAAATGAAAACTGACTTGACAAACTTCAGAGCGGATATCAACCTTAAACTGGATGAAATCGCCACAGATCTGAAAGACGCGATGGGTAGATTGGAGGAGGCCGAACAGAGAGTGGCGGATTTGGAGGACTGGAGCACCGGAGCTAAAGAAGTGCTATGTCAAACCCTTGAAGTCCAACAGAAAATGCAGACTAAACTGTCGGATATCGAAGCAAGATCTCGGCGAAACAATATACGTTTACACGGAATCCCGGAGGAGGCTGAAGGGAACAACATACAGGAGTTTATTGAAAGTTTCATCAAGACGGAATTTTCCCTCTCCGATACCGAATTTGGGATACATCGCTGTCACAGGGCGCTCGGCCCCAAGCTGCCGCCGAATGCTAATCCCCGATCTGTTGTGATTTACTTTCTAGAATATAAAACCATAGAATTGGTGCTTCGTTCGGCTTGGAGAAAAAAGGAAGTTCACCTGAATGGTAAACGAGTGTACTTTGACCAAGATTACCCCGGGGAAACCCAGAAGATGAGGAGGGCATTCGCTCCAATAAGGAAACTTCTCAAAGAAAAGGGTCTCCGTTTTCAGACACCACCTCTGGCTAAACTTCGTGTATTTTTTGAAGATGGTCCAGTTGTTTATAACAACGTAACCGAAGCTATGGAGGATCTGCAAAAGAAAGGAGTGACTACAGCTAACATCAGAGAGGATTACACCTCCCCATCGGCATCCATGGAGAAACTGAGTAAAATATCCTGGGAGACAGCGGGCGCAAAGCAACGGCGCGACAGAGAGACACATCTGGAGAAAACTCGGAAAAGGCTCCAGGATTTCCGCCGAGACATTGGAGATACTAAATGACTTTCTCTTAGGGTAAAATCAGTTAATAATAATTGTTACACCTACGATAAACTACCAAAATGTTATAATAAGGACAAAGCTCTAAACATTTAAATGATTTGAGTTGTAAAAAAATGTAAATATTATTTTGATTTAAGTTCTAGCCTAATAGATTTATAAATGGGAAAAAAATTGTCTAGGAGTTCTGGGAAGAATTAGCTCCACTAAGTGCACAGATTTATAATATCGGTTTGCACTGGGGAGGCCCTTTGTTAACCGGAGACTTTCCTTTCCAAACAGAAGTTACTTTGGACTTTGATTATGGAAGTTACTGTTATTTTTATATTTTATTATTTTTTTTCCTGTTTTGTGTTAACTGTTATAATGTAATGATCATCCAGGGCTTACAGTATGATAATGTACATGATGACACATGTCGCACCAAGAACATTGAATAATATCACTTAATGTTAACGGGTTACAAAATCCCATCAAGAGAAGTAAACTCATAGCGAAGATGAAAAGAGAGAACCAACATATAATTTTTTGGCAGGAAACTCATCTGGTACAATCTGAACATGAAAAATTAAAAAGGTTAGGATTTAGAAACACATTTTACTCATCATATAATAAGGGACATGCTAGAGGAGTTGCAATATTGATATCAAATAATGTGACCTTCCAGGCTACCAACCAAATTGCTGATAAAGAAGGGCGTAACATTCTGGTGAAAGGGATACTCGATTCGAGAGAAGTAACATTGTGTAAGATTAAAAATATGTTCAGATAGATGGTAGTTAAAGTGTGGAATCTGCGTTACTGTTCGAAATGTTAGATTTACTTGGATCTTCATCTTTGTACATTCTGATTGGCTGAATGCCAGGTTGGTTGTTACATTTGAAAGCGCTGACTGGTGAAAGAAGTAAAAACAGGTCACGTTTCACAAGCTGTCTCCGGTGATTTATTTTATTTACTTTGAGAGTGAGTCACGCAAAATACTCTAACCCTATATTACATTTGGTGGCAGCTGGGTTATTTTTGCATTTTTTGTGCTTTTCGCGGAGTTTTATTAACTTGACTGCCGCGAAATTGTGTCACCGGATTTATGAAGTGATAATTGTGTAAATATTCGGAAGAACAACCACACGACTTGCCACACAAGGGTGAGATACAAACAAATGAACAGAAAGTATGTCTGAGACTGAGTCTGCTGCTGCTGCCAGCTCTTCTGCCAATTCATCCTCTAACGTTAGTTCATCCAGTGCTAGTGGCAGCGTAAACCAGCAGCCACTGGCACCTTTTGTGGCAGGCAATTTACACATTGAACTTCCAGCTGCATTTAAAGGGGATGGCTCTGAATCATTTTCTAGTTGGGCTCGTTGTTTTGAAGTGGCTGTTAGAGCAATGACACCACAAGGAACAGATTTAATGAACATGTTATCATCCGTGTTGCCAACACGGCTATCTGATGCTGCCTTTTTGTATTGGGACAGCCTTCCAACTCCTGTAAAGACTAACTACAACACAGTGACAGAGAGACTAAAGCATGTTTTTGGGCTTCAACAGTCATTGCCATTTTTCCAAACTCATGTGAATGCTCGCCCTCGGAAAATTGGTGAAAGTTTAAAAGTATTCAGCGCTGATATTAGATGTTTTGTGGCTGGATTGGACCCAGCTTTGCAAGCAAAAATTCATGAACAAGGTGCAACAGATATGGATCAAGCCCTTATAGTTGCATGTCGCTGTGAACGGGCCCGTGCAGCTATGCAACTTCATACAGGTTTTCTACACAAAACCAAAATCAAGTGGCCGCTGTGCAGTCTCATCATACTGAGGGAAAGTTACTTCAGGCTGTGGAGCAATTAACAATAACTGTGAATGAACTGAAAAATGATGTACGCCAGCTACAAGAGAAAAATGCTCATCTCACACACTGTTTGGAGTTCTGGGAGAGAAACAAAATTTATTCAGTAAAGCAACAGCCTAGAGTGAGACATAGCCCTTCACCAACATATCATAATCCACAACATCAGTCTGATAATGCTCATTCATCTAAAAGCTGGCGAAAGGATGCTGCAGTGTCAACTGATTGGCATCGCACAATGACAGGGGACAGTGACAACTCATGGGGAGGTGACAAAGTTAGACCTTATTACTCATCAGAAAGGGCTTCAAACTTTTCAGACCGCAGGTATCGTAATGACGAATATAGACGCACTCGCAGCCCTAGCCCAGTTCGTCGGTGGAGTAGAGATGAGAGCCCCCAGAGCCGACGCGTTGTACGCTTTCAGTCCCCTGACAGCCAACACCCATACAAACAACAGGGAAACTTCCACTAGCTGATGTTGAGGGGCAAACATCAGCTTCAACCTCCCTGCCTCACACCGATTTTACAGTTAGTAAAAACTATGAGCACATACAAAGTCCCAACAAAGTGTCAGCAAATATTTTGGCAATTGTGGAAGGACTTGAGGTCTCTGCTCTTGTGGACACTGGCTCTACTATTTCTATTGTTGGGGAAGACTTTCGAAATTCTCATCCCATGTTGGGGAAACGCCCCATAAAAACTTCCATGGTGCTTGCACGCTCTGTCACTGGACAATGTCTGGACACTTTAGGAGTTTTAGTTTTGGGCATGAGACTTGGCACAGAGTTACTGCAGCATGATTTCCAGGTTGTTAGGGGTGCACACCATCCTATTATTTTGGGCTGGGACTTCTTACAAAAGCTAATCATGCTCTGATTGATGTGACAAATGAGAAAATGTCCTTATGGAATTTTGAGCTTCCCTTGCTCTCTACAGGTCATGAAGCTGCAGCCTGTTGTAATGTTTCTGTGCTTACATCTACCAAACTACCGCCATGGAGTGAAACGGTTATCACAGCATGTGTTGCGGGAGCAACAGCTGTTTCTCCTGTGCCAACAGCCTACACAGGTGTCCTGGAACCCAACACGGCTAGTAATGTGGCTGTTGCACACACCCTCAGTGAGGTTCGAAATGGTCTGACTACAGTGCGGGTTTTGAATACCACAGAGGAAGACATCGAAATCCATGCAGGCCAGAACCTGGGTGAGTTTCAATTTCTTTCTGCTCTTGACTCAACAGTTTTGGAGGGAGAATGTTGTAATATTCTATCTGATCCTTCGGCCGCTACCCCCTCTGTATCCATTGATAATTCAGATCTGTCGGCATCCCAAGTTGAATCCCTAACAGAGCTGTTGACTAAGTACTGTGATATTTTTAGTAAGGATTCTGATGACAGAGGGAGAACAGGCATGATTAAACATCGAATTCGGATGGGGGAAGCCCTGCCAATCAAACAAAGACCTTACCGTGTTACTCCTGAACAAAGACAAGAAATACAGCAACAGGTGACAAAACTTTTAAAAGCAGATGTCATTGAAGAAAGCTATAGCCCATGGGCAGCGCCTGTAGTGTTGGTGCGTAAAAGGGATGGAACATGGCGATTTTGCTTAGATTACAGGAAGTTAAATTCAGTAACCGTGAAAGACTCTCATCCTCTACCTAGAGTTGATGATGCTTTGGACGCTTTGTCAGTATCTGCTTGGTTCTCCACAATAGACCTTCAGCATGGTTATTGGCAAGTGGAGCTGGCAAAAGAAGATCGTGAAAAAAACACATTCACCACAGGTGATGGGCTGCACCATTTTAAAGTTATACCGATGGGTTTGACAAATGCTCCAGCAACCTTTCAAAGGTTGATGGAAATGGTGCTTCGTGGTCTGCCTTGGGAAACATGCTTGGTGTATTTGGACGATGTCCTTATTTTCAGTAAGACATTTAATGATCACCTCCAGCAATTGGAGGAAGTGTTCACCAGATTCAAGTCCTGTGGGTTAAAACTCAATCCCTCCAAATGCTCTCTTGCCAAAAGGGAGGTTCAGTTCTTGGGCCACATTGTATCTAAAGATGGGATAAAACCTGATCCAAGGAATGTTCAGAGTGTCCAAGATTGGCCTGTACCATGCTCACCTACTGAAGTGAGGTCATTTTTGGGATTATGCTCTTACTATAGGAAATTTATAAAAGATTTTGCTCAGCATGCAGCCCCTCTCCATAAATTGACAGAAAAAAATGCTAGATTCAGTTGGACAGCTGAATGTAATGAGGCATTTACCTATTTGAAACATGCCCTATCTCACCCACCTATTGTTTCTTTCCCAGATTTTCATCAACCGTTTCTTCTGTACACAGATGCCTCTGCATCTGCTATTGGAGCTGTTTTAGCCCAGGAAAAGGGGACTCAAGAAACAGTGATCGCATATGCCAGTCATGTCTTCACAAAAGCTGAAAGGAAGTGGTCCACGTATGATAGGGAACTCTGGGCCATTGTGTGGGCTGTGAGACATTTCCGCCACTATCTGTACAAGCAGCATTTCTTCATCATTACGGACCACAAACCTCTCATGGGGTTAAGGAAAATACCAATTGACAGCGATCGCACTAGGAGAAGAGCCCGCTGGGCCCTTGAATTGGATCCATTTGAATGGACGGTCATACACCGAAAAGGACTAAAACATGCAAATGCTGACGCCCTATCACGTCGTCAAGCATCGGATTCAGCTATGGAAATCCCAGCCTTGTCTTCAGGTCAGGCTAATGTTGGCTCTCCAGTATCTAAATCTGACAGTGGTTACTTATCTGCTGCACAGGGATCCAAAGTCTTGGGTCCATCAGTCAGTATAACCCATGTTTCACCAACCTTATCTGCCTGTGTGAATCAAGAGATGGAGAGAACTCCATCTCTTATGCTACAACTGGCTACTTCTGAATCAAGTTTTATAGAGCACCAAAAACAGGATCTAGTTTTAAAGGAAGTAATAAGTTGGAAACTAAAGGGGTTAAGGCCACCATACAGAAAGATAAGCAAACGGTCACAGGAGGAGAGGATTTTCTGGAAAAAATTCACAAGGCTCACGCTACATAATGGTCTTCTCTGTCGAGAAATCGTCAATTCAAGTACGAAGTCTGTGACTTGTCAGGTCATTGTACCTCAAACTTTAAGGAAACAAGTCCTTCAATCTCTCCACGGCAATCCCATTGCTGGACATCTGTCAGCAGAAAAAGTCGTGAAACAGGCACAACAGCTCTGCTTCTGGCCTTTCATGTCCCGGGACATATATGAGTGGTGTAAGAAATGCGTTCCTTGTGATGCCCGACGCACCCCAATTCCTCGTCAAAAAGCACCTATGAAAACAATAACAGCAACTGCATGCACCTTTTCAGAAAGTGGCTGCGGACATTCTTGAACTTCCTGTTACAAGTCGCGGAAATCGATATGTTCTTGTTGTGCAAGACTATTTTTCGAAATATGTTAATCTTTATGCTATTTCTGACCAGAGGGCTACCACAGTGGCAAAGTGTTTGAAAATTTTGTCTGTGAACATGGAATTCCTGAGGTCTTACACACAGATCAAGGGCGACAATTTGAATCTGAGCTAATTCAAAATCTCTGTCAACTGGTAGGCATTCAGAAGACCAGGACTAGCCCCTACCATCCACAATGTGATGGTATGGTTGAGCGTTTCAATAGAACTCTTATTGACCAGTTCAGCAAGGAGAATGGGATGATTATCTCAGACAGGTAGCATTAGCATATAATACCAGTCCCCATTCATCGACCGGCTTTACTCCCTTTTTCCTGACACATGGTCGGGAAGCCAGATTGCCAGCTAATTTACTGTTGCCAAAGAGTTCACCGCAATCTCCAACCAAGTCAGTCCCTGAGTATGCTGTAGATATGATCAGTGAACTTGAAGATGTATTTACAGCTGTTGCCCAAAACAGTGAACATGCCTATCATCAACAGAAACGACACTGTGATAGGAATCTGAATTTTACCCCATATCAAGAGGGAGATCTTGTTTGGCTGCATGACCCAACCACAGTCAGACAGAAACTTACACCTCACTGGAAAGGACCCTTTGAAATTGTGGAATGTTTGGAGTCAGAGAGGGATGTGGGTGTCACATACAAAATCCACTATCTTCTGGATGATCCAGAAAAATGTCAAATTGTTCATTACAACCGACTGAGACCATATTGTGCACCAGTTCCTCAAAAACCGCAGCAAACTACCCTCTCTGCTTCGTATCCTTCCCCATCCTTGACCGCTCTATCAGGTGCGTTACCTTTCAAACCACCACAATTTGCACGGTGCACACCTAACTTAACGTCAGAAGACCAAATCCTCCCACAGGCACCCCTTCCTCTTCAAGTGCCTTCTTCCTCAGTGGACCCAGCCAGTGTTACGTCCACACCTTATCAGAGTTCAAGTTCAGCTCCAATGACATGTCTAGGCCGGCGTCCAGTTAAACTACCTGGATATTAAAGAGATTATCTTCTGACATAAGGGACTCTAAAAAGCTACTTTAACAGGTAGTTTCTCTCTTTTTCTTTTCTTCTGTTTTTCTTTAATTTTGCAACTCTAAAGAAACGAGGACGTTTCTTAAGTGGGTGGGAAAAGAAATGTAAGATTAAAAATATGTTCAGATAGATGGTAGTTAAAGTGTGGAATCTGCGTTACTGTTCGAAATGTTAGATTTACTTGGATCTTCATCTTTGTACATTCTGATTGGCTGAATGCCAGGTTGGTTGTTACATTTGTAAGCGCTGACTGGTGAAAGAAGTAAAAACAGGTCACGTTTCACAAGCCGTCTCCGGTGATTTATTTTATTTACTTTGAGAGTCAGTTAGAGAGTCACGCAAAATACTCGAACCCTATATTACAATTGTTTAACATTTACAGACCACCAGGACAGGATAAAATATTAATTAAGAAAATATTTGACCTAATAAATTCAGAAGTTCCGGGTACTCTTATTTGTACCCGATATTTGTGGGGGGGACTGGAACGTACAGTTGCATCCTACCCTTGACTCTTCAAATCCAACAAAGAAGACAAATTCTGAATCACTGTTTTTTAAGAGGATGCTAAAGGCCGCAGGCCTGTTTGATATACGGAGGGAACTCCACCCATCTAGTAGACAGTTCACTTTCTTCTCCCATCCTCACAAGGTTTACTCTAGGGTTGACTATTTTTTCATGTGTCACTCAGAGAGGCACAGAATTATAGACTGTGAAATAGGAGTTAAAGATGTTTCTGATCATGCGGGACTGTATTTGAGACTCCATCTTAATGTTCAATCCAAAAACACTGTTTGGAGACTAAATACTAGTCTTCTGAATGATCGCCAATGTAAAGAATACATTAAATAAAAAATTAAGGACTACATTGAGTTTAATAATAATGAGGATATGTCACCATGTGTTATATGGGACACTGCCAAAGCAGTGCTGAGAGGAAAGCTCATAAAATGGGCATCAAGGAAAAAAAAAAGAAAAACAGATGTTAATGAATGTCTTAACAAATAAATTAAAGATACTGGAACAGAAACATATTGAATTAAATAAACCTGAGTTACTAGATAAAATAAAAATAATAAAACAACAAGTAAATAAGATTCTTGACAAACAAGTGGAGATTAAACTCAAATATGTTAAACAAAACTATTATGAGAGCGGTCCCAGCGCTAAAAGAATGTTAGCTTGGAGACTTCGTAAACAACAAACAGAAAGGTCAATTTTTAAAATCAAGGATCCTGAAACCAATGTAATGTGTTACAAACCAGAAGAAATATCACAATCTTTTGAAAATTACTATAAGAAACTATACTGTCAGCCAGAAGCAGCAGACCCCTCAATTATAAAAAGTTTTTTGGAATCTCTAGATTTACCATCAGTAGGAGTGAAACAAAACAAATCGGTAACACAAGAAATTACAGAAACAGAAATTGATAGTGCAATATCAAACTTAAAGAGCCCATATTATGGGTTTTTGAAAATTCTCCTCCATGTAGTGTGTAACACAGCTCTAAGTGAAGTGAAGTATCCAGCTAAGGCTTAAATCTGTAAGAATACAGTGTTTAAAACGGTTGATTCATCTATAAAAGAGTCAACTCATAGTGCTTTAAAAGAGTCGCCTTGATACCGAATCATTAGGTGTTTCGCCATGACGTACAAACAAAACCAAGTTATTCACGTGCACGCGCAAACCCGGGAGATTTCAAACCTGAGGCCCCGCCCTCTGACGCAGAAACCCAGTCACACACACACACACACCCACAAACACACGCACACAAGCATGCCAGTAGATTGAAGTCACACTGCAGATGCATATTAACGAGGGTCTAGCCAATGTTGAAACATCAGCATTATGACCAAGCAGTTGGAAACTACTGGAAACTTCTGGAAGCTACATGATACACAGAATACTTCATCTGCGTTTGTTAAAGGAAGGATCAGTAAAGAGTAACTTACTGCTGGACATGTCAGAATGGGTTTCTTCAAGTTGTTGCCTCGTTGACTCTAGCTTGCAAATGTATTTAGTTGTGATTTGTTACTTGTAACCGTGTGTACTGTATCAGGTTAACTGGCTATATTCTCTTATCGCGTGCAAAGTCACGTTAAAAACGCGACGCGTGCTGTTTGTTTACGGAGCTCCATGGTAGAGGTCTGCATTCCCGAGGCTGTCTCCGCGCCAGATTTCTGCGGCGTGGGAATAAATTTCCGAATAAATCGCGGGATCGGTCGGTAACGGGTTTTATTTTGGGACGGGAGCGGGCTGTCTAGCAATATCACGGATATTGCTATGCGAATGAGAAAGATGTGTCTGCTTGGTGCTTGTGTGTATGTGTGTTAGTGCGCACGCGCGCGTATGAGAGAGAGAGAGAGAGAGCGAGAGAGAGCTTTGTGTGCTTGGTGCTGTGTGTGTGTTTATACAGACAACTTGGCTGTCTGGACTGTATAGCTGGGTGATTTTTGGTTGTGTTCTCCCCCGCTCTAGCGGGATCGGGCGCGGCGGGCAGAAAACGGGGCGGGTTCTCAGGCTAAAACCTGGCGGGTGCGGGCGGGAGCGTTGTCGTCCGGAGGTGTGTGTGTGTTTTTGTGTGTGTGTGGCAGCTAAAATCCACGCCTACACTATCGAGCGTGTATGAACTGTGATTACTTTTTATATTGCTGATTAGCTATTGGGCATTTCATTCTCTGACTGAAGGCAGTCGACCAATCGCGACAGACTGTCATCGGTCCAATCAGCGCAGAGTAGCTCTGCGCTAAGGAGGGGTTTGGGAACAAATGAATCACTGGACGATTCATACAGGAGTCGCTGGGATAATTAGGTAAAAATAAATGCAGATTATAAGACCATGAAAGTGTTTTTTGACCTTGCATGCATATTAGACTGTTGTTGGAGACCCTTACAACCAAGATATGACCCTATTTCATGTATAATATGGGCTCTTTAAAAACAAACAAAGTACCGGGAGGGGATGGATACCCAGCAGAGTGGTATAAAACCTTTAAGGAAATTCTGAAACCCATGCTTCTAAAATGTTTTAACCATATTCTTAAAGGAGGGGGAACCCCAGTGTCCTGGAAACAAGCTATTATATCCGTAATATCAAAGGCTGGAAAAGATAGGACAGAATGCGGCTCATACAGACCTATTTCAGTTTTAAATATAGATTACAGAATATACGCATCAATATTAGCAAAAAGATTAGAGAATATAGTTCCTGAACTAGTTGATACTGACCAAACAGGATTTGTTAAAAATAGGCAGAAACACGATAATGTAAGACGTGCTTTATTTTTACTTTAGAACATGAGTAAAAATAATTACAAATCTTTGGCAATAAGCCTTGATGCTAAAAAAGCTTTTGATTCGGTGCGATGGGAATATTTGTACCTGGTACTGGAACACTTTGGCTTTAATAAAGAAGTTATAGGAAGTCTTAAACCATTATATCATTTACCAACAGCCCAGATTAAAATAAATGGTAACGTCTACAGCTCAAATACACTGGAACGGGGATGTCGTCAGGGATGCCCCTTAAGTCCCACACTTTTTGCTCTATTCATAGAGCCATTAGCTCAGGCTATCAGAGAACATACGGAAATTTTAGGCATTCCAATGGAAAAAACAGAACATAAAATATGTCTGTATGCAGACGACGTCCTTGTGACTATTTCCGACCCAGATTCTAGTTTACCTAAACTTATGTCTTGCCTTGAACAATTTGGTTGGTATTCGGGATATAAACTAAATTTGCACAAAACTCAATGCCTTTCTTTTAATTATTTACCACAGGAAAACATATGTAATAAATATAATTTTAAGTGGAAAACAAAGAATATTAAATATCTAGGGATTATTATACCTAAGAATTTGACTAAAATGTATACAACTAATTATGGCCCTATGACAAAGGAGATAAAAGCAGACCTGGATAGTTGGACACCCCTACCTTTAAGTTTATATAACCGAATAGAAATTATAAAGATGAATGTTCTGCCGCGACTGCTGTTTCTTTTCCAATCTCTACCTATAAAAATACCATAAAAAACAATTTAATGATTGGAATCAAATGATTTTGAGATTTATATGGAAAAATCTGAAACCCAGAGTGAGACTTAAAACACTACAATTAACAAAGGAAAGGGGAGGACTGTGCCTTCCGTGTTTGGAGGATTATTATGAAGCAGCACAACTAAAACACCTAGTCAGCTGGTGTATAGATGATTATGATGCAAAATGGAAAGAAATAGAATTTAATCAGTTGGACTTTCCCCTTCCTTGTTTATTAGGGGACAAAAGCACTTTGACTATGCACTCCAACAAATTAAGCACTTGGACATTGGTTCCTCTTAATATTTGGTTTAAAGAGTGCAAAACCCTAAAGTTGGAGAGACATGCACACCTGTGAAGATGGATGGCATATGATAGAGACTTTAAACCCTCTCAGATGGAAGCACGGTTTAAACAAGGGATTTGGAACGGCATTACTTCATACTGTACAATCTCATCTAAGACAGATTTAGATAGCTTTCAAAGTCTAATTGATAAATATAACTTAGAGAAACAGGATTTCTATAGATATTTACAGCTTAGAACTCACTTTAATAAAAACATTAAAAATAAGGAGGGAAGTGACCTGAGTCTCATTAACATTTTTGTTGCTGCATAAAAAGGTAGTATTCATAAGAAACTAGTATCAAGAATATATGCATACATACAGTCTGCCAAGTCTACCTTATATGTTAAAGAGAAATGGGAGAAGGAGGCAAACATATTTCTGTCAGAAGAAGATTGGACAAATATTTGTAAAACACAACATACTACCTCCAGTTCTGGTCAATGGAGAGAATTCTCATGGAAAAATATGATTAGATTCTTTATTACTCCAAAAAGGAAATACTCACAGAATGGTAACTTAGATTCTGCACGTTGCTGGAGACGATGTAACAATTTTATGGCTGATTATTATCATATATTCTGGAATTGTCCAGCAATCCAATCTTATTGGTTAATGATGGTCACTGAAATTGAATCAATACTGGGTTTTGAGATTGATCATAGCTTTGGTACTATATATTTAGGAAACATACAAACCGATTTTAATGCACAAGACAAATACCTTCTCAAAATTCTATTAGTTGCTAGTAAAAAAGCAATAACCAAGAAATGGTTGGAAGAGATTCCACCAACAAAGGATGAGTGGATAACAATTGTAGATAATATGTTTGAAATGGAGAAACTCACCTTTTCTTTAAGACTAAACATGGATAAATGTTATGAAAAATTGGTCAAAATGGTTTATATATAAGAATATAGAAAATATATAATTTGCTAGGAAATGCTTTGCAATGAGTGCAAACCCCCCTCCTCCCCTTATTTATATTTATTTATATTTTTTATTTTTATTATTACTTATTTCTTTTTCAATATATGTACATATATATGTATATTATATATGTGAAATATTTTGTTTGGACCGCACATTACAGATTGTAAAAGACTGAATCATATGGACTTGAAGGAAACTATGTTGGTGTTTATGCTTATAATACAGTACCTTTTACTGGCAGGTTGGGGTGGGGGCTAATGGGAGAGTAACCTGTACTATAAAAACGACTGTATAAAAAGAATGTAATAATTGTATGTGATGCCTCTGGTGATCTGTTTGTTCCGTTATGTTAAAACGAATTAAAAAAAAAACAAAAGTTTAAAAAAAAAAAAAGTCAACTGTCTCTATTTCATGTCCCTCAAGGACCAGCGGTTTCAACCCTTGACTAAGCACTTTTTTATTTCTGCTAATTATCATCTCCTTGGTTTTATTAAAATTGATCTCCAGTGAACTCTTTTTACACCAGTTTTGGAGCATATGTATATAATTATAGTACGAGGTATCTCCTTCTGTTCCTATTTTAGACAACCGTCCAACAAGTGCCATATCATCTGCATATTTAAAAAACTTAAAACCTGAATCCTGGATCTTAAGTTCATTTGTGTAAAGAGAGAATAGTAAGGGTGATAAAATGCTTCCTTGCGGAACTCCTGTATTTACAATCATTGTTTTAGACACCATTTCATTAACGACTACTCTTTGAGGATGATTTAAAAGGAAATCTTTAATCCACCAAATAAAATCACCATTCACTCCTAGATCAAGTAGTCTTTGCAGGAGAATATCTGTCCGAATTGAATTAAAAGCTGAGCTAAAATCTATAAATAAAATCCTTACATAATTTGTGGTCTGTTGAATATGTTCAGCAGCAAAATCACACAAAGTTGTTACAGCATTGTCGGTGCCCCTCTTTCCCCTATATGCAAACTGAAGGGGGTCCAAATCGTTGACCATCTTGTTCCAGATGTCCCTTGATAATACTCTTTCCATACATTTACCCAAAATAGATGTAAGAGCTATTGGTCTAAAATCTTTTAACTGATTGGCATTGGATATTTTGGGTACTGGAACAATTTTTGTTTCTTTCCATAAATTTGGAACCACTTTACAGTCTAACGAAAGCTGAAACAAACGGGTGAATACACTAGATAGCTGAAAAGCACAATCTCTCAACACGCGACCTTTAAGCCCATCTGGGCCAGGTGCTTTATTTGGCTTTATACCAGCAAGACAAGCTGCTATTTCATACTCTTTAAGTTTAATGGGCTCGTATGCAGGAATATTAGAACAGATTTTATCACATTCAATTTTACATTCCCCTTTATCAAACCTAGCAAAGAAAATATTTAAATCTTCTACCATAGGTGCACCATGTGATAAACATGCCTTTTTCTTTCTTCCCATGACACTGTTCATTCCTTCCCATGCCTTCTTAGCACTACCTTTAAATAACTTATCCTCAATCTTGTCTTTGTATGCTAATTTGGCTTTCTTAATTTGACCCCTGAGTTCCTTTCTTTTCTGTCTAACTAATTCAATATCTCCATTTAAAAAAGCTGATTTTTTTTTTCTCATTTACACATGTTTTAAGATCATTTGTAAACCATAACCTATTATTTGGGTACATCTGAATTGTGTTAGTCTTAGCACAATTACTTTCACAAAAACTCATGTAAAATGTAATGGTATCAGTAGTTCCCCTTCGGTTGGGGAACTTCAGTGCTATTAAGTGGATTTGATCTTTGTGAAAATCCACGAAATGGGAGGATTCGGTTCAGAAGCCGCTTGTCTGAAAGAGTATTGAACGGGCCAATAAATGCAATGAATTGGCAACGTAAGCTTGCACAGGTGTGCTTCATTGCCAATTATCCCAGCATATAAGCACACCTGGAGTGAGCAAACAGCATTCTTTTCGCTTCAGAGACTTTCTGATCAAGTCGATGGGGGTTCCTCCTGCTGTGAACAGCGATTCTGAGCGAACGAGAGCATTCTCCCGGTCCAGAGTGTGTACACGCATCGGCAGACGGTCGAGCTGGGTTTCTCCCTTGCCTGGTGTTCTTTGGGTCCGGTCCTCCAGAGCGGTGCGTATAAAGTTGCAAACTTCACAGTAAGAGCAACACAGTCGTGCAGCACGTCCTTTTCAGGATGGCGCTCCGACTGTGCGTTTCTGGATGCGGTGGTTTCCTGTCCTCGGATGATGGGCACGGGCACTGCGTTACATGCCTGGGGGGGCCAGGGGGTATGTGGCTACTCCTGAGGTTGAGTGCGCGATGGCGGTCAATCCGCGCGGCGCCTTTTCTTGGCGGGGTCCTCCTCGTCTCCCATCCAAAGCCTGTAAGTTATCTGCCTCCCTCTGAGCTAGAGCTTACATAGCTGCGGGCCAGGCTGCTTCCGCCTTGCATGCGATAGCCACCTACCAGCGCTACCAAGCGCAGGCGCTGGCCGAGCTGCACGAGGGTGGGTCCAACCCAGGCTTACAAGCTTTGCACCGCCGACTTAGCTCTTCGGACTACTGAGTCCGCTGCGTGTGCGTTGGGGAGGACGATGTCCACATTAGTGATCCAGGAGCGCCACCCCTGGCTGATATGCGCGAAGTCGACAAAGTCCGCTTTCTTGACTTCCCCATATCCCAAGCCATGTTCGGCGACACCGTTTGTGAATTCACCCAGGAATTCAAGGCAGTGAGAGAGCAGTTGATGGGTGATGTCTTATCGGTAGTCCATAGCCCGCTCCGCCTGCCGTGCCATTTATACCTGCTCCTCGCCAAAGGCGCCCACCTATAAGAGCTGCTCCGCCCCCGCACATGCCTCTGGCGAAGCGAGGCAGCCCCCCTGCCCATAATGCCGCTAAGTCCGGCAACGGACCGCGAAGCGTCCCTGGGACAGGCCATCTGGAGAAGAGGGAACTTGCTCTTTCCCCGCTGGAGGGCGGGGCCCCATTTCCAACGGCACTTTTTTACTGCCATGAAAACATCATGAAAGAGCACTTTTCCACTTCCCCGGATGTGACAGCCCGAAATCTGCCAGTCTAGGACGCTATGCTTTCTAGCTTGCAGATTTGGTGCGTTTCGCCAGTGGCTCACGAGCGCTGGGAGGACGGTCTCCTTTCTCCCACCCCTCGAGCCTCCCCTCCGGAGCTCGGGTGCGGAGTGAGAGCAAATATCTCACCTCCAGCTTTTCCATGGGACCCGCGCGCTTCCCGGATCAGCACACCCACTCCGCGCTGCCCCACTGCTGGTACGTCAGCGATTGTAGCGATGAGTCCATTAGCGAGAGCTCTGCCTGCCTGGTTAGCGCGGGCGAGCTCCTTGCGGTGGCTCATATGCACAATCAGACTCGGCTATGCGATTCAGTTCGCGAAATGGCCCCCCAAGACACGGGTGTGTATTCACCAGGGTCAGCCCCCTGTCCGCCACTGTCTTGCGAGAGGAGATTGCTGTCCTCCTGGCGAAGGATGCAATGGAGCCGCTCCCTCCAGCCGAGATGGAGAGCGGGTTTTACAGCCCACACTTCATCGTGCCCAAAAAGAGCGGTGGGTCACGGCCAATCTTAGATCTGCGCGTTTTGACACGCTGTCTGCATAAGCTGCCGTTCAGAATGCTCACGCAGAAGCGCTTCCTCCGGTGCGTTCGTCCTCTCGGTTGGTCTGCAGCATTAGACCTGATGGAAGCGTATTTACATGTCTCCACTCTTCCTCGTCACCGTCAGTTTCTGCGGTTTGCGTTTGAAGGTCGAGCTTGGCAATACAAAGCCCTCCCCTTCGGGCTCTCTCTGTCTCCGCGGGTCCTCACCAAGCCCGCGGAGGGTGCCTTAGCGCCCCTTCGGCTCGCGGGCATCTGCATACTCAATTTTCTTGACGACTGGCTGATTTTTGCCCTCTCTCGGAGCAATTGATTATGCACAGAGACAAAGTGCTCCGGCACTTCCACCTGTTGGGGTTTCAGGTAAACCGAGAAAAGAGCAAACTCGCCCCCGTGCAGAGGATCACTTCTCTCGGGCTGGAGCTGAACTCGGTCACCATGGCAGCGCGCTCTCCGTAGAGCTGATGCTGTACTGTCTGAGAGAGCTCGACAGTAAAATAGTGGTCCCACTGAAACTATTTCAGAGGCTCCTGGGGCATATGGCATCCGCAGCCGCTTCATGCCGCTCGGATTACTCTATATGAGACCACTTCAGCACTGGCTTCACGATCGAGTCCCTGGACGCGCATGGCACGCACGCGCACACCGAGTCTCTGTGTCGCCGCGCCCTCAGCCCTTGGAGCAACCCCTCGTTCCTACAGGCCTGGGTGTCTCTAGGACAGTAAGGGCAGTTGTAAAAAAAAAAAAAAGTTGTAAAAAAAGTTGCAAAAAAAGGTTAAAAATTGTCACCGTCACAACCCTACATATGACTTCATTCTCCAAATGAGAAGAGTCTTTAAGCTGCAGCACTAAAAAACTATTTTATATAAATTACTTACATTTCAGTAGTTTAGCACTTTCACCTTCTGTCATTTCTGTGTTATTATACAGAACTTCAGATTTTAGACAGCCAGATTAGTTTGTTTTGCTTTATTTTTATGTTTGTATTGAGTTTTTACCAAAGTCTGGTTCAATTCCATGTCAACAGCTCCTTAAGAAATATCATTCCCTGAAAAAAAAAAAAAACATGGTGTGTTCAATACCTAATTTACTAGTGGTAAAGTCAAAAGCGTATGGCACAAAATCATAAAGGCTGTGTCTAAAACCACTTTAGCTATGTTAAGAATGGAAGAATACGCTTTGCTTCCTATGGCTGAGTCTAACAGGGTTGTGCACATTCTCTTAATGCAGGGATGTCAAACTCAATTCCTGGAGGGCCGAAGCTCTGCAGAGTTTAGTTCCAACCCTGCTCCAACACACTTACCTGTAGGTTTCAAACAAGCATAATGACTCAATTAGTTTGATCAGGTGTGTTTAATTAGGGTTGGAACTAAACTGTGCAGAGCTGTGGCCCTTTTGGAGCTGAGTTTGACACCTGTGTCTTAATGAGTTATGAGTGTGTTTTGAGCATTAAAACCAATCAGAGTCTCATCTCCCATTCCCTTTTCAAGAGTTCACACTTAGCTGATGATTGATTATAAAGCTTGTTTGGCCTGCTGTCCCAGGAGAGATCGCTGAGCTCATAAGATCCTCAAGCCCTGGCAAGCAATTATAAGCATGTGGTCCTCTCGAAATTAGTTTATAAATAAACTTCACCAAGAGTCAGTTGTGTCGTTTGCTATTAAAAACTGCAGACTTTGTAAGTGGAAAACCTGAACGCTTCACTAATGAGAAAACAGTTAAACAGGCCATCTGCAGCATGAGGATAAAGAACGAGCCTCCTCCATTCAGCCTCTTTACTTTCTCTACTTTACTTTGGGAAATGGTGTTGTAGGCACTTCACTTAAGACATCCATTATCCTACATATTTAATTTTGTTTGTTAAGCACAAAAATTTGTTTTAAACTTTTTCTGAATTCAGTTTAAATTTCCAATGCGTAGAGTGCTGTAGCAAACAAATAAATGAACAATAATAACATATAAAAACTAAACTAAATCTAAACACACATCCTATACTTATACCCCATATAGAGATGCATTATACGTCTTCAAAACCCAACAGGTGGACAATCTTAAACTTGTTTATATTAAAACAAATATATATGTATATTTTAGCGCTGTCAAAATTAGTGCGTTAACGCATGCGATTAATTTTAAATAATTAATGCGTTTAAAAAAAATTATGCAATTAACGCAGTTGCAGGTTTTTTTTACTTCCTGTTGTGGTGGACATGTGTTTAACATGCAAGAAATGTGGATAAGAACAAGGAAGCACGCATTATCTTAATCGTATTAAAATCGGAGTAGGAAGGAAGCACGCATTATCTTAATCGTATTAAAATCGGAGTATTGGTGTCTTATGTATGTGAATGTACTCAGAAAGTCGCGAGCTGTCAAAGACAGGGCATTACTCTGCCTTTCAGCATGAGCCCTCCAAGTTTAGCGTGTTTCCTCATTAAACCAACGAAAGTGTATGCTTCGCGTTGTTGTGTCAGAATCCTTGTGAAATACAGTAATACTTTAGGACACTCAGTTTAAGCAAATTGGATGAACGTGATCATGCGTGTTGAATCTGAGGGGAGTCGCTCCAGTATGGAAGGCTGTTGGGGCCAAAACGTCTGCAGCTCGTTGTGTGTGTGTCTGTGTGTGTGTCTGTGTCAGGCCCCTTGAGGGGTGTCAGGGGTGGAGTGAGCGACGTATCTGAGTAGAAGCATGTGCGCGCGAGGCGCACCTGAAGGATGGTGGAGGTGAGTTGTGCGCGACATAGGCTACATGAAGAACTAGGAGGGATGCGGGGGAGAGGGGTGTGCAATGTATTTGACGACCGGTTTGCGAGAAATTATTATTCATTTGCGGGCATTTGGGAGTCTATGTGCACTTGCGGGATACTCCTAGTCTTAGCAACTGGATGAATGTAAAGGAGGATTAAGCAAAATTGTTTCTACTCTATAATTAATGTTTGCAGTCCACTTAGAATCCAATATGGAGATCAATGTTTTCTTTATTGGCATTGATTGTTTTGAAATTTAAATGTCATTAACATGCCTGTGTTTTAATTTCTGTAATAAATATGGCTGTCAAGCCAGGATCTTGATGGTTTATTGTGGGTATGTTGTTTACATGAAGAAATCTGTGTTACAAGTTAAACAAAAATTCTAATAAACAATTATATTTTGAATTTAAATAGTTTTTGTCTTGCGTTTACATTAATTTTACATTTGAATAGCCAAAATTACAAGTTTTAGTATTTTAAATGCGATTAATCACGATTAATTTTTTTAAAAAGGTGCGATTAATTAGTTTTTTTTTTAATCGATTGACAGCACTAGTGTATATATATATATATATATACATATATATATATATATACATATATATATATATATATATATATATATATATATATATATATATATATGTATATATATATATATATATCAGAGTTCCCGCGGGTCCTTAAAAAGTCTTAAAATGTCTTAAATTAAAATCCGGGAAATTAAGGTCTTAAATTTTACCGTAAAGTGGCTGTAGGCATTATATTTTCAGCCGGTCGGCTTAATGACGATAGGGAAGCACAGTGGTCCACCGTAAAACATCTAATAGTTGATTAATTCAGTATGTGAAACAGGAGAGATTTGACAGTCTCCGTGATTTATTAGCTTATTATGGTAGGTTGGCTACAGAGTATAGACGCTTACGCTGGTCTGCACCTGCGTGCTGTCATTACGCGGTTGTTAATGTGAGGTTCAAAATGCAAAGATGGGAAAATGTCAATTTAACGACATGGCAAAAAGGCAATGTGTAAATTCTGCAAAAAGACCTTTTCGTTAGGGACCATGGGGCTCAAAGTCATCGAGTATCACATGAAAGGAGGAAGCAGCAGCTGGACGTTGCAGCAGCTAGTCATAGTGGGTCCAGGTTAATCCCTGCATTGTTTGCAGCTCGACCTAACAATGTTACTAGTTCAGACTAGAGCTGAAGATCTTTGTTGGGTTCGGACTTTATTTCTATCATTTTAGACGGGGTCGTGCCGGGCTTGCGCAGTAAATGCACAGTCATGTGATGTATTTCGATTAGCGCGAGGAAGTAATCGAATTGTTTGTAACAACATTGAAATCCATCCCTGCATAGGTGAATCAAGTGATGACAGAGATGTCAAAAAGAGGGAATTATGTCAGCGGTCAGGCCAGCCAACAGTTTTATTCGAACAGTCATTCTAGCCACTAAGGTATTTTGGCGGTTGCTCATACACTGCGTATTACGGTAGAACACTAAGGAGCAGTGTTTAGCGAGCTGACAGGACATGACGAGGCTTTCGCTTCCTTGAAACCACTGTCATGGAAAATTAAATGAATGTTCTTGACTGGTTGAAGATGAACAAACAATCCTACCGAAAACATGCTAAATTAGCCGGATCAGTAGTGTATCCCGGCCAGTAGCAGCAGCAGAAAAAGAGTATTCAGTGCTGCTCAGTGAGCGCAGGACTGCACTAAAGCCATTTACAGTGGATTCAATAATGTTCCCCCACAAAAACACAACCTAATCTTGATGAGTAAAGAATTTCAAATTATAACTAAATATTAATAAAATCATAAAGTATGCAGAGTATACAGGCTAATGTTGGCATTATTCTTTTATTATTCAGCATCACCATCGCCTTATTGTGAAGAGAAGTGGCAAAACAAATCCCACTGAGCCTTTATCTCAATTTCGTTATTGCCAAATATCCGTCAGCATTTATCATTTATTTTAATTCATTTGCTAAGAAAGACTTATTTTTATTGGTGTGTTGGCTAATTTAAAGGCTAAGGACCCTATCATACACCCGGCGCAGTGTGGCGGCGCAATAGTCTTTTGGTAGTTTCATCTTGGCGCAAGAGTCGTTTTGAGGCGTTGCGCTACGCTGTTTAAATAGCAAATGCATTAGCGCTCATATGTGCGCCCATCGGCGTTCTGGTCTAAAAAGGAAGGTGTTCTGAGGTGGACCGCTGGCGCGTTGCTATTTTGAGAAACTATAATAGATTTTTCATTAGACCAAAACTAACCCGGTCTAAACTCCGACGCAGAGTTGCACCTCGCTTACGCACTGCTTAATACGCACAAGAGAGCAATAGGCAAAAATCTTTAAATATGAAAAAATTTAAATATTAAGGATATATATAGGATATAAATATAAAGAATTAAAATATTACAAAACATATTATTTTCTAGCCTACATAAATATGAAAAATCACTGCTTTTATGTTTTCTTCATCTCAGGAGGCTTTTCAGTTCATTCATAACAATTTGCTTCTGTATAATGTTATTATTTTTGGCAGTATTATTTATTTTATCCATATTTATATTTGTTTTATTAAAAACAAGCTCAGATTTGTCCACCTGTCAGGTTTTAGACCATATGGGGCACAGCATGTGTATTAGGATATAACTCAGGTTTTTGAGCACATTTTGCTATTATTATTCATTTATTCGTTTGCTGGAAATTAGAACTAAATTTAGAAATAGTTTTGAAATGAATATTTGCGCTTAACAAACCAAATTAATTATTTATAGTCTAATTCATGTTTGCGCGTAAAGGTTTCCCTATTCAAGAGCGAAAGTGAAAGTAATCCATTATCTCTCACTCTCACGCAGTAGATGCTCTGTTTAACAGTTTTCTGTTAAAAAACTATTAACTCTTTGCTAGTGAAATGCTCATTTTTTCCACTTAAACTTACTTTACGTCCTGTAAATAGCGAATGCACTCATGGCGCGACGCAGCTGGCTCTTAAAGGGAATGGGAGATGAGACTAATTGGTTTATTCCCAAAACACACCTATAACTCATTAAGAAAATAAACTCAACCCTTTTAGACCATGCGCCATGGCGCAAAGCAGGTTTTCCCGTCCTTAAATTAGCAAAAACGCGTTCTGACACGCCCTGAAAGCGTTTGCGCCCTGCATTTTGCGCTCTGCGCATGGACCGTCAAAATAGAGCCTTTAGTGTGTGTATGTACCCAGGCCTATTTAGAGTGTTGAGATGTTAAGATGGGGCTTATTTTATTTTTGTTGTTTCAACTTGGCCTGTAGCCTATGTTACGGATAAGTAATGTTAACGCATATAAACAACTCATTCATGAAAAACGACAAAAGAGTTCTGTGCATGTGCACATTTGGATAATGTCGGACTATAAACGGTTCGGGCTTTTAAAAAGCTGTCAATCAAAATGTACCTGTCCGGTTCGGGCTCTATCGGGCCTACCTTTCATAGCCTGATTACAGCTCTAGTTCAGACGCCCCCTCACAGTCAGCTATAACGGTTTCATTTCACCACCAGACACCCAAAAGGCAGGTAAATTTATTTTAATCTAACGAAAACATTAAAATGAGTACCCTATTCCAAAGAAATTATATTTTTGGGTCTTAAATGATATTTGTTGAGGTCTTAAAAAGGTCTTAAAAAGCATTTAATTTTACTTATAAAATGGTGCAAGAACCCTGATAGATATATATATATATATATATATATATATATATATATATATATATATATATATATATATATATATATATATATGCATACAATGAATAATACTGCTAATAATAATAACATGATTCAAAAGCAAACTGTCATATAAACTAAAAAAGCATTGAGATGAAGGCATGGAGGCAGTGATTTTTATATTTATGTTGAAAATGATCATTTTTGTAACATTTTAATCCTTAAATTTGTTTCATGCAAAGATATTTGTGTATTGCTGTACATCCCGTGTGTATTAAGGATTTTGTAAGTGTTAGGCATGGGCGCGTAACTAACTGCATAGACACATAACTAACGCACTCTGCACTGGACTTTAGACCAGCTTTTACTTCGTCCATGGCGTGGTCTATTTCAGTTCCTCAAAATAGCAACAGGCCAGCAATGCACCCTAACACACCTCCTTTATAGACCAGCACACCCATGAATCCACAAAGTGGTGCAAATGAATTTGCTGTTAAAACAAAAATGTGCAAAACATAAAAATTAGGATTATGCTGGTCTGAAAATAGCAACAAATCGCACCAAACATATCTTGCGTCTTATTGCGCTGGGTGTATGATAGGGCCTATGAAGTAGATATGATAAACTATGAAGTAGATAAAGTGCAAATATAGGTCTTATAGATCAGAAATAGAGGTAATTAGTGATTTATAATTTCATTATTGAATGCAGTAAGTAGGCTAGCCTGTTCATTAAGTTAGTTTAATTCATCTGGAAGTTTAATAAAATATGTTTTAGTAAATTATAAAAATTGCATCAGTAGCCTAATGTGTCTCCTTTGTCCATTTGTAAAAATGAACCTGAATCCCGCATGAACAGGGTCTAAATTAATTTTTATATAATTTATTTTTACAAAAAATAAGAAACATAATTGATGAACGGAATCTAAACTGCAATTGGAATCATTAAAATTCTAACAATATCAACCCCAGTCAGCAATCTGTGTGTGTAAGGTTTTGAAATACAATATGATTCATGAATTTTCAAATTTATTATTTAAGCTGTAAAATTTAATTTAATTTAATTTAATAGCAAAAAATCTGCTCAATCTACAGTGAAAGCCGGTTTTTAAATTAAATTTATGTAGAAATGACAGAAAATAACGTTGTCTTTGAGAAAGTGAGCAGTGTTCAGAGTTGACACTCAGAGTGTCTGAAATCTCCCCATACATCCTCATTCACTTGTCCCTACATTAGTTAATCAGTATAGTTGAGTAGACAGAGTAAATGAGAACACATGAGTGAATTAGGACTCTGATGAACAGCTACTGTTAACAAGAACAACCACTGAAGGAAAGAACAAGACACAAAACAACATACAAATGAATGAGAACAGAAGAAGATTAAACACCTCCACAAACAGCATTAGCAGCTTCACTGATCACACTTTTACTTTTTTGACACTTTGATTTCTCTCATTTCTCTACTAAACATCTTTGATTATTAACAGGGCTTTGTATTTCTAAGTAGAACCATTTTAAGGGGTTCATTAAATAGAACCCCAAATGGTTCTTTGAATTCAAGTTACATGGTTCTATTTAGAATCATTTGAAGGTTCTTTATTTATTATTGAATTAATGCTATTTATTTTGAATAAAAGATCAAACAAATGCAGAAAATTCTAATTGTTTAAATTTATTCAATTTACTACACAAAATAATTTTCAAATAATATTTAAAATTGCACCTCTGTGTACTTTGTATAAGATCTACCTCTAAACATTATTCATTTAATTTTTTCATTAGTAAACATAATTAACAGCCTAATGGTATTCAACAATCTAATTCTAATGATTTCACTTTTTAATAAACATTTGTAAGCTTGCTTACTGATTGAACAAATACAAAACTTAACTTTTAAACATCTCTAAAATGAAGAAAAATATACCACAATGCAGATAGAAACAATACACAAACATTTATTAAATAACACTACAATTTCAACAAGTTGACGGTACATGTATGTATTGGTCATGGCAACATCCATGTTTATACATAACTTTCAATGAACTTTCACTAAACTTTCTGTGTAGTGTAGTTACCTTCTGTGGTTTTCTCTGCTGGTCCAATGAGACTAGCATAGAGCACTTCCTTCTTTCCTTCCCTTTCTGTGTTCTTCAATAAGTCCCTATATGCAGCATCCTAAATCCTGTTACAGAACTGAATGAAATTGACATTTCTGAGTGACCTCAACTCAGTATGTACATTAAATAAAACAATAAAATTAGAATAAGAACAAAACAAAATAACTGTATATCAAATAACATACATCATATTTGGCAGATACATTTATCCAAAGGGACTGATTGTGTTTAATTTATACATTTATTAATATGTGAGACCTGGAGCACATTTGGCATTGCTAATGCATTGCTTTACCAAATAAACTTTAAAATGTCATATACACAGATTTTTCATATCTATTTGGCACACAATGTAACAGTGTTTGGTTACTCACAAGCTGTGGCACTCCAAGAAGAAGAAACTGCTCCATTAGTTTTGCAGACCCCTCCATAATCTGTACTCTGGAAAATAGTGTTTCATTTGGTTCTTGACTTATTCGTAAATGGTGTCGCATTCTAGGTCCATCACAATCTGAGGTAGGAAGACAGCATTTGTAGAGTGTGTAAATATGAATTTAAATCACAGAATTAATCTTGACATAAAATGTATTGAAATGAACTTGCCATTTGTTAAGTCCCTCAGAGTCCAGTTCACTTCCTTTTGATCCCATCATTATGAGCTCACCACTGAAATCCTTTCATTTTTACATTTGTTTTGAAGACATTGCAACAAGGAATCCTGTAGGCAAATATACACCTTTCAATACATATTTCTTCTCTGCAGGACTTTTTACTAAGCAACGACCTTAATATTCTCACTGTATTAAAACAGCAGTAGTAAGTAATAGAATATTTTTGTGATAAATATATTATTTCAGTACACAACAACCAACAAGTCTGAAATATACATGTTATAAAATGCAATACTTTACCAGGTGTGCTTGAAGATGATGTCAAACAATTATGGATGTGACACATGTTTTTCTTTAAGCTGGGATCCTTCTTCTTCAAAGCTACTTGTGTCCTGCAGACCAAAGTTGGGAACTAAATATGGGTCCCATGACACTTTTCTGTAATAATAAATACAATCTTGAAGTCTTTTATAATATTCATTTCATTTTTCTGACCACAATACAGTTTGTATAGATTCTAAAACAATGATACATAACAAGCACAAGTTTTATGATGCAGTTCAGTTTCCAGGCTGTTTGAAGAAAAATAAAATATACATCTTTAAAATATTTATTTTAAACTTATTTAGCACAATATATATATATATATATATATATATATATATATATATATATATATATATATATATATATATATATATATATATAAAGGGTGGAGCCGAACCCGAATACAGTATTCGGAAAGGCACGAATAGCGTGTTTTTACGAATACTTGATTCGAACAAATACTTGAAAAATTAATTGTATTCGGGAGCAAGAAAAACACTATATCAAAAAGCAGCGTTTCCTCATGAGACCACAGTGCATGCCCGCGTGAGTGAGAGTGTGAGAGAGAGAGAGAGAGAGAGAGAGAGAGAGAGAGGCAAAACGCGCCAAAGCCCGAAACTGAAAGCGAGACGTGACTTTTAAGGGGTTGTTTCATATGGATTTATTAATCATTCTTACTGTTCAGTGATCGCAAACTGCCGTAGTTTATTAAAGACGCAAACCTCTCACTGCACGTCAGCTGCGCGCCTTCAGCAGACCTCCTCCTTCCTGCAGCACGCGAGCTTTATGATTGTTTATGCGCGCCAAAAGTGGCGGATCTGTCCGGTAAAATATCTGACTGCGTGTCCCCGCATCCCTAAGGACTGTTTGGCGAAATATTTGACTGCATGTCAATGCATAACAAACGACTGAAACGATATAACTAGAGAAATCTCCACTGTGCTGCTGAGTGAGAGCGTATGGCAAGCCGTTTTAGCATTTAAACCTTGTTCAGTCTATCCATAAATATATTTAGAGATATCTCTAATTATATTTTGACTTGTCATAATTATAATTCGACTAGTCAGATTGGAAATATCTGCAAATATATTATGATAGACTAGTCATATTCCTCCATTGACTTCCATTGAAAAATATTTGCAGATATCTCTAAATAAGTTTTGACTAGTCACAATTGTAATTAGATATATCTCCAAATGAATTTTGACTAGTCAAAAATCCAATTCAAGATATCTACAACTGTAATTAGACTTTTAGTAAATTAATTAGAGATATCTTCAAATATATTTGTAAATATCTCTAAATATGTTGAATTAAAGACATCTCCAAATGTATTATGACTAGTAAAAACTCAGAGATATCATTTACAATTGTTACTAGTCAAAATTCATCTGATTTCGTACTAGTACAATTGTAATTGCAGATATGTCTAATTGTCATTCTGAGTAGTGGAATTATAATTATGACTAGTAAAAATATAATTAGAGATATCTTTAATATATTTATGGAGTCAGAACAAAGATTTAAATGCCAAAAAGGCTTGACATAGAGAGCGCTTCTCACTGAAAAGAGCACCGCTCAACCTTCTATGTAATGTATTATCACATGCACTAAAAGCATCCTAAAAGCATTAACACAGCCACATTCTGCCCCAGCAAGTCAGTTTCAAACATAAAAAAATAAACAAATAAACAAACTTTGTGTCTTTTTTTTGTGGCTGGCAGATGATAATAGCAGGGCTGTATCTTTTAGTATTATATAGAATACTTTTGTTCTGCCAGATCTCCCGGGCAGGGTTTTATTTAGAATTATTTAGCTAATATTAGTTTTTGGAATTCTGTCTATTGGAAAGAAGTTCTTTCAGAAGAAGAACAGTTTTTTGAAGTATTATTTGTTTTTATTCTGTCTATTCAGTGTCCTTCAACAAGAACGGTGGTGGTGGGATTCATAATATTCACAATGGTATTTTATTAGTTGTTGGTTTAACCATGGATGAGATAATGGCTTCTATGTTATTTTCTTTTACAATGACATTTCTTATCACATGTTCAAAAACAACAGCCAATATTGCATATCTATAATTTATATAATGGGTATAATTAAACAATACTTTTACTATAACGTAAATTAGAAGTGTAATAGAAAAAATATATATTTTTGCGCCATTTTGAATTTTACTCGAATACAAATACAAATACAAATACTTTTTCCCCCTCAACAAATACAAATACAAATACCGGCTGCTCCGCACATCCCTAATATATATATATATATATATATATATATATATATATATATATATATATATATATATATATACTTAAAGGTTTAATATTTCACAAAACATTTAGCCTACGTTTTTGTGTCCTTTATAAATAAGACCTGATCTTTCATCTGTGGATTGTTAAAATATGTTTGGCTTTTTAAAGGTTTCAATAAGTGATGTTTTGTAAACAAATTTCGGGAGGAGCATGCGCAGAAGTTTCAGTATCGAACATGTCATTGACAATCAACCCATTACCAAATCAGTGCTTGAACAAACCCCTATATATACCAAAGCTGTCTTACCTGCAGCATCTCACGACTTTAGCATCCAACCTTCGACGCTGAAACATGTCAGAGATTAATCTCTTCGCAGAAGACGACGCCTTCCTTGCCGAGGATCCTCTGAGATCTCCTGCCGGCATCCAGAGCACCCCAGCTCCGCAGACTACATCAGCCCAACCCGCGGCTCCACCCCGAGGCCGCCGTTCAGCCCGAACCACGGCCGCTCGATCACGTAGGGGCTCACCTTCTCCATCTCCCAGAAGGCAGTCTTCTCCAGCCTCATTCTTCGCCTCAGCTAGATCCTCCGTCCCCGCCACGGGGATAAACACGGCCGCCGACCTCCGCCAAGCATTGTAACTCCCTGCAATCTGGAGCACCACTTCCATCCACCACTTCACCTTCCAAAGCCACGAAGAAAACCAGCCAGGTTCGACACAATCCATACCAGAGATCAGATCCAAGCCCATCCTCCAGACCCAGACGCAGCAGAAGACCTTCAGCGAGTCTGGGACGTGCCCCGGGTCCCGATGACGCAGGAACCCAATCCCCGGAAGTTGGGATCAACGCCGGCTCTAGACTCGCTCCCTCGAGCCGCCAGCAAAGCGTGAGCTTGCCTCCGCTAGCGGAACCAGAAGTCCATCCTTGGCCCGCTGCTCCCCCGTCCAACTCAAGCACAGGGTCACTACAGGAAGCACAAGCCCTAACTCATAACCCGCCCGCTCACCGCTTCCAAGTTCCCACGAGCAGCGCGAGCGTGAGGCCGCCTCCGCTCCCAGCTCAAACCCCAGCTTCTCTAACCCCTCCTTTTCTTCCTCAAGTTCTTCCAGGCCCCGACGCAAGTTCCAGCGTGAGGCTGCCTCCACTGATGTCACTTGCGACGGTAGCCCCTCCACTCCACTCTTCCTTCTTCCACCGAGATCCTAGAGCCAGCAGTAGCGTGAGGATGCCTCCGCAACCGGCTCTAGCCTCCTACTTCCCCCCAGGCACTGACGCAAGTTCCAGCGTGAGGCCGCCTCCGCTGATGTCACTGTCGTCGTCGGCTGCTCCTCCTCTCTCCTCTGTGCTTCTCACTCATGATCCCAATGCCAGCTGTAGCGTGAGCATGCCTCAGCAAACGGCTCCAGCACCTAACTTCCCACAGTCACTTTCTCACACTAAATCTTTTTCTTTGTCCACAGCCACTCCTCTACCCGTTCCACCCAATGCCCTCGCCCTGGATCCTCCACCTGTCTCCAACACTATCAGGAACCAAATCCTGTCAGGTTTGGATGTTGATCTTTTTTCCCTCCTCTCACCCATTCCACCCACATCGGCAGACCGCCAGATAGATTGAGGCCAATTCTCAGTAACCCTTAAAAACACAAATAATATTCAGTCCCGTATCCTTACATTCCCCGAATTCACCGTAGCCTTTTCACGCTACACGGAAGTAATTTGTTCCGTTTACCCCCACAGGAGACGCGAGCTCAATGACTATCTCGCGATAGTCGCTGAGGTCGCGCTTTCATATGGAGGCTGCCATTTATATACTTATCACCGCCTTTTTTCCGCAAAATGCGCCATACGCATCTCCCAATGGAACCAGTCCCCATTCTGGGGAGCTTTAGACACAGAACTTCACAACAAAGTATTTTCAGGTTGCCGCAATATATCTTGCGCGGTCTGCCGATCCACCACCCACCCCACTGAGTCCTGCCCATTCATAAATCCCATCCCTTCTCCCCAACCCGAACCAGCCAAGCCCAGATCCACCAGTTAGGTCCCTCCTTTCTGGTCACCGCCCTTCTGTCACAGCTTCTGCCAGCCCCTGCAGTGAGTTTAACAGCGGCAGGTGCTGGAGACAGAAATGTCGTTTCTTGCATGTCTGCAATTTCTGTGGCGGCGCTCATGCCCGCTCGGTATGTCCAGTCAAAAGATCTGTGAATAAAAATGCGAAAAATTATCTATCGACTCCTGTGAATGTTTCTCGACTGAGATCGGAATTGTTACAACATCTCGATCCTAAATTCACTGAATATCTATTAACGGGTCTGTCTTCAGGGTTTCATCCAGGCGTAATTAGCCTCCCCTCTCGTAGTCTTATTTGTCCAAATCTTCAGTCCGCTCTCGCCGAACCCGATGTCGTTGATCTTTTAATTAAAAAAGAAGTAGATGAAAATTTCATGATTGGCCCTTTCTCCGCACCTCCGTTTAACGTTTACTGCGTTAGTCCTATTGAGGTAGCCACTAGAAAATTCTCAGATAAAAAACGCCTAATAATCGACCTTCCCTCCCCACATAACTCTCTGAGTTCACTATGAATTATCATGACATCGACCAAGCTATTTCACTAATCAAAATAGCGGGTCGCGGCGCTTGGATGGCTAAAGTCGACATAACATCCACCTTTAAAGTTATGCCCATCCATCCTGATTTCTGGCACCTTTTCGGCATCCTCTGGCGGAATAATTATTATTTTTCCGTCCGCCTAACCTTCGGTTGCAGAAGTAGCCCAAAAATTTTCGATACACTGTCGGAAGCAATATGCTGGATCCTTTCCAATAACTATGCGATCCCGCACTTAATCCATCTATTAGATGATTTTCTAATCATCTCACCACCCGACGCTACCCCAGCCGCGCACCTCCTGACAGTTCAAAAGGTTTTCGCCGAACTCGGGATTCCCATAGCAGAAGAAAAAACCGCCGGTCCAAGCACTTCAATCGAATTCTTGGGCATTAAATTAGACTCCAACAAATTCCAAGCATCCCTACCAAAAGAGAAAACCGATCGAACGATCCTGGTAGCTTCCTCCCTATTAGACAGCCCCACCTGTTCTAAGCGCGAGCTATTATCAATCCTCGGACACTTGAATTTCGCAATGCGCATAATTCCCCAAGGCCGATCGTTCATTTCTCACCTCTTAGCTCTCGCGTCTTCAGCTCACAGTCTAGAGGATCAAATATCCATCGATGATGGTAGCCTAAATGAACTCCGTTTATGGATATTATTCCTCAAACAATGGAATGGTCTCTCATTCTTTTACAGCGACTTAATATCCTCCCCAGCAGACATCAAATTATTCACCAATGCTGCCCCGTCAATCAGATTCGGAGGTTATTACCAAGGAAGCTGGTTCGCGTCCACCTGGCCGCCCCAGCTGTTAGACCTGCATCCAATCACTTAAATCATTGGCGCTATTCGAACTGTATTCAGTAGTCGTCGCTGCATCCCTATGGGGGAAAGAATGGTCCTCTTCCAGCATTATAATCCACTGTGACAATGAAGCAACCGTTCACTGTATAAATAAAGGCCGTTCAAATTCTATAGCATTAATTCCTCTACTTAGACGACTCACTTGGATATCAGCATGTGAACAATTTATTTTAATTGCAAAGCACATTCCTGGATCCAAAAATCAAATTGCTGACTCTCTCTCTCTCGCTTTGCTTTCCAGGAATTCAGAAATTTGGCACCAGACACGGATCAATTTCCAGTCCAAGTCCCTCCTTATTCAGAGCTGATATTCCCATAGATCATCCTTTTAAAAACCTGCTTGGAGCCTCCCTCGAATATATCCTTCAGGCGGTGGCGCCTAGAACCCTGCAGTCATATTTAACAGCATTTCCCTACTCACCATCTTATCTTACATAACCTACCTGACCATTACCAAAAAACTCCAGATCAATTCCATCAAAGGCTATTTGAGTGGAATTCAATTTTTCCACAAACTAATTTTTGGTTCCCCCGCACCTCACTTAGCTAATTCTTAAACTGCTCTTTTATTGAAAGGCATACAAAGAACCTACCCCACACGTCAAGACACATGACAACCCATAACACTGAAAACACTCACTAAATGCATATACACTCTTCGCAAAGGATATGAATCAATCCACACAGCACGTACACTCGATGCGATGTTTATTTTAGCGTTCTTCGGATTTTTGAGGTGTTCAGAACTCACTATTACATCCGGGTTCAACCCAAACATTCATCCCACCGTATCTGATTTAGTAACATTAGACAACGAAACCATTTCCTATTTTAATAAGCAAAGCAAAACCGATCAAGCTAAGAAAGGCCATTACATCTACATCTTCAACCTTCAATCACCTATTTGTCCATACCAGACACTGCTAGCATTTTCACAAATGCGGAATTCTCAAGCCTCTTGCCTAGCAGACCTCCTATTCACAGACGATAGCAATTGCCCAGTCACCCGTTTTTGGTTTCAAAAGCATCTTAAATGCGTCCTTATTAAGTCCGGCTTCCCAGCCGACAACTTCTCCAGCCACTCTTTCAGAATAGGCGCAGCTACCACCGCAGCACAAAATGGTCTATCAGAGCAGCAGATCCAAACACTCGGACGCTGGTCCTCTCAGGCCTTTAAGTGCTACATTCGATCTGACCGCTCTCACATTAGAAGAGCCCAACAAACCCTCATCAAAAAACCCCTCTAAGATAATTCGACACCCACTAGAGCACATCACAACATATCCGCTACACTTCGTCATCGACAATCACAACGTTCTTTCTCAAAATACCCTGCACATACTATCTCGATAATGCACGCAGCGTCGCTCTAACCGGAGTCGCACAACTTATTTCGCACACCTCATCATTAATATCAAACATCACAGCTAGCGCAACGACTGCCCTAAGGGAGATACACACTTATTACAGAACACCGCAAGCGCAACCAACAATTGTACAGGAGACCCACACATTATCACGATGCACCACCGCTAAAGCAGTGGCCGCTCCTACGGGAGATGTACACCTCACCATCACGCATTATTTCAAGAGCAGTTACCACTCATACAGGAGACACACACTTTTACACACCACCGCTAGTGCAGTGACCGCTCATACAGGAGATGTACACCTCACAATAGTACACCACCGCAAGCGCAGTGACAGCTCCTACGGGAGACGTACACCCTATGATTATGCATCACCGCAAGCGCAGTGACTGCTACGGAAGACGTACACCTCACAATTATGCACCACTGCAAGCGCAGTGACTGCTCCTACGGGAGACCTACACCTTACGATTATGCACCACTGCAAGTGCAGTGACTGCTCCTACGGGAGACATACACCTCACAATTATGCACCACTGCAAGCGCAGTGACTGCTCCTATGGGAGACGTACACATTACAATCATGCACCAATGCAAGCGCAGTGACTGCTCCTACGGGAGACGCACATCTTACAATTATGCACCACTGCAAGCGCAGTGACCGCTCCTACGGGAGACGTACACCTTACAATTATGCACCCTTGCAAGTGCAGTGACTGCTCCTACTGGAGACGTACACCTTACAATCATGCACCACTGCAAGCACAGTGACCGCTCCTACGGGAGACGTACACCTTACAATTATGCACCACTGCAAGTGCAGTGACTGCTCCTACGGGAGACGTACACCTTACAATCATGCACCACTGCAAGTGCAGTGACTGCTCCTACGGGAGACGTACACCTTACAATCATGCACCACTGCAAGTGCAGTGACTGCTCCCATGGGAGACATACACCTTACAGTTGTGCACCACTGCAAGCGCAGTGACCGCTCCTACGGGAGACGTACACCTTATCATTATGCAAGCGCAGTGACTGCTCCCATGGGAGACGTACACCTTACAATTATGCACCACTGCAAGTGCAGTGACCGCTCCCACGGGAGACGTACACTTTACAACTATGCACCACTGCAAGCGCAGTGACTGCTCCTACGGAAGACGTACACCTTGTAATTCTACAACCGCCTCCTCCCGAAATACATACCTAACAACTAAACAGCACCCCTCCAAAAATTTAGTGATCAGCAATTTTGGGGGGCTTGCACACTTGTATGGCTGCTGTCCTGTAACCAAATAGCATTTTGGGGAGCGTTCTGGGGCCGAGCTAGACACTTCGCTCGAATACCAATTCCTCTTTGTTTCCTGATAAGGGGAGTAACTCGAGTTGGGGTGTCTCCTCGAGCTCAGAGCCCTCCCCCCGGACAGCACACCAAATATACTTTATACTTAAACGAATGCAAGTGTGAACTCGTAAAGTGATGTTTTGTAAACAAATTTCGGGAGGAGCATGCGCAGAAGTTTCAGTATCGAACACGTCATTGACAATCAACCCATTACCAAATCAGTGCTTGAACAAACCCCTATATATACCAAAGCTGCCTACCTGCAGCATCTCACGACTTTAGCATCCCTCCACCACCCCGTCACCTCACCTCTTGCATCGAGTTCCCGGAGGGAGCGTTCTGGGGCCGGGCTAGACACTTCGCTCGAATACCAATTCCTCTTTGTTTCCTGATAAGGGGAGTAACTCTAGTTGGGGTGTCTCCTCGAGCTCAGAGCCCTCCCCCCCGGACAGCACGCCAAATATGCTTTATACTTAAACTCAGGCACGAGTCTGCTCAGGCACTCAGGCACGAGTCTGCCCCTTGTGGTTTTATGCAGACTAGTGTAACATGAAATTAGCTCATTTTATGAATATTAATAATCAACAATAACGGTTTATTCTTAATTATTAATATTCCGGCTTAAGCTTCAGTCAGTTTGGTCAAACAAACATATGATTGTATCTGATCATGCTCGCGCGACCGAGCGGATTCCCAGATTATGAATATTAATTATCAACAATAAAGAATTCTTATTAATCATTAATATTCCTGATCAATTTACTGTTAATTTGACCAAACAAACACGAGCAGAGCCGCCGCTCTTCCGAGCGGACACGGTAATCTATTCATTTAGAAAAAGGGAATTTAATTGCTACTTCTTGTGAAGTAGATTAATCATTCAAAAGTATTAAACAACTTATAATAGCTAGGCAGGGGAATCTGTATTTCAGTGACATTTTCTCGTGAGGCAAACAATACAATTCATTTGATTATAAATGGAATTTATTGACTAGTCAGACGTAACGAACAAACAAACGCACAAACATACATTAAACACAAAACAAAGGTAAACCACGTGGAGATATCGGGTCTATAGAACGTGTAACAACAAAGAGAAATAGTAAAGCTAAGAAATATAGATTTCAGGTAAAAGAGTGACAAAACTTTCAGTTCCACCACAACATTCAGGACCACCGAGGTTATAAAAAACACCTTTTTGATAAAAGGGGCACAGCTTAATCGCATAACTAAAGATACCTGGAGTTAATGCCTGGGATCTCTCTCTTTATGCTTCCGTCCTGATGAAACTTCTTTGATGTCCTTCTTGATGCGAGTTTGTAATGCCGTTCGGACGAACACGATTGCAAACTTTAAACTGAGTTTACTTTTGCTGGAAAATAAAGAAAACGTGGCGGGAAAGTCCATGCGGCTGTGAAGAGCCGTGTGGCACGAGGGCCACCGACAATGATGTTCATTTTAGGACGTTCTCTTTCTGCCCAGATGTTTGGAAAAAGGTCTGGTTATACCTGCGGGTCACGTGACAACCCGTTCAGCATTCTGACCAATGGTTTCAGGGGAAAGTTTGCGCGCGAACCTTCCTTTGTCTCGAGGCTGCTCGTATGCAAATTTGAGTGTCCGCCTTAAGCATGCGGACAGGCATTTAATACAGGGCTTTAATGAATAAAGCAATGCGAGTTATGGTCTTGCTCTATGCATCATGTGTTGTAAGATGTCAGCAGAAACCCATCGGTACCAAACATGGGGGGGTTTAAAGTAGATCAACATAATTTTTCATATCCTTACAATATTTATGCTTTACAAAGGCCTAAAGGGAACATGCATACAGGTTATAAGAGAGGTTACACAGGTAGGAAAAGTCAGAAATGAGATACAAAGTTTACAAAACATAACACATTGGTTTTGTGCTGGTTCAGGATTTGATGAGTTCATTTTCTTTCTGTCGGAACAGCCTTGTGTGTGTGTGTGTGTGTATTTGGGCAGGAATGTCTTTGAAGCGACAGACTCAGTAATCCATGGACACTGAAGAGATAAGTCTAGCGGGGGTACCCAGACTTTGTGGAGCCAGGAGTCGTAAAACCGTTCTGTCGACCAAAGCCAGACCGTGATAAAATCAATAAGAAATTTTATCTGTGGACTGTACGCTACACTAGCCTTAACGTCTTAACAGCGGGCAGTAATGTCCACTACTTTGCAGAGTTTAGCTCAATCACTGACAAAACACACACGAACAAAGCTAAAAGTGAGCGTTTGTTCAGGGTTGGAGCTAAAAACAACACGAAATCGGCTCATATCAAGTTACTTTTAAAGTACCGTGCACATGCTTCATTCACGGTCTCTCTCGAAGCTTGCCTTCAAATAACATAACTGTGTATTGTTATCGGTAATTTAATTAGTACTGACAAACAAGTATAGCGATATTGTAACTTATTTTGAATAAAAAGCAGAGCAATTAACTGTGTTTAACTTAACACAGATTTCTGACCGAGGTCATGACAAGCACAGTGTTTATCCATATTAAAATATTTACGCTAAAGTTACCCCCATTCAGTCTGTATCACCATATAACACGAGGAATTTTCTATCAAATAGAAACATTACTTTATAATACAAAATATTTCACTATTAATATATATATATATATATATATATATATATATATATATATATATATATATATATATATATATATATATATATATATGTATTAAATGTACTAACATACCTGAGTGATGAAGCTGAAATAGTGGACTTCTCCTTTCGAAAAATTAACCGTGAGGCTCTTCACCACCAGTCCATGACAATGTCCTTGTCAATGACGTCACCAGAGGGCTTTTTCTTGATTATTAGTTTGAAATAACAAAATAATAAATTGGTTATTTTATTTATTTCACAAAATAATTTGTAAAAAATGTTAAACATTGAGTATATATAAACTAGGCCTATAGGTTATATGCTAATGTACAAACCTGCATGAAAAAAAAATCCCATCACACTGTACACTGATTAAGTTTTTGACCACAGCATTCATTTTATTAGGTTTTGACTCAAAAAGCTTTGTCTCTCTGTGTTATAGCTTATAATTATTTTATAATCTTTACTACATAATTATGTTATAATTCAAAAATTATAGAACCATTTTAATCAAAAAGGTTCTTTGCACTCAAAGGGTTCTAAATGGAACCCTTTTTTGAGTAAAAGGTTCTACTGGCCAAGTATAGAACCCCAAGGTTCTATATAGAACCTCAAGGAACCTTTTTTTTATTTTTAAGAGTGTAGGTTAGATTTAGGTTGTGATGTCAGGTGACAAAAATTAAATGTCTAGCCAGCGTCTAAGGACAATGTTATTTTTATATCCAATAATGACATCAAATGACGTTAATATTTGGTCAATTTTAGGTTGTTAGAAAGTGACCAAAATCCAACAGTCAATATTTTAAACCAACATCGTATTGACATCAAATACCGACATTTATTTGTCAATGTTGTGATGAGTCAGAAGGCATTGAATCCATTTGCAAGCTTTATTAAAAGCACACATACATACAAACACAAAGGGGCAATCCAGGAGACAGAACGTGGGACAGGCAAAAGTTCAAAGGCAGGCAGATATCTTACTGGTCAGAATAACAGGCTGGAGATCAGGGGCAGGCAGATGTCTTTCGTAATCGTAGAACAAGCACAGGGTCAGAAACACAGATCAGTCCGAAGCAGGGAGTATGGAACGCTCAGAAATGACAGCCAGGCAAATCAAGACTTCGCAAAGAACCGGAGCGTGAGTGTGGTATATATACACGAGAGCTGATGAGTTGCACCTGGACCGCAATCAGTGCCAGGTAGCAGGGCTTATGGGAGTTTGAGTCCGTGAGTCGAATTAGAATTCTGGCGATGACTCCCTCTGGTGGTGCACAAGAGGATTGGCATCGCCCTCATTTACAACAGAACCCCCCTCCTGCGAGCGGCTCCTGAAGCGAGAAGGCACCTGACGCCGGGGTCTACCGCGCTGTCGGGGGGCTGGTTTCTCTGGGAACCTCTGATGAAACTCTTCCGTGAGAGTTGGGTCTAGGATATCCCTAGCATTCACCCAGGACCGTTCCTCTGGACCATACCCTTCCCAGTCCACCAGATATTGGAGGGCGCCACCCCGACGTCGAGAGTCCAGCACTTCTCGAACGAGGTAGGCTTCCTCGCCCTCGATCATGACAGGTGGGCGGGTCCTGGTTTCCGATTCCTCCTCAGCTGCCTCCTCTCGTGGACCACCAGCGGGTTTGAGTAATGACCTGGGACTGAGTTTGCGGCAGGGTAATCTCAGACGAAGGTCTCGTGTCGACAACCACACCCACTGCCCCGGTTGATACGTGGGTCCCTGGCGTCGATGACGGTTCGCCTGAATCTCTCTCCTCCTGACTGCCCTCATGAGATGTCTGTGAGCCTGATTCCAAACATCCTCACTCCGTTGCAGCCAATCCGTGACAGCAGGTAACTCAGTGGGTTCTCCGGACCATGGAAACAGGTGGTTGGTAGCCAAGAATACATTTAAATGGCGTAATACCCGTGGCTGGCTTTATTAATGAATTTTGTGCATATTCTGCCCACATCAGATAGCGGCTCCAGTCGTGCTGTTGCTGATGACAGTAGGAACGTAGAAATCGGATGACTTCTTGATTCATTCGTTCAGTTTGACCGTTGGATTGAGGATGGTACCCTGAGGTGAGACTAACATTAATATTTAGATTTTTACAGAGAGCGGACCATACCCGGGAAGTGAATTGGGATCCCCTGTCTGAGACGATATCATCAGGTAAGCCAAACATTCGAAATACATGATTGCACAAGGCTTCTGCAGTTTCAAAGGCAGAGGGCAATTTGGGCAATGGTATTAGGCGACAAGCCTTGGAGAAACGATCAACCACCGTGGGAATGACTGTGTTGTTCTGGGAAACAGGGAGATCCGTGATGAAGTCCACCGCTATATGGGACCAGGGCCGTTGTGGAACCGGTAGCGGTTGTAATAAGCCAGCAGGGGTTTGGTGAGATGCCTTTGTTGTTTGGCAAATTTGACATTTCTGAACATAATTAATCACATCCTTCGTGAGGGACGACCACCAAAAACGAGCTTTGACTAACTCCAATGTTGCAGTGATGCCTGGTTGCCCCGAGCTGGGAGTGTCATGAATATGGGTCAGTAATCTGGTACGTATGTTATTGGGTACAAAAATTAGGTGATTCGGACAGTCTACTGGAGGGTTGTTTTCTCGGTTTGCCTCTTGGATCTCGGTAAGTATGTCCCACTGTACTGGAGCCACTAATAAGTTTGTGGGAAGAATGGTTTCATCACTAATTGTGGGTTTATCCTCTGATAGCCTGGATAGTGCATCTGCCTTACCATTTTTACTCCCTGGTCTATAGGTGACAATGAAGTTGAATCTGGTGAAGAACAAAGCCCAACGAGCTTGTCTGGGATTTAGACGTTTGGCTGAGCGGAGATATTCCAGATTCTTGTGGTCAGTTAATATGGTGAATTGCTGACTAGCCCCCTCCAGCCAGTGTCTCCATTCTTCCAGGGCTAATTTCATTGCCAGTAATTCGCGATTTCCCACATCATAATTTCGTTCTGCGCTGGTCAATTTACGGGAGAAGAAGGCACATGGATACATTTTGGATGGCTGACCCTGACGTTGGGATAACACTGCCCCGACTCCTGTGTTGGATGCATCCACTTCCACAATGAAAGGTAGGTCTGGGTTGGGATGACGGAGAATAGGAGCTGTGGTGAATTGAGTCTTCAGATCACTAAATGCTTGGCGTGCTTCAGAGGACCAGGATAGTTTGTGGGAGTTTCGTTTGGTCATGGCTGTTAACGGTGCGGCTATTGAACTAAAGCCTCTGATAAACCGTCTATAGAAGTTGGCAAAACCTAGAAATCGCTGCAACTCCTTGAGATTCTGGGGTAACGGCCATCGTTGAACTGCCTGTACTTTCGTGTCATCCATGGTAATCCCTTCTGCACTGATGACGTATCCCAAAAAGGCGATCTGTGTCTGGTGAAACTCACACTTCTCTAATTTGGCGTACAGACGATGTTGAGTCATGCGTTACAACACCATACGTACATGTTCAACATGTTCCTCCATCGTGTTTGAATATATGAGGATGTCGTCGATGTAAATGATGACCCAGCGATCCAGCATGTCCCGAAAGACATCATTCATAAAAGATTGGAACACGGACGGACAGTTTGACAGGCCGAAGCGCATTACCATGTACTCATAGTGCCCCCTAGTGGTGGAAAACGCGGTCTTCCACTCATCACCAGCACGGATTCTGACAAGGTTGTATGCACTGCGAAGGTCAAGCTTGGTATAATATCTAGCCTTTCTTAATTGTTCCAGGGCAGGAGGTACGAGGGGTAATGGATAGCGGAATTTTACGGTGATTTCATTGAGCCCTCGGTAATCAATACAGGGACGTAAACTGCCATCTTTCTTCTTTACAAAGAAGAATCCAGCTGAAGCAGGAGATGTAGAAGGTCGGATGAAACCTTTGGCCAATTCCTCGTCGATATATTCAGACATTGCCTTGTGCTCAGGTTGTGACAGAGGAAATATTCGACCCGTTGGGGGACTTGAGCCTGGAATTAACTCAATAGCACAATCACTTGGTCGATGTGGGGGAAGTTGAGTAGCTTTTTGTTTGCTAAAAGCTTCATGTAAGTCATGGTACTCAATTGGGGATTCGTTCATCATTGAGTTCAGGTAACATATTGGTGGTTCGTAATGGAATTTTGTGAATGGGCTGGATGCACTGTTTCATGCATGACTCACTCCACTGCAATATCTGTCCGTCCCTCCAGGAGATATGAGGATCATGTCGCCTTAACCATGGCAGTCCCAACACCAGTGGATGATTAACTGAATCAATAATGTAGAATTGCATTTCCTCAATGTGTAGAACACCAACTTGTAACTGTAGCTTATTCGTGATCATACGGATGCGTCCTTCACCCACAGGACGACCGTCTAGTGCTTCCACTGCAAGACAGGAATCATATGAGCTGAGAGATAGTTTGTGACTTAAAGCAAATTTCTTAGATATAAAGTTTCCGGCAGACCCAGAGTCGACAAGAGCCGTGGTATTAATCATTCTTTTATCAAATTTAATAATTACAGGAATCAGTACACTGAAAAGTGCAGGAACATGGGAAGGACTCACCGATTGAACTGGTGTATGAGGTCGTACGCTGCAGGTGGATTTCCTGTGCCCTGATTGGCCGCAGTACAGGCATAGATGATTTTGCAATCGGTGCATTCTTTCCTCATGGGTGAGACGGGTGAAACCCAGTTGCATGGGTTCATCAGGGGGCGTGTCGCTTGAAACATGGAGCTGTGTGCGAGGATTTCTACGGCTGCGAATCAGATGATCAAGACGGATGGTAAGTTCAATGAGTTCGTTCAATTTTCTTTCCTTCGTCACGGCAAGCCAATTCAGATTGTAGAGTGGCAGTCAGACCCCGTCTGAATAGTGTCTTCAGTGTGTCCTCAACCCAGTTAGTTTGAGCGGCGAGAGTGCGAAATGACAGGGCGTATTCGGCAGCTGTGTTACGCCCCTGGGTAAGAGAAAGTAACTGCTCACCGGGACTTCTCCCCTCTGCTGGGGGCTCAAACACTTCCCGAAATTGCTTGAGAAAATTTTCAAATGTGGAATAGTTACATTCCTCCTCCTTCCATATCGCTGTAGCCCATTCCAGCGCTTTCCCCGTTAACAGATTGCATACAAAAGCCACCCGACTAGAATCAGTGGGATATAATGCAGGTTGCTGGTTAACAAATAGTTTGCATTGCAATAGGAAGCCTTTGCAGCGAGAAGGTGAACCATCAAAATTTTCAGGAAAAGCTAATCGGGGACTTACGGTAGCCGGAGCATTGGAGACATGCGTTGGTTGAGAAGCTGTCATGGTAGCAGGCGGGGTAACTGCAGGATTCGGATGACGGAGTTGTTGCATAGCTCTCACCAGTTCCTCCGTGAGAGAAGGGTGAGTTGTTGATGATGGGTGGCTAACTGAGTGGCTTGAGCGGAAAATTCAGTAGAGACTTGTGCTAAAGCTGCTGGATTCTGTAGTGGCGAAGTCTTCTGTTGTGATGAGTCAGAAGGCATTGAATCCATTTGCAAGCTTTATTAAAAGCACACATACATACAAACACAAAGGGGCAATCCAGGAGACAGAACGTGGGACAGGCAAAAGTTCAAAGGCAGGCAGATATCTTACTGGTCAGAATAACAGGCTGGAGATCAGGGGCAGGCAGATGTCTTTCGTAATCATAGAACAAGCACAGGGTCAGAAACACAGATCAGTCCGAAGCAGGGAGTGTGGAACGCTCAGAAATGACAGCCAGGCAAATCAAGACTTCGCAAAGAACCGGAGCGTGAGTGTGGTATATATACACGAGAGCTGATGAGTTGCACCTGGACCGCAATCAGTGCCAGGTAGCAGGGCTTATGGGAGTTTGAGTCCGTGAGTCGAATTAGAATTCTGGCGATGGCTCCCTCTGGTGGTGAACAAGAGGATTGGCATCGCCCTCATTTACAACAGTCAAATATGGCAACCAAAATCCAACATCTGATAGACGACATAGTGGTAACGTCCACACAACTTCAAGCTGTAACATCTTTAGACGTTGATATTTGGTTAATTTTAGGTTAGACATTGGACATTGGCGTCGGCCTGACGTTGAGTTCTCATGTCAACCCGATTTTCATTTCCAAACAAAATGCAATGTCCCCACAATGCTGGGGTTCAATGTCAATCTGACATCATGTTGATGTCTTCTGTCTGTTGGGTGTTTAAGACTATTACGGTCATCTTTTTATTAGTGACATGCATCTAAACAATCTCAGGGTCAATGCGTGTAAAGATTTTAAACATCTTGGACACTTTGTCGTTCTATGTGTGATTTGATTGGAAATGAATCACATCCCCATAGACAGGAAATAATAAAGTAGTGACTGCAGGCTGAAGGAAAGTAGTGGAGTAAAAGTACTGATACAGCATTAAAAATGTACTCAGGGGTGAGTAAAAGTACACGTTTATAAAACTACTTAGTAAAATAAATTACAGGAATTGTGAGTATTTGTAATTAGTTACTTTACACCACTGTCTATTGTTGATCAGCCAATCAGTATCCAGCATTCAACAAACACTGTAAATGTCTTATTGTATTGAATCTGCATAATGAGTGATGTTTGATCAGAATCATTCTGACTGCAGCTGCTGAAAATAAAGTGTGTGCAGTGTCTGTTTACTGACTGAATGACAATCTGTGTGTGTTTACAGTCTGGATCATAGAGGAGAGAAGATGATTACAGCTGGGCTGCACAAATGTACGTCTACACACAAACACACTCTCTCTGTAAGTGAAGAGCAGGGGGGAGGCCAAAGTCACGGTAGCAGGTTAGATTGACCGTTAGGCCAATGTGACGTATGTAATACTGTTTCCGGTTACAAGCCACCACTCATTTGAGTGGAGAAATCATTCGTTTATGATCACGTTTTATTCCTATCACACATTAAAGTTAATTTTATATAAAATCATAGTGTACACAACAATCTCTGGGCTTGCTGCATAACAAATACCAAAAATGTAACAATTTATAAAAAAATGAAGGACTTTCTGGCCATTGGATATTAGGCATGGACAAATATATTGCGATCGTGATTTTTGAAAGTATTAAATCGCTTTGTAAATGTTTATTATTACCAATTCATGAGTCTCCCCATTCAGTTGAATAGAGCGCTTGGATCCGGAAGCCGATTTGTGTAATGTCACACTTTACAAGCGGATGGCCAGTCCATCCCTGCACACACACATACACACTATCTCTTGCTCCGACGCACACACAGACACACACACTATCTCTTGCTCCGACGCACACACAGACACACACTTTCTCACACACACACTGACACACACTCGCTCTCTCTCACACTAACACACGCATAGAGAGAGACAAACACATACACACACTCTCTCACATACACACACACACACACACACACACACACACACACACGTCATAAATGTATCTCTTCTTGTGTTCAGATGCCTGTTTTCTCACTCTGGATCCAAACACAGCAAACACGGAACTCATTCTGTCTGAGGAGAACAGAGAGGTGAAGAGTGTGAGAGAGAATCAGCCGTATCCTGATCATCCAGACAGATTTGAATTTTATCTCCAGGTGTTGTGCAGAGAGAGTGTGTGTGGACGCTGTTACTGGGAGATTGACTGGAGTGGAGATGTGTGTATATCAGTGTCATATAAGAGCATCAGGAGGAAGGGAGGAGGTTATTTGTCTTTGTTTGGATGTAATGCTCAGTCCTGGAGTTTGCTATGCTTTTCCTCCAGTTTCGCATTTAGACACATTAACACAGAGACTGTTCTCCCAGTAAAGCGGCTCAGCAGGAGAATAGGAGTGTTTTTGGATCACAGTGCAGGAACTTTGATCTTCTACAACATGTATAGAGACACAATGAGCCTCATCCACTCAGTCCAGACAACATTCACTGAGCCGCTCTATCCTGGGTTTACTGTTTATCATGGATCATCAGTGAGACTGTTGTAAAGACTGTTTACACTAGTGCGTTTTAGTTTTAAAACGGCGTTTTAGAATGAAAACGATCCACGTCTACCCCAGAAAGCAAACCGATGTTGATTCAACGTTGAATATTGGTTATAATAGTCAGTATCAGTCGTTGTTTAAATTTCAACATTGAACCAACGTTCATTATTTGGTCGGTACATCGGAAGGATTTTACGTTGAAAAAAAGATATTGATTCAACATCGAAATTTCGACATTGAATCAACATTCATTATTTCGTCGGTACGTTGATCATTAAATCGAAAACTGGACATTCAACACCGACATTTAATTGTTTCATAAACAGATGCCGTTTGCATTAGTGTAAGTAGAGAAATACAACAGCGAGTGCCCTTAATCTTGCTTTATACTATGTATTTTAAGCTGTTTAGGGAAGACAAATATGCACGTTTGTTGCTATTTGTACAGGCTAGAATGTCAAGAATTTAATTTAACTTTTATTTTGTTTTACTTTGTTTAATTATCTTGTTTTCCTTCGGAATATTATTCAAGTTTCTTAATCCCGTGATTTATGGCAGTAGGACTGTTTACATTTATTTTGCAATAAAAATGCATTTTGATATTTGATAAGTACGTGGTGTAGGCTAAACTGGATATTTGAAATTCATTTTAATCAGTTAATGTGATCTCTTCCCCTATGGTTTAGGCCTAATAGATGTTTACCAATAATCTGTTTTACCACGACAATCACTATATTATTACAAAAATAACTGCACACACAAACTGAATAGATTTCTACTCATTAATACAGGCACATATTTATCAGCGAATATAAAATATGCAAGATGATTCATTAGATATTTTTAAGTAGTTGTAAATAATTTAGGCTGAATTTAAACTTAAGTTGAAAATTACTAGGCTACATTTAATTTGTTTTAATTCAACCCATATAAATTGTTTGTAACTTTGCAGAAATATTTTTAGTATACATTTTATGTGTTCACATGTGTGAACGGTTACAATTGACATCTTTTTCTTTCATATTAGGCTATTTCTCGAACCAGAAAATATTTAAAGAGCTTATTTTTATCCTGCGTGTCTAAAACGTGACAATTTCTATTAGAAAATAATTAACACTTTAAGTTCATTTGTTTGGTAAATCAAATTTGCCATATTTAAAACGGCTTGTATTATACATTTAAAAGGTGTACATTAAATTTGTTATTGTATATTTATAGCTTTCTGTTGAAAAATGTAATTGCTTTAGCAGCAAATTTTATCGTGCCAAAATATGGATGATTGCAACATATTCCAACATTACGACATTAATTTAAATGTTTGACAACATTACCACATGAAAATGTAATATTTTATGGTTTGGGTAAATAAAGAATTCATTTCAGTATTTCTTCAAGAAATAGCGTTTGGGCTACTTTTGTCAATCCTTAGACACATACACAGCATGCAAATGACAATGGTCACACTTTACAATAAGGTTCATTAATGTTAACTAATGCATTTACTAACATAAACAAACAATGAACAACACATTTACTACTGTATTTGTTCATGTTAGTTAACATTAGTTAATGAAAATACAGTAGTTCACATGCATTGTTAGTGCATGTTAACTCATGGTGCATTAACTAATGTTAACCAGCATGGACTTGGATATTAATAATGCATTAGTAAATGTTCAGTTATGATGAATAAATGCTGTACATGTGTTGTTCATGATTAGTTCATGTTAGTAAATTAATTAACTAATGAACCTTATTGTTAAGTGTTACCATGACAATATATTTCAACATTCATTTAGACACATTAACAAACATAGTCAAAAAAAAAAACATTTTGTAGAATAACCCAATAAACACCTTCTCTCTCTCTCTCTCTCTCTCTCTCTCTCTCTCTCTCTCACTCTCTCTCTCACACACACACTAACATAATTTAACAAAACAGTTTAATAGATTTAAGCACGTTTTAATAAGTGTTATGAATCTCCTGTTGCGGAGTCAGATGCATAAAAAGCATTGTGTTTAGTTAAACAGACAAAATGTTGCCAGCCATTAACAATTTGACTTATTTATTTGGCATCTTTATATTCTTGTTTGTTACATGTTGTTGTTCAACAAATGACATTTGATTATAAGTTGCAGTAATATTTAATGGAAATTCTTTGGCAGTTGGCTTTACATTGTTCCACCATAAGATAGCGACAGAGATCAATATAAATAATCAGTTCTTAATGGTGCACACATTTTTCCTCAATGGATATTTAAATCTACAGCTAAACAAAAACATCACAAAACAGGTAAATCTCACCAAGTCCATCTATCTCTTTTATATTTTTATTGTTTTAATAATAATATAGTAATGCAGTGGTGTTTGCTTTGATTTTTGCCAATTCTGTTTGTCCAGTTCTAGTTATCTAAACTCTGTAGCTTTGATGTCTTCTGTGGTGTTCACAAGTTAGGCTGGATCCAGACTGGAACTGGTACAATTTCTAGAATCCTTGGAATGGACCTCCCAGGATAGAAACAGGAAAGCATAAGTACACAAATTAACATAGATTCCATTTATATATTTTTTCACACAAAAGATGTTTTTTTTTTTTACTCTTTATTAGTTATAACTGTAGAACAAAAGTAAAGACAAAAATGTATTTTAATGAAGATTTGAACTTAAGAGTCTCAAATATTATATATAGTACAATGTCTTTGATACATTCATTCTGCCATTGCAACTGTATATATTCTCAAATCATGTTTAACAATACTGTATATTTTATACAATATACAATACTGTATACAAAGTATTTTCTATAATATTCTTTCTTCAGGAGAAAGTCTTTTGTTTAATTTTAACCATTTCAAGGTCAACATTATTTAATAATAATATTTTTATTAAGCAATATTTTTGATTGTCTACAAAACCATCTATCATTATACAATAATTTGCCTAATTACCCTCAATGTCACTTTAAGCAGAATACTAGTATCTTGAAAAATATATAGTCAAATACTATTTACTGTCATCATGGCAAAGATGATACAAATCAGTTAGGGATAAGAAAACAGAAATTGAGGAAAAAATTAAACAGGGTGGCAAATAATTCAGGGGGCTAATAATTCTGACTTCAACTGTATATGTAAGTTTGTATGTATGCATATATAAAATCCATCATTCCAAGGAACATTCAAACAGGGTCGCAAACTTGTATGCTTGCAACTATACCTCTAAAGCTGTCGTCAGAAACAAAGTTCCTAACTGTGCTCTATTCCCACTTATTCCCCCTATGCCCTATTCATTTTCATTTAGAACATGCTAACATTTAAACTTGGAATGATTTTATAAAATGCATTAAGGTTATCTCTCTTAGGTGTAATTTGCTTTCAAAGTATTCGTACAGTTCAGTTTTACCGATCTTCATGTTTATAATTGTGCTCCCTTTACAGTGCACTTCACAGTTATGCCTCATGACGAAAGCTATAGGGGACCTATTATTTAAAAAGCTGAATTTAGGTTATGTCTCCAAAGCTTGTGAAAACAAAAAAACAACAACAAAAAAAAACATAGCATACGTAATTATTTACATTTATAGTGGGTTATTTATTAAGTATCTGTACTGTATAAGACATGGGCCTGTGGGTCAGAACATTTTTGCAGTGGTTTGCATGTGTCAAATTGTAAAAGTAGACTTTTCCAAAAAAAAAAAAAATTCATAAGCAATATCCTACTTAATCATCATCATCATTATTATTATTAATATTAATGTAGGATTTTTTAAAATTTCCTAATAATCCTATATGTGCCATTTACATATATTTCAATTAATATGGAAAGCGAGTGGATGTTTTTACCAAAACTAAAATTGAATTTTTAATAGGTTTTGTGTAAAACAATATAATTTGCACAAAGAAATTATGGGGTTCTTCTCTGAAGAAGTTGATTATGCCTGTTTAGAGCGTCATAATGGACGTTTTACGCTATAACTAACATGATTTAGACGATGGATCTGTGACAGAGAAACTGCGGGTTTTGGGGAAACACTCGTGACTACATCGTTCTTTTCCCAAACAATGCATTGTACTATAATTGTGCAGCTGCAAGTTATGTCATTGTTTGCTTTTTCCTTGTTTGTCGTTGCACCCCAGATCTGTTAATCAAATGTTTGTAAGTATTTTATACAGTAACACAACTTTTTTTATGGATTGTTGTCAAAATGCAATCCAATACATTTTAAACCCATGGCAAGAAAAACAAATAATAATAAAAAAAAGACAAATAAAGAAACATTTAAAACTTATTTTAATAGTTTTAATATTTTGATGCTTTTTTATTTCATTACAAAAGCTCTGAGAGAAAAGATTTTCAAGTACCTTGTTTACATGTTTCTGCATTATTACAGATGTACTATGTTATTAGTATTTTTCATTCACTTATCTACAATTAAAAATAGTGACAATGTGGCATAATTCTGTTAAATGCTTAGTTTCTGTTACTGGTAAATATAAATACTTAGATGATCAATACTAGCTTTGCTACTGCCTGATACAATTTCGTTATCTAACACAACTGTCTGTAAGGTAACATTGGTCTCACACTGAGAACCTGCTCTGTTCTCCTCACATTACAACACAATTACTCTTCTCTAACTGCTGTTCTGTCTGTGGGTCTGTCCACAGGCTCATAATTGTATGGCGGTGGTGCATCGTTTGTGTGAATGTCTCAGAATATCTCATTTTGGCATCCAAACGTGCTTGGCGATAAGTTGTCTTCATACTGTTTATATGTGCGATCTTCCTAGTTCAACGTCACTTACAATCTGGTGATTTTTGACATGCGGAAGAACATTTATGTGACTAAAAACGACTAAAGATGGCTGAATAATAAACTTTAACGTGTATTTTAAAGAAAATCTAGTTCCTACTTTACTCTCATGCACATTGACTCACTGGGGTGTCAAACCTACAATATGCTCTTTAAGGCATGTGCTGTTTATGAACTAGCTTTAAAAACAACATACGAGTCACATGAGTTCATATGTGAATATCACTACCTTAGTTAGTTGTTAGTTCATTGTTTGCTAATGTAATACAATTTTCAACTACTCTTGAACTCCTGTTTAAACTGTTTATTTTGATGGAAACGGAACACATTTCTACTGCTTTTCAGTGTAAACACGTATTAGATCAACCATTACATTTAAACACAGGAGTTCCAGAATAATTAGAAATGAGTTAAGGATAATGTGCCCCAAGTAAAATCATCCTGACAAAGAAAACAAGTTTATGTTAGTCACATTTAGCTTATGTAAAAACAAACATGAACTAACAAGTAATTAAACTAGATTTATTGTATTTAGATCTATTGGCATTTACTGTTAATAGATCATGGTAAGAAAATATGCTATTTGCACTTAATGTAAATAGCCATTGCCATTTTCTTATTCTGTTGGCTAATATTTTCCAAATAAACGTTTTTCCCATGGCATACTATAAAAATAAATAGCCTATTAGTTCATTAACATACCATTCTGCTTTCTCCTGCTATATTATAAAAGTGATAAGTATTAAACGTTTATTGTCTCAATTGCAGGTGTCTTTTTGTTGGGTTGCTTTTTTCAAAATGAATCGTAATATTGGTGCCCCATTCAGGGTATATATAGGCAGAACTGTATAAACCCAGATTTTAAAAAAAAACAAGGATTTTTAAACACTTTTTCCAGTACCTATTTTTTTTTATTCAAGACTGACATGCAGCGTACTGAACACCTGAAATGTATTCTCAGCAATGCACTTTAAATTCAATAAGAACTCTCCAATTTATTCAAATAAAATACATCAGTAATGTAGTAATTAATAATATATTCATAAATAAAAATATAATAAACCTACAATAAATGTGCTTGTAAAATAAAAAATAAAATTATGTATTTGTTTATGTTCTCTCAAAGATGGAAAGAGAACTGAAAATTTGTACCCAAGTAAAAATACTACTACATTGGTAAAATAATACTACTAGTAACTAATACTAATATTAAGTGTACAAGTAAAAGTAAAAAGTACTCTTTTTTAAAAAAATACTCAAAATTGCAATTAGTTAGTTTAATAAAAAAACTGATTTTCATTAAGGCCCTTTTCAAGTGTAAACTTGATAGAATGGTTCAAGTGTTTAATCACAAGCCTATATATATGGGAATTTGCACTACCAAAGGAAGTGTGGTTGCTTTTTCCTTCACCATAATTAATTTTTCAATACCACTGGCAGAACTATAAGGCCATAGATATATTTGATGTCCATTTTATTAAACAATATTTTCTACTTTGAAATGTTTAATTAAAGTATATGAAGAAAAGATTGAAATTGTCTTTTATTTACACATTTTACACTATTTTACTTTTTTGCTCACTGCTTTGCAATATGGCAAATTTCTTAAATATAGCTTTACAGCACATGAAAATTGTTTTACACTTGATTTTAAACTAAAATGATTTTACAAATAAGTACACTGTCAGTAATGAAATAAAAAAAAAAAAATGACTTCTGTATTTGAAATATGACAACACTAAAATTTTTGAAGCAGTGTTTTAAGAGCCTTGTTGTTTACTTGCAACATTTGCAGAAATGATTGAATGCACAATACCTGCATTCCCTCGTCAAAATTCAAATTGTATTTAGAAGAGTGACTGACAGGAGGAGAGTCAGTTGCTGTTAGACAAAAAAAGTCTGAAATGTGATTCGGTCAGAATGGCCGGAATAAGAAAACAATAACAGACATCTCTATGGTAAAAACATTTGAAAAGCATTATGCCAATTAATCATTTGTTTTTTAAAAATCATTTTTTTTAGTCCTTACAACAGAGAAAGGCATTTGCCCGTCCTTACATTTCACATAAAACTACACAAGACTGTGATAAACTAACACTATTCAGCTGATCTGAAACCCCAAATACGTTTCCCTTCTGAGTTCAAGAATAAACTCAGAGTTGGTTGAACCACCTTTCTGAAACAGACCCCAGTTTGAGCATCAATGTGCTGCAGCTCTTTTTAGAAATAAGGGGCAGAGACGAGCAACGTCTATGTTTGAACTTTAAACACAAACACATTGGGCTCTATTTTAACGATCTAGGCGTAAAGTTCAAAGCACAGGGCACAAAAGCATTAAGGGTGTGTCTGAATCCACTTTTGCTATTTTAAGGACGAAAAAATCCACTCTGCCTCATAGCGCATGATCTAACAGGGTTGAGCTTATTCTCTTAATGAGTTATAGGTGTGTTTTAAGAATAAACCAATCAGAGTTTCATCTCCTATTCACTTTAAGAGACTGTTGTGTCGCGCCTTGGCGCATTAGCTATTTACATGGCGGACTTTAAAGGTGAAAAACTAAACGCTTCTTCATTACCAAGAAAACAGTTAAATATCTGCAGTGTGAAAATGAGAGAATGAGCCTCCTCATTTTTTACTTTCACTATCTTTTGTAGATAAGAAAACATGTTGTACACACAAATCAATTAGCCTATACCGAACTAATTTAGTTTGATTGCAAAGATTTGTTCTCTATTTCTAAATCTATTTCTAAATTCAAAATCTATTTCTAAATTCAATTCTAATTTCCAGCAAACGAATAAGTGAACAATTATAAGGAAGTGTGCTACTGTGCTCAAACAACTGAGTTATTTCCAAACACGCATGCTATGCCCCATATGGTCCAAAACCTGACAAGTGGACAAATCTAAGCTTGTTTAAAAAAAAATACAAATATACACATGCAAATGGATTTACTATTTAAACAACATGGTGGAAACGGCAAAACTAGTGTTGCACTGGTCTAAAAATAGAAACGCGTCTTGAGCCTTATTGGGCTGAGTGTATGATAGGGCCCATTGTATTACATATAATAAACAAAACTGTTTGTTGTGTTTTTAAATTTTCATTATGTAAATGTTATAAGCTCATTCTGTTATTATGAACATATGGTTGACAGACCTACCTAGTGGTTAATCCTCCATTCATGCAGAATCAAGGCATCTAGTGTATATAATCATCCAACTGACTACAGGCATCAGGCCATCCTGGAAAACAAGAAAAATATCTTCACTAACATTGTAAAAGCTGCACATATACTTTAATTTTATAGATTTAAAAAGTGATTGTTCACCAAAAAGTGAAATTTACTCACTATTTACTCTCCCTCTAATGCAGGGGTGTCCAAACTCGGGTCACCCTAATCAAACACACCTGAAGCAGCTAATCAAGTTCTTACTAGATATACTAGAAACCCCAGGGCAGGTGTGTTGAAGCAAGTTGGAGCTAAACTCAGCACCACAGCGGCCCTCAAGAAACCTTCAAGGGTTTCGTTAATCTGTTGGACAAAAAAATAACAGTAACCACTTATCATTTATGGAAGTCAATGGGTAAAGGTTTTTAACATTTTTCTAAATAAATGTATTTGTTTGGAACAGAAACAAACTTAAACAGGTTTGTAACCATTTAAGGATGAGTAAATGAAGGCAGAATTTAAGATTTTGGTAAAAAAAAAAAAAGCCAAATATAAAACAAGCATCTTATTAAACGTATGGAACAGGCAATAAATATGCTGATGATTCAGTCTTTATGAGCCTCTTTTATGGCAGAAAAGAGAAACATGGCCATTCTTGGATTTTTTTCATAAAGTGATGTAATGATTCTAAACGTGTTGAATAAAAAAACATAAAGAAATGTGTATAGACTTGAGAAAAAAATAAAATATAATATAATATAATATAATATAATATAATATAATATATTGCACCTACATTCATTAATGGAGAGCATACAGAAAAGTTTTTTGACCTGGTTTTAGAGATAGGACTCGTGGGTTAAGTGTATTAACACTCAAGCTAAGCAGAGACATTGTTTTTTGATGTCCTTTTGAATCAGCAATAAAATGCTTAAGATATTTTACTCTGCTTTTATTAAAAGTATATTGACTTGTTTGCAGTATTTGCTGGTATGGCAATGCTACTGAGAGTCAAGAAAAGTGTTTAAGGAAAATAGTCACCACTTCTAGTAAACTGGAATACATTTACAAAGATGGAGTGGTCATAAAGGCAATCAGTATTGTGGCTGATTCAATGCACCCATTTAGTTCCTCATTTGACTATTTGCCATCTGAGCAGAGATACTGTCTCCCTGTGGTGTCAAAAACAGGGCAATAAGACTAGTCAGCTGGACTGCTTATTGTGTTTTATTCTATTTATTTATTTTATATACTGTTGAATGTGAACATGTTGTCTTTGGCATGTTGTTTGGTGTGATGCCTGCTAAATAATTCTGCAAATCAATAACAACTAAACAAATATACAAACTAGACAAATAACCCTACCTACCTACACTGTAAAAAATTGCTGTTAAAAAACGGTCAGATTCTACGGTAAAATAATGTTTTTTCACTAAAACAGTAATATTCTGTTAAAAACAGTGCTTTCTGGGTAACATTTTTGTTTTCGAGAAAGTAACCAACTGCAGAAAACTGTGAGCTAACAGAGTTCAGATTCGATGTTTTGAAGTCTGTGTTTGAAATCACACTTTGTGTCCTTGTTCACTATTTCATACACTAGTTAACTAATATAGTTCACCTGACAGAGTTAATGAACACTAATGAGTGAATTCAGACACTGATGAACACCTGCTGTTAATAATTACAATTACTGAAGAAAATAAACAAGAAACACAAACAGTGACTTGAGTTACAACATAAAATAAAATCAAAATAAAATAAAACAGCTTCAGTCTCAGCAGAGGATCATTAAACAACTCCACAAACAACAGCAGACACACTTATTACTGACTGATTTGACTTCCATACTATTCACATTGAGATCCAACAGAAATTAAGGTGTTTTTTGTGTCACCGTAATGGAGTGAGGGGCTGGTTTAGTTGGGCTCTTCACCCTTGAACTCATTTAAGAAGACTTTTCGACTACTGTAATACAGAGTTTACTAAACGTTTGTACTATAGCAATAAAGTTGGGAAGTCAATAAATAGAGAAATCTATTTGTCTGAAATTAGTTCTGATAAATGTTTTGGTATAAATCTGGAGGAAGGGCCTCATGCAATAGATTTTATGCTTAGTTGCAGGTATTAATTTAATTAATGAGAAGTGGAAACAGAAAAGATACCTCTGTAATTACTTAACAGTTAAGAAATAACATACAAAAACAGTTCAGTTATGACAAATACACACTCAGACCTCATGAATCTGACCTTGTATCTCAACAATGGTAACATCTCAAATGTTTCATGCTGCAATGCATGCTGGGAGTGGCACTGTACAAATATCCCAGCATGCATTGCGGTATAAATAAATGTTGTATAATGGTCTCACAGTTTTCTTTATTTGTGTTTGATTCTGCTTTTGTTTATGTTTAGACTTTCAGTTGCCTGTTTGTGAGTTAAACTGTTAATTTTGTTAGTTGTCACCATTATTGAGGTTCATATGCTGATTATTGATGTCTCTTTGAGTGCGTTTGACACCATAGAGCAGTGTTATTGTCCAAGATATTCTTAAAAACTTCCAGAAATCATTGCCATATATAGACATATAATGTAAAACAATAGATTTAACATTGAATAGCAGCAATAAATTATATTACACTAAATGAGAACAGACTCTGCCATTTAACAGCAAAATGAACATCACCATATCTTATTTAGGTTTTCGGCTGGCTTGCCACAACAAAGGAGCTTTTTAAACAAAGTTCTTAACAATTGCAGCAGCCAAGATATATAAATGTTAAATATGACAGGGCTAAGAGCCCAACTAAAGCAAACTCTGTTCTCCATGATGGTGACATAAAACTTTAACTTTTTCTCAAGAAGAACTTTAGTAGATGTTATACAAAAATACATGTATTAAGTAATAAGTGTAGCTGGTGATGATGTTTGTAGAGTTGTTTAATCATCCGCTGATCATTTAAATGATTTAATCATTTGTTGTTCTTCAGGTTATTTCATTATAAAGCTGTGACTAAAGTTTTGTATGTTCTGTTCTTGTTTTTTTCCTTCAGTATTTCTTCATTTGTTCATTGTTAATCCTCAATTATCATTTAATTAGTCAGTTAATTAATGAATTTACTTCAGCTTTGCTCCATGTTTCTTGAACACTCAGTAGTGTGGACACTTCAATAAAAACTGAAGTATATGCTCTGGGGTTTAAAGGGTTAAAGGTGTGAGAGGTAAAAACACAGTGTAAAAATTTATTTTAACAGTAATATACTGTTAATTTACACTACGGAAATAGACTGTAAAAAAACAGTAGATTGCTGGCAACCACAGCTGCCAGTAGATTACTGTTAAATCAAGGAAAAAACAGTATTTTACTGTAAAACTTGAAGCCGATTACTTCTGTGTGTCACCGTTGTGGAGGAGAGTAGAGCCAGTGTATGAGTTAAAGATGAACAATGAACTGCTGATGTTATTCTGCATGTTTCTCTATTTAAAGATAGCGGCTGTTTAGTGGCTGATGCAGTCAGAATCTCTCTGGTGATTCCAGATTTACATGTATGTGTGCTGTTGTGAAAAATAAGACATTAGAATTAAACCGAACTTTTCTAATTAACTAAAACAAGTTATTATTATAAGTATACTTCTAAGCATATATAGCACATTACTTCATAAACTCATTCAGCAGTTGACCAAGTTGAGGCAGTTGCTTTCAATGAGCAAAATGAGTTCACTTGAGTATTGTGTAAATCAATGTAGTCCATGTATTTTTACAGCAACATACTGTAAAATAACAGTACATTGCTGGCAACTGCAGCTGCCAGTATTTTACTGTTTTTTTAACGGGACAATTTTTAACAGTGTACAATATCTGTTTAAAATTTCCTCTGCTTTTTCAATACTTTTAATATCTTTTACTATTAAAGTGGTATCATCAGCATACTGAAATATTTTGTGTTCTAAGTCTGTTCCTTTTATACATAATCCTCGTATTTGCGTTTCATTATCAATTGCTAATCCCAATGTTTCAGATACAAGTGTGTATAATAGTGCTGACATTGGACATCCTTGTCTTATTGATCTTGTTATTTTAAAATCTTAAGTTAAAAAACCATTTACTTTTATACAGCTTGTTATATCTGCATATAAACATTTTATCCATTGTAAGTATCTTTCTCCAAAACCAAATCTCTCCATTACATCCATCATATATTTGTGTTCCACTCTATCAAAAGCTTTTTCTAAATCGACACTGATTATATATCCTGTTTCTTTTTCCTCTCTCATATACCATATTATATCTCTTATATTGTTTATGACATCAGTTATGTCTCTTTTTAGAACTGCATATGCTTGATTTGTTTTGATTATGTTAGGTACAACTACTTTCAATCTATTAGCTAAAACCTTTGCTAAAATTTTTATAGTGTTCAGCATGCTTAAGGGTCGATAATTTTTTAAGTCTCCTTTGTCTCCATTTCTTTTATAAATCATTTTCACCATTCCTTTCTTCATACTATTAGTTAACTCCCCTTTTTCATAAATATCACTGTATATTTCATTTAAAATAGGAATTAAAACATTTTTAAAAACTTTATAAAACTCAACTGGTAGTCCATCTATTCCTGGACTTTTCCCATTTCTCGACTGATCAATAGCTGTTTCTATTTCTAAATCTGTTATCTCACTCTCACACATTTCCTTGTCTTCTTTATTTAATTTTGCTGTTATTTTTCCTAATAAAAAATGTTCATCATTTATATTTACTCCATTTTCTGTAAATAATTCCTTATAAAATCGTCTAGTTTCATTTAAAATTCCCTCTTTGTCTTCTACAGTTTTCCCATCTTGTGTTTTTATACATTTTATTATAGCTGCTCTCTGTCTTGTTTTTTCTAATTCATAAAAGTATTTTGTACTTCTTTCTCCTTCTACAATGTCTTTAGCTCTGCTTCTAATAATTACTCCTTTACACTTTTCTTCTTCAATTTTCTTCAGCTTTTCCTGTAATTCAATTATTTTGTCAACATTTATCCCATTTACTTTACTCATTTCTTCATTCCATTCTTTTCTAATTTTATTTTCCTTGAATTTTTTTGCCTTTTGTATTTTTTCTGATATATTTATTGAGTATTCTTTTATTCTATTTTTAAGATTATCCCACCATAAACCTGTTTCTGTTTCAAACATTTCATCATTCACACTATTAATTATTATATTTTCTATATCCATTTTATAACTTTCTATTTTTAACAGCTCAGTGTTGAGTATCCACACTCCTGGTCCTTTTTCAATCTCATTAAAATTCATTGTTATCCATAAAAAATCATGATCACTTTCACTATAGGTTTTATATAAAATTGTGTTAACATATTGTACTTCTTTTTTCTTACATAAAAACAAGTCAATTCTACTTTGCTTTAAAATCCTATTTGCAATTTCTCTTCTTGAATACTCTCTTTTCATACCATTCCGCTCTCTCCATACGTCTACCAAATCACATTTTCTCATTAAATTTTGTAGTTCATTCCTCCCTCTGTCTGTTCTAAAATTCATTGAGTCATCTATATCTAATCTTTGCATGGCAATATTAAAATCTCCTAAAATAAATATGTTTTCATTCTTTTCTATTAGCTTATCTATTTCCTTATAAAAGTTATATTTGTCCTTTTCCTCATTTGGTGCATGTATGTTGCATACTCTAAAACTTTTCCCACCATACAGAACTTTTACAATTATTTTTCTTCCATTAGTGTCTTTATAGTCTAATTCTACTTTCTCAAAAATCCCTCTTTTTATTAAAATTGCCACTCCTCTATTCTTTTCTATATTTCCATTACTAAATATTTCACCATTCCATAATTTTCTCATTTCATTTTTAATCTCATTTTCCCACTTTGTCTCTTGTAAACATAATATATCACACTTTTTCGTCAAACACGTTAATCTTTCAAACTTTTCACATTTGGACAATCCTCTTACATTCAATGATACCACACATACATTACTCATTAGTATAATTATTGGATAAACCAATAACCACCACTCATTCTGAGTCACTGTCACTTAAACAAATGTTTCTTGCATCTCCTTTTTCAAATTTTTTCCTTTCCATTCTTTCTTTAATCTCTTCTCTTCTTATTTTTTGCCGTTGTAGAACCATTTCAATGTTTAGGCCACTTTTAGATCTTGATTTTAAATCTTTTATCTTTTTTCCTTTTTCTTTTTTTTCCAGTCCATAATTCCCCCTTTCAAAATCCATTGCTCTTACCTCATTTATTGCTCTTATTTCATTGTCCTCAGTCCTTGTTTTCTCCTGTCTCTCTTCGTTGTTCAGTTCTATAGTGTCCTCATCATTTTGTTCCTCAGCAAATTGTCTATTATTTGGTTCTCCTTCTTCCTTGTTTGCTCCTTCTCCCAGTTCCATTTCTTTATCCTCTTGCTCATTTCTGTCCTCTTCTGTATTGTTTTCTTCTCCTGTTTTGTCCTCCTTCCTTTCTGTTGCAGTATTTTCAAGTGACGCTTGTGTTTCCATCCTTTCAACTTCCTCCTCTTTGTTGCAGTTACATCTTGTTGATGCCCTCTCGCAGCCCTGGCACTGCGGAACTTCGCAGTCCCGCACATAATGCCCCTGCTGAAGACATCTCCTGCACGTGAAATTTGGGCAGTCTTTCTTTTCATGCTCTGTACTTGAGCAAAGTCTGCACATTTTCAGTTGATTGTCATGTATCACTCTGAAATACTGCATCCCTTCTTCCGTCATGAAGCCAACATTGTATGGTAAAGATTTAACTTCTTTGGGAAACTTTACCTTCACAAATCGTGTTCCGTCTGCAACCATTGTTCCCGGATGATATTTCCTTCTTATTGGCAGTATAGGAGTTACTCCCCAATTACTCATTTTCTGTTGTATCTCCTCATCCTGTATATAACTGGGCAAGTTCAGGAAAGATACCATTTTTTCTGTTGCACACAGCTTTTTCACTTCACATTCTTCTCCATTAATCATCAGTCCGTTAATCAATATCTTGCATTCTTTTTCACTTTCCATTGTCAGTTCAAATTCATTGTTGTTTTTCCTTCTCAGTCCAATTAATTTGCCAATCCCGACTTTGTCTTCAACTGCTTTGATTATGTTGTTTATAGTTGAGTTTTCAACATCCTTTATCATCATTGTCAGTGTGGCTTCCTTCTTATATTCTCTTTGATATCTTGCTTGCTTCTTTAGTTTGTTCAGCATTTGTTGTTTTTGACTTAAAGCATTCCTTTGTCCTTCAGTATTCTTTTCACTTTCAATACTTGCAATTGATTGTAGATCCCCTTTCTTTTCTTGACCACCTCCTTTCCCTTCTTTTTTCTTTGAGACAGCTGTTGCCCATGTCTCATTGCTGTTTTCTCCGGCATCTTCATTTCGTGTCCTTTCAAGCATGTTTGTAGCATTTCCTTGTTCTCTGTTCCTTTTTCC